>NC_091444.1:95097475-95436642 GCF_964237555.1 Oryctolagus cuniculus | reverse complement strand
CATTGCAGCCATTTGGGGAGTGAACCAGAGGATGCAAAATTCTCTCTCTCCTCCTCTCTGCAACTCTGCTTTTCAATTAAATAAAAATAGAATTATTTCTTTTTAAAAGAATCATATTTGTGAATTTGCCTACCTAGGAAAATGTGTTATCCCAAACCAACAATCACTGCAGGTTCTAGGTCATTTGCAGGCATTCAAGGATACATTTGAAAACAGTGAAAAGATTGACTCACCAACACATATGTCCACAGCTGTGAAGTGATACTCTGTGGTTTTCTTTCAGCATTCATTCTGTCAATAAATATTCTTCCCAAAGCTCACTCAATGCCATGCATATTTCCTCCCTCCCTTCCTTCATTCCTCCTTCCCTCCCTCCCTCCCTCTCTCCTCTCTCTCTTCCTCCCTCCCCTTGTCCCCCCTGCTCCTCTTCTTCTTCTTCTCTTCCTCCTCCTCCTTCTCTTCCTCTTCCCCCTTCTCCTCCTCTTCTCCCCGCCCCTCTTCCCCTTCGCTTTTCCCTTTCCCCCTCTCTCTCCCTATCCCTCCCTCCCTCCCTCTCTCTCTCCCTATCCCTCCCTCCCTCCATCCCTCCCTCCCTCCCTATCCCTCCCTCCCTCCCTCTCTCTCTCCATATCCCTCTCTCCCTCCATCCCTCCCTTTGCTTTTACTTGATGATCTCCTTGTATAAAATGGTCCCAAATGCAGCACTGAGGGGCTGTCTAGTGTTCCCAAGGATAAGAGGCTGTAATGTGCCTTGCAGAGAAAAATCTCTCCTAGATAAAATTCCTTTAGGCATGGGTTATAGTACATGGGTTATAGTACTGTTGGCTTTGAGTTTAATGCCAGTGAATCATGTTATATATTAAATGGGGTGATTTAAAACTGAAACACACATTAAACAAGGTTAGGTATTGATTATTTGAGGCAAAAATTGTGACCAGAGGCTTTTAGGAACATAACCCATCATTTCCTCAAAGAGTGATGGTTTAGGCTAATTCAGTGTTCACAATAAACTTATAGAACATGACTACTGCAAATTAGGGGAATTGATTTTCTTTAATCATCACAACTCATTCAGTTAACCTACTCCTTTCCAATGCTTTCTTTCCTTTTTTGTGCCCATCCATCTGTTCAGGGATGGGACTATCATCAGGATCAGGGGCAGATATAACCCTATCCTCACTGCCTTTACAGTGAAAACAGACATAACTCACCCATTAGGTGGTTATCCAATTGCTTAAAAGATCCACTATGAAGAAGTTACAGCAATCTCTGGGAGCATAAATATAGAGACCATTTTTCTGAAGACAGGTTTCCATAAAGAAGTGGGAACTGTACTGTGAAAGCAATTAGTTGGATATAGGAAAAATGAGGAGGCAGAGAGCTCTACTCCTCTTATTTCTTTAAATGTTTAGAGATGGAAATACTAACTACTTGATTTAATCTTCACACATTTAATACACATGTTGATATATCATACTGCAACTCATCACTATGTACAATTAAAATAGTAACAAAATTAATTAATTTAAAAGTACAGATCCATAAGGCAGAAGGAACAATACCTGTATTGTTTGTTAAAGAAATTATTATTTAAGAGGGAGAGGAAGAAGAGAGTGAGAGAGACAGCACATGTGCTGCTATTCTCTGGTCCACTCCTCAGATGTCTGCTGCCATGGATGGAGTTTGGCCAGGCTGAAGCTGGGATCTGGCAGGACAATCTAGGTTTCTCATGTGGGTGGCAGAGAACCAAGTACTTGAGCCATCACCTGCTGTCTACAAGGGTGCACATTTGAAGAAGCTAGAATCAGGTCCAAAGCTGGCACTCGAAGATAGGCACTGTGATACAAGATGTGGGCATACCAGGTTATATCTTGACTGCTGGACAGATAACTGGCCCAACAATGCCTTTTTAAAGGTTCTATTAACAGAATACAGTGATGCTTCAGGGTAATGGGTGGGTGATATTTGTCCATATTTAAAGATGAGGGAAAGGCTAACATTGTGGTGCAATGTGTTAACCCATCATTTTCAACACTGTCATGCCATATCTAAGTGCTATTTGGAGTCCCAGCTATTCAGCTTCATATCTACCTTCCTGATAATGCACCTGTGAAAGCAACAACAGATTGGCCCATTTGGAAGACGTGGATGGAGCTCCTGGCTCCTGGCTTCAGCCCAGCCCTGGCCATTGGGGCAATTCAGGTGGTGAACCAGTAGAAAGAAGACCTCTCTCTCCTCTCTCTCTCTCTCTCTCTCCCTCCTCTTTGCCTTTTAAATGAATAAAAATACCTCCTTCCCTTTTTAAAAAAAATGATAAGGAAATAGAGATTGGGAAATGAAGCAATTGCTAAAATATCATATATTCATATTGATTCACTGCTGGCTAGATGTGGCTTTTTTACTGAAACCCCTGGTTATATTAACTTAATTCTCCCATTCTCTGCCATTCCCCATCCATCTCCACTACAACTTTCAACCACAGTGTCTTTTCAGTTGAATATTATTTTCTATTCAAGAGAGAATAAGTGGTTTCTTTATCCAAGCCTACCCTGAAGTCTTAATTTTTCTGTTCCAAGAAAACTAGCACCTGACCATCATCTTAAGCAGATCCACAAAAAAACAGCCATATGCCTTTCAGGCTTAAATGCCCAGGAAACCTCATGAATTAATTGCATTTTGTATCATTAACCTCCAGGTTGGATTAGGTCACCTCGATTATAAGCTGATGTCTGAAAGATTGAAATGGGTGAAAAAAATGTTCTATCACACTAAGACAACATTTTCCATTCTCAGTAACATTAACCCCCAATGCCTTGGGACATAAACAAAAATGCCCATCAGTCTGATTTGTTTAAAAATCTTTTCACAGCTTTCCTACACACATGCTCATGGACATGCATTTCCATCCTTTGCTTGCATAAAGTTACTTTCAAAAATTGTTTGCTACTGTGACAAGATTCTATTGCTGGCATTTTTGTTGCTTGTTCATTTGTTTGTTTTGAATTAACAGATACTTACAAACACATGCCCATTGATTTTTAACATGTGTGATATCACAAAAACCTAAAATTGTTAAATCATTGTAAATGATTGAGTCTACTTGGCCAACCAGAGTCTGCTACAGTTTGCCATGTAAATAAATTTCCCACTATGCCTCTGATATCAGATCCTTGCAGACAGGCAGTCTCTGACTTCTGATGGCTCAGCTTATGATTGCTCAACTTTATAGTGGGGCAAAAGAGACATGCATTCAGAGCTGTACTGCCAATTTTGAATTTTGGTCATTTCTTGGGGTAGGGATGTATGGTATAATACTTCCTGCTAATCTGAGCAGCAGCAACAAGTGGAAAGAAGCCCCCAGTCAGCCCTACCATCACCAGGGGAAACAGCTGATATTCTACATCATACTGTGTTGCTAAGCTGTCACATTCTGTAGGGTAAATATATTAAATTCTTTTTTGCACTTACTCATCATGTAGGATCTCTGTCTTTAATGTGTTGTACAATGCAAATTAACGCTATAACTAGTACTCAAACAGTATTTTACACTTTGTGTTTCAGTGTGGGTGCAAACTTGAATTCTTTACTTAATTCATACTAATTGATCTTCTGTATATAAAGATAATTGAAAATGAATCTTGATGGGAATGGAATGGGAGAGGGAGCGGGAGATGGTTGGGGTGCGGGTGGGAGGGAAGTTATGGGGGGGAAAGCCATTGTAATCCATAAGCTGTACTTTGGAAATTTATATTTATTAAATAAAAATTTAAAAAATTAAAAAAATTTAAAAAATTCTTTTTTGACTAATGATGTTTTCCATTTATGATGGTGTTATTGCAATATTATTGCATCTTTGATAACCTATGTGAACTTATCATGTGACATGCTGATCCTTACTTCAGCTTTGAATTAAATATCCTGACTTACTTCTACTTACTGTTGTATATATGTGCAGAGAGGAACAGCAGTTTTAAAGTAGGATTTTCTATGCTTTGCCTTCTCTGTGGAAGCTTCATGAGTCATTTTGCTTTGGAACAAATGAAGGCAGTTTCAAAAGTAAACTAAAAATTTTCAGCATAGCTCTATATCCTAAATCAGTTCAAAGAATGCTATCGTCCTAGATTTCTTTCTCCAATTCTTCTTCATAATCGAGTCCAGCCTCCTCTGGTTTTCTTCACACTTTACCTACAGCCTCAAAGTTGTCTTGTTTTCGAGTCTTGGTGTTGCAATTACTCTCCTGGTAGAAACAAAAACAAATTCGCTACAATATAGGTCAAAATATTTACTTATACAATGTTACTTGAAAGATACCTGTAAAAATCCTAACCTACTTTCTCTCAGAATTTTTCTGCAAAATTGTGCCAACTGCACCATCATAAAATAAATTTTCAAGCAGTCTCATGTATGCTTAAAAGATTGGTAAGTTGGGGCTAGCGCCGTGGCTCAATAGGCTAATCCTCCGCCAGCGGCGCTGGCACCTCGGGTTCTAGTCCCAGTCGGGGCGCCGGATTCTGTCCCTGTTGCTCCTCCTCCAGTCCAGCTCTCTGCTGTGGCCCGGGAGTGCAGTGGAGGGTGGCCCAAGTCCTTGGGCCCTGCACCCTCATGGGAGACCAGGAGAAGCACCTGGCTCCTGGCTTCAGATCAGTGCGGTGTGCAGGCTGCAGTTCGCCAGCCGCAGTGGCCATTGCGGGGTGAACCAACGGAAGGAAGACCTTTCATTCTGTCTCTCTCTCTCACTGTCTACTCTGCCTGTCAAAAAAAAAAAAAAAAAAGGATTGGTAAGTTGGGAATTTAGCCTGTCTATTAAAATACCCAGTTAAAAAGCTCATGCCCATCTCAGAGAACTTAGGTTCCATTCCTTGTTCTTGCTCCTGACTCCAAGTTCCTTCTAATGCAGACTCTTGGAGGAAGTGTTATTGTTTCCTGGCCACTTGTGTGAGACACCTGGAATGAGTTCTTGATTTATGGCTATTGCATATATTTGAGTAGTAAAACAGCAGTTAGGATTCTCTCTCTCTCTGCTAGGATTCTCTCTCTCTCTCTCTCCCTCTCCCTCTCCACCCCATCTCTCTGCCTTTCAGATAAATGCTTAAAATAAAATAAAATAGGATTGTGGCATATGCTGATCCATTCCCCATCCACATCTCTTGCTTCCCTTGCTGTATCTCAATATTGAGCACCAAAATGGTTACTCACTTCTCCAGTCTTCCTTGCAGCAAAATGCAATCTTGTGACCCTTATTTGGCCAAGGAGATACATTAAACTAATGCTAGATAAGGAGATTTTCTGGGAAAATATTTCCTTTTGCAATGGAAGTAGTAGCCAGTGTCACTAATAGGGCACAGTCATTGGGATAAGGGACACTGATAGGCATAAGATTATGTAAGTAGGAGGGCAAGAAATAAGAATACTAAGAACAACCAATGAGGGGCTGGCACTGTGGCGCAGTGGGTTAAAGTCCTGGCCTGAAGCTCCCGCATCCCATATGGGCACCAGTTCTAGTCTCGGCTGCCCCTCTTCTGATCCAGCTCTCTGCTGTGGCCTGGAAAAACAGTAGAAGATGGCCCAAGTGCTTGGGCCCCTGCACCTGCACAGGAGATCTGGAAGAAGCTCCTGGTCCCTGGCCCTTGGCTTCAGATCGGTGCAGCTCCAGCCATTGCGGCCATCTGGGGAGTGAACCCGGATGGAAGATCTCTCTCTCTCTGTCTCTACCTCTCTCTGTAACTCTGTCATTCAAATAAATAATAAATCTTAAGAAAGAAGAAAAACAGAATGGAGAGACAGTCAAACATTCATAATATTCTGAGTAGTACAAACCTTGAGTACTTATGTTATGTTAGAATAATTAAATATTTTACTTCCTCGCAAACACACACACACACATACACACACACACACACTTCCTTGCATTTGAATACAACTGTAATCAATTCATTGTGGAAAACTCTGTTGGAAGCTGAGAGGTAAGTAAAAAGACTCATGCCTTCTCTGATATTCAGCATGATGCAGCCAAAAAAAAAAAAAAGTACTGGCAAGAAGAACTTGCCTTTCCCATGCCAGTTCTCACTGCCCCACACAGTATTCAAGCTTAGCTGACATGAAATCTTTCATCTCTAAAATGATCATGCTAATCCCCACTTCGTAGACTTGTTATATAAGATAAAAGAAAGGTTAAACATAGTGCTAGGGGTCCTTCCCATCCATCCAGAAAGTGATGTCCCTACATTCCTCTCTGCTTGGCAATCTGGTACAGAATAAAGAATTAGCCCAAAAGTCAGCAACATAAAAGGACCTGCCTGTTATCCCAGTTTCTGAGGTCCTGACTAGTAATGGCATTTCATCAAAGACTTGACTGGTGAGGACCTGCTTCCAACCCCACTTAAGTGGTTGTTGGCCAAACACAGGTCCTTGATAGCTTTGGCCTAAGTCTTTAGTTTCTTTTCTTTTTTTTTTTTTCTTTTGATTAACAATTATTTGAAGGGCAGAGCTACAGAGAGAGGTAGAGACAGAGAGAGAGAGAGAGAGGCAGAGAGAGAAAGAGAGAGAGAAAGTCTTCCATCTGCTGGCTCACTCCCCAACTGGCTGCAAAGGCAGGAGCTGAACCGATCTGAAGCTAGGAGCCAAGAGCTTCTTTGGGTCTCCCACATGGATGCAGGAACCCAAGGACTTGGGCCATTCTTTGCTGCTTTCCCAGGTACGTTAGCAAGGAGCTAGATTGGAAGTGGAGCAGCCAGGACTCAAATCAGTGCCCATATGGGATGCTAGTGCTGTAGGCCGGGGTTTTAACAAGCTGTGCCACAGCATCAGCCCCAAAGAATTTTATTTCTTTTCACTTGAATCTCTTCATAAGCTGCCAGAGTGTCCCTAGACAAGGCAGCTGGTTTCCCCTAAAGCAAGTGATGGGATAGACAGACAGACAGAAAGAGGGGAGAAAGGAATGGAAGAGAGAAGTAGACAAGGGCGATAGAGAGGGCATCCGAGTTGGAAGCAGCAGTATTTTTATACCTGATGTTCCATAACTCCTGCAATTTGCTCTTGATCAGACCTGGTATAAGTGTGAGTACCAGGAGGTAGGGCTCATTGAGGACTGCATTAGTCAGCTTTGCACTACTGTAACAAAATAACTGAAGCAAGCTACTTAGAAAACAAAGGTAGGCTTATTTAGCTCATGGTTTTGGATTCAAAGCCGTGGTGCCCACATTGACTCAGCTCTGGTGAGGACTACATGTGAATGGCAGATGGAGATGACTGGATTGTGAGCAAGCAGTCCTATATGAAGCTAAGAAAGAGAAAGAGAAAGAAAGAGAAAGAGAAAGAGAAAGAGAAAGAGAAAGAGAAAGAGAAAGAGAAAGAGAAAGAGAAAGAGAAAGAGAGCGAGCGAGAGAGAGAGAGATATTGGGCCAAATTCAGGCTTCTGTAGGAAGTCTTCATGAGAGAAATCTTCCGAAGGCAGTGTCTTAGTGATCTGAATACCTCCACCCCCAGTAGATCCCACGTAGGAAAGCTCCTACTGCCTTCCAACAGTGACACGTCTTTGACACAAGGGGCTTGATATGTAAACTATAGCAGGGAACGTCTTGGGGGCTGCCTACCACAGTCCCCCAAAATATGCTTAGCTGCATACTAGTGTTAAATTACTTGAAGAAATAATAAATAACTACTGAATTGGTAAAGAAATAACAAACTTCAAAATTATGGCAGCACAGACCACGGCTATCCAATAGAAATAAAAGGCTAGTCACATCTAAAGGGTCTTCCAAGTGCATGGAACACTCACAGTATCCTGTAATTCTGTTTTCCCATGAGCCTTCTGAAGCTCCCCATCTATGGGCCACATGTAGAATTTCAAATTTTGTAGTAACCACATTAAAAAGTCATACCTGTGAATAGCTTGAGTTTCTTTAAGGCTCGATTTCTTTGCCTCTGAAATGGGAACGTCTGTACTTTCCAATTCCCAGGGTTATTGTGAAAACTGAGTAGAAAATTCTACCAGGCAGTGTGCTAAGGACCATGGTTGGCTGTAGTACGTTTCTAAAATTGTTAAGTACAGACATGACTAAAGTGGCTCTCTGTGGATTTTCTGTGAATGTGGTTCGTGTAGTTGTTGTGAGAGAAACAAAGCAACTGACTAGCATACAAATAAATTTGATGGGAGATTGGCTATTGACCTCATAAAGCCCTAGAAAAAATTGAATAATGTGATAATTGTAATATCTCTTGCAATTGCTCTGACATGAACAAGATTTTTTGACAATGTTTAACCCCAAACAACATTTTAAAAAATCCAGTTTTTTAAAACTGCATCTTCCCTGCTATGATTACATAAATTACCCAGTGGGTAAGGTTACTCAAATGAGATAAGCCAGAGACACCTCTCTATTGCTATGTTGCAGCTTTTGTTCAAAGGGTGTGATTACATAAAATGCTGGTCTCCTGAATGCTAGCATCAACTGAGAGCACATGAATTTAAAAGCATTATTCATTTCTCGTTCTTCTAAAAATGACGTTTTATAGCAATTTGTATTGGATTACTCTGTGTGGGGTTTGTGTGTGCAAGAGGGTGAGGGGAGGGAGAGAGTTTTAATAGAGGGCAGTAACACTATTTAATCTTCTTTTTATCAAGTGAGTTTTCAAAATATGCTTAAAATTCTTACCTCACAACTTTATGGCATATTTGGCTTTATGCTAAAGTGAATTCAGAAGATCCTATTAATGAAGATGGTTTAATGGCTATGCATTATTATAATCGACTTCTTTGTTCTACAGTTTCTCCTTGTGTCATAGACTAAGTCATTAATCAATGGGTGCTGAAAAATAATTGTCTGGTTCTTAACAATTGTCTATTGTTGAAACATTTGGAATTTTAAGATAAAGATGTACAGGCTGCTCTAAAAAATGGATTAAGATTACCCTTCATGGAGTTGTGGACATATTGTTGGAAACGTGGAGCAGCTGACCCGGTTTTAACACTTTTGTGAGTCTCCTTGTTCACTTGCCTATTCAAATTGTGCTGAAAAAGTTGACTTCATTAATGTCAGGAAATAATGATTTCATATTTTTCACTGAGCTAACAGAATTACTAAATGCTGAAATATCATAGAATTCTTTAGCGTTTTAATAATCACAATGGTAATTTTTCATCTATTCAATGCCTTTTTTTTAACATGATACTCCCATCTTGGGTATCTGCTACAAATAAGAACCCTGTACATGACTGATTAATATTCAGTAAGAAATGTATAACTACATCATGCTGTTTTAGGAGCTCA
Organism: Oryctolagus cuniculus; assembly: GCF_964237555.1. Classification (NCBI taxonomy): domain Eukaryota; kingdom Metazoa; phylum Chordata; class Mammalia; order Lagomorpha; family Leporidae; genus Oryctolagus; species Oryctolagus cuniculus. Next base: position 95,427,373 of record NC_091444.1, on the reverse strand, counting down.
AAAGTAGGTATGTTTCTCATTGAAAATGCTGTAACTTGAAAAGTCAATAAATACATTTCATGCCATCTCATACTATAACAAATTGCCCCTTAAATCTGTCAAGATAGAAGTCTAACTCACATCTTGGAAAAACGTGAATTCTAAATTGGAGGAAAAATGTATGCCTCGATTTGCGAATGTAACTCATCTTCATGTAAATTTGCTTGTACTTCTATGTCTCCCCAGGCAAGGTTTCCATGGGCAATCTTAGGGTATATTTATTTTTGTATAGCACTAACAAATTACAGATCTAGTTAATAGCTATTTTAAGAGGTTTTTATTTGATGAATGTCTGAGAAAACATTTCTTAATTGGAAAAGAAATAATTGCATTTCTTTCAACACCTTTACTGCAATGGAATCAATCACTTTTTAAAAATAATCCCAATGTTTATCTCTTAGTAAATTGATTTGTATACAATAAGTTTCCATGGAAAATTCATTTTTATTTCTAAATTCATTAATTTTGACAAAAATTAAAAGTATAAGGATACACATACACACACACACATAACACAAAGAGAACATTTTTGTGAATGATTGCCAGAGAATATTTTCCATACTATTTTTTCCATTGTGGACTTGTTTTCAGACTTTTGACTTAATATACAGTTTGCTTATTTCTATCAAATGTGCCATAGGAACTTTGAAAGAAGGTAGAGAGTTAAATATACAGCTAATTTATCTAATTAATTATATGATTTAGGTTTTCTGTAATATAACTTTCTTTTTTCACTGGTTCTAACATGGCCTGAGAAAATTAACTAAGAGTCTGTTTTTCTGTCTCTTTTTACCTTTTTATCTCCTGTGCTTTCTGCTTTTTGAAGGACACTGCTGTGTTTCTGTTAGTCTGGATTGGTCTTGAATTCTAGTGTTTAGTTTTGCTAATCACTCTTCTTTCATCAATAAAATTGCTTGTCTGATGTTAATATCTTGACTTCTGTCTTTCTGCTTGAATTTTTCTGGCACACCTTTTCTCATCTTTCTCATCTTTTGTTTTTTTTGTTTTTTTTGTTTTTTTTTTTTTTTTGACAGGGAGAGTGGACAGTGAGAGAGAGAGACAGAGAGAAAGGTCTTCCTTTGCCATTGGTTCACCCTCCAATGGCCGCCGCGGTCGGCACACTGCGCTGATCCGATGGCAGGAGTCAGGTATTTATCCCGGTCTCCCATGGGGTGCAGGGCCCAAGCACTTGGGCCATCCTCCACTGCACTCCCTGGCCATAGCAGAGAGCTGGCCTGGAAGAGGGGCAACCGGGACAGAATCCGGCGCCTTAACCGGGACTAGAACCCGGTGTGCCGGCGCCGCAAGGTGGAGGATTAGCCTATTGAGCCAAGGCGCCGGCCTCATCTTTTGTTTTCAACTTTTTTGAATGACTTTTTGTTAGTAGGGTTTTCTGTATGTAGCACAGAACTCAACTTCATATTGTTTAAACCAGAATACATTTTTCTTTTAGTAGAAGTGTTAAGTTCTTTTAATAATATGTGATATTTTTATATTTGATCTTTCACATTATTTTCTCTTTTTCTTTGTTTCTTCTGTCTTTAAAAAGCATTCCTTTTGGTAAAGTTTGCTTTTCTGAGTATGTATTTTTGACATTTAGAAATGTTTCAAATTTTGTGACCATAATTTTCTTTATGATTATAATTTGAATGCTTAATCATTGAATTATCACCAAAATAATCTTTCATGTACCAAAACTGTTTTATTTTTACTGTGGTAAGGATGATCTTGATTTCAGTTAGGTAGGGGAAGGAAGGAAATTTGGGGTATTTATAAGGCTATATATTAAGACAACTCTTTGAATGCAGGGACTTGATATAGAGTTTGGTCAGGATCATCTATGGGATTACAGATAGCTGCGCAAGAATTTTGAGAGTCTTGGTATAAATAGTTCATAGACACTTTGTATTAGAGAACTGACAGGTACTTAAGAAAGATCCTGGAGTAAAAATAATTTACATGCAACTTTTATTTTCCTGAAATAGTGGCATTAACTTGATGAACATAGTTTGAGATAGAGTTGAGATAATATGTGCGGTTATGGGGCAGGCGGTCTTAGTAATCAATGATGTGCTTACTTTATATATGTCTTTTTCAGTCCATTCTCTTTCTGTTTCCCACTCAATTTAGTAAATAAAATTACATTGCCTACTTTTATCCTGATGTGTTTGAACTGTTCTGAAAGTTATATTACTAGGATTTCATTTCACTGCAGGATGTTGAAAGATAGAAGAGCACCTGCTTGCTACCTCACCCCCGGAAATGTCTGGTGTCCTCCAAAATCCTTTCTGTGAGATTCCCTCAGAAAAGTGAGGCTATGAAACAACTGTGGACTGAATTCAAATAGAGACTATCCCATAAAAGTGAAATGATGGGGCATACAAACTGCTTAATGTTTAGCAGAGCCAGAGAAAAAGATAGAATCCTATATTGAAAATTAAATTAATTAAAATGTTAAATTTGTGTTTGGAAGTGTTCCCACAAACACAATGTCAGGCTGTTGGTGGGAATGTAAACCAGTACAACCACTATACAAAAGAGTATAGAGCTTCTGCAGAAATCTGAATATAAACCATCATACGATCCAACCATTTCACTCCTGGGAATTTATCCGAAGGAAATGAAATCAGCATATGAAAGTTTCTGTCCCCACATGTTTCTAGCAGCCTAATTTACAATAGCTATGATATGGAATCAACCAAATGTCCATCAATTGATGACTGGATAAAGAGAATGTGGTTTATATAAGCTATGGAAAACCACTAGGTCATAAAAAATGCAATTCTGTCTTTTAGAACAAAATGTATGGAATTGGAGATCTTTAAACTTAGTGAAACAAGCCATTCCAAAAAAGGCAAATATCATAAGCTTTCTATGATTTATGGTAACTAATGTATAGATTTGGTTATTGTTTATAGCCCTTACCTATACTCCTGAGAAACAGTAACTTTTCTACTTACTATTTGTTGAATTCTTTATTTTTTTGAACATTTATTTAATAAATATAAATTTTGAAAGTAAAACTTTTGGATTATACAGGTTTTTTCCCCCCATAACCACCCTCCAACCCTCAAACCATCCCATCTCCTACTTCCTCTCCCATCCCATTCTTCATTAAGATACATTTTAAATTATCTTTATATACAGAAGATCAATTTAGTGTATACTATTAACTTTGTGATTACAAAGTAAATTGGAAGTATATCATTGCAAAAATTGAAAAATTTAGAAAGGAAAGGAGAAGGAGACAGGCAGGTGGGAATTATCATTATGCTCTTAAAACTATATATACAAAATCTGTTCCCTTTATATGAATAAATAAATTTATTTTTAAAAAGCCAGTGTAAAGTCCTGGTAGGTTGGCTATTAAACCTGCCAAATATCTCAGAATGAAATAAAACCAAATTTACTTCAACTCTTCTGAGGAAAATAGGAGGAACATTATATAAATAATTTTATAAGTCCAGTGTTATCATGCCACAAAATTATTCAAAAGCATTATTAGGAAATGAAACTAAAATCAGTATATTAAACCAATTTCAGATAATAGCAACCCTAAAAGGAATGTTTTATTGAATAACTTTGAACATTAGCCTTGCCAAAGTGACACAGAAAACTGACCTTAAAACCAGCGCAATAATGTAAGAAAAGGAGATAAAAGGTAAGTAGATTTGAAATAAATAAATTAGGCTTTTCCTTAAAATCTATGAATTGCATGATATAATATGTAGACAACTGACGGGGCCCAACAATAGAGCTACCAGAACTGTTAAGTGCAAAGTTGCAAGATGGAGGCAATACTCAAAAATCAATTGTATTGTTGTATGAACTACCAATTGGAACTTGAAAATGTAAATTAAATATCTTTTATAAAAATCTGTGGAATGTATTAAATATAGCAAATAGCTACACTGTGTTATGTGAAAAATTATAGAACATTGATGAAACAAATTAAGGGAGACTTTCACAAATGTAGAGAAGTTCCATGTTCATGTATTGGAAAATTCATTACAGTTAACAAGGATCACTTCTTTCTCCATTAATCTGTGGATTTAACACAATGACAATCAACTTTTTTAGCAGGTGTTTTCAATTTGGAACTTTAAAAGGTGATCCTAAAATGAATTTAAAGCAAGCGACCCAAAACAGCCAAAATAATTTTTACAAAAAAGAAGAAAATTTGAAGGTTTAATTCAACCTTATCTCAAGATTTCCGAAAAAGCTATTTTTTTTTTTGATATCTTACTCTAGTTCCTGATCCTGCTTTCTGCTAATGTGAGACCTGGGAGGCAGAGTCATGTTTCAAATAATTGAGTTCCTGCCACTCCTGTGAGAGATGAGGATTTTTCTCTCTCTCTCTTTCTCTCTTTCTTTCTCTCTCTCTCCTCCCCATCCCCAATCTCTCAAATTTAAAAAATAAGATTTCATTACAAATTAAAAAATAATACTGAGTAAATACAAACACAAGCCAAACCAGAGAGAAAATCTCAGCAAAATACATACATTATAAAGGAATTGTATTCAGAATAAACAAATCTACAACTCACTAATAGCAAAATAAAAGGCCTAATTAAAAATCGGTAAAGGGGCCAGTGGTGCTGTGGCACAGTGGATAAAGCTGCCACCTGCAGTGCCAGCATCCCATATGGGCACTGATTCGAGTCCCAGTTGCTCCACTTCCAATCCAGCTCTCTCTATGGCCTGAGAAAGCAGTAGAAGATGGCTCAAGTCCTTGGGCCCCTGCACCCATGTGGAAGACCTGGAGGAAGCTCCTGGATCCTGCTTCAGATCTGTTCAGCTACAGCCATTGTCACCATTTGGAGAGTGAACCAGCAGATGGAAGACCTCTCTCTGACTTTGCCTCTCTGTAACTCTGCTTTCAAATACATTAAATAAAATCTAAAAATAAATAAATATATAAAATAAAAATAGATAAGACAGGTGAATCAATCAAGGAAAGATGGGAAAGATGGGATGGACAAAAATTCACATGAAAGGTAAATTTGATCGATTTTGAATATAATTACTCATTAGAGAACTGGTAGCCCAATCATACTGCCCACACTTGCATGATGGATACACATGTGTATTATGTAGACAGAATTATGAATAACACCTCATAGTATTCCACATCCTAATGGATTATAAAATATAAAACAGGGCTATTACTTTGAATTACTCAAGTGGAGCAGTGCAACATACAACTCTAAACAGAAGAGGACAGAAAAAAGGGACAGAGCAAGAGAGGGACTCTACCTGTGGTTGCAAAGGAAATAATTCTACTCAAAACCTTCCAGAACGGAACACACTCAGCTGACATAACCATATTAGTTCAGTGAAACCTTGCTCTGACTTGTGACCTACAAAACTGTGTGCTCCACATTTGTGTTGTTTTAAACTGCTAAGCTTATAGTAAGTAAGACACAGACACATACAAGTGTGGGTATGGAATTGTTTCTCATGGGCATCAAGAATGCAAAGGTTTACAACCACTTGGGAAATGATTCCCATTTTTTAAGATTGTATTTATTTATTTGAGAGGTAGATCTAAAGACAGAGAGAGAGAAAAAAAGAAAGAAAAATCTTCCATCTGCTGGTTAACTCTCAAAATGGCCTGAAAGCCTGAAGCTGAGCCAGTCTCAAGTCAGGAATCAGGAGCTTCCTCTGGATCTCTCATGTGAGTACTTGGGCTCAAGCACTTGGGCTATCTTCCCCTGCTTTCCTGGACCATTAGCAGACAGCTGGATGGGAAGAGGAGCAGCCGGGACATGAACGAGCATCTTATGGGATGCAGGCGCTGCAGGCAGAGGCTTTGCCTACTATGACCACAGTACCAGTCCTTTCCACTTTCTTACAATGGTTAAAAAGCCATGTATCCAATGACCCGATCACCCACTCCTAATGTTCACTGAGAAGAGGTAAAAATATACAAACCCATGAATGTGACTGCTTACATGGCGTCCTTATTTGTTACAGTCAAAATCATAAAATGCCTATGTGGTGGTGAATAGCTATGCCAGTTCACCAGGTACATCTCTACAAGGAAATAGCAATAACACTCAGCTATAAAAACAAAAGAAGCAAATAACATGCTGATAAATGCAACCACAGGGATGAGCAGTAGAGCATTTTCTAAGTGCAAGGAGCCAGACACGAATGATCCCTTGCTGTATTACTTCATTTATATGACACTTGTGGAAAGGTGACAGTATAGAGGTATGAATACAGTCAGTGGTTACCAGTGACTGGGGGTGGGGAGAGGCTTGATTAAGAAAGAGGCACAGAGAGCTTTTAGGATCATGAAACTGAAATTGTCCCTTGTCTCATCTGCAGTGGTGCTGCAAATGTACACTTGACAAAATCGACGGAATTATACACCCAAATCCAGCAAGTTTTATGTTCATTGTGCATCTATACATCTGGATTAAAATAATGCATTATAAATATGATCAGAATTATATTTCAAATTTTTCTGTTGTAAGTAATATTTTTGAATCTCAAGTATTACAGATTAAGCAATAAGTAAATTGGCTTTACGTTGTGGACTGAGTTGTGCTCCTCCAAATTCACATTGAAGTCGGAATCCTCAGTGTCCCAGAAAGTGACCCCGGTGGTGACTAAGTTCAGATGGGGTCCCTTGAGGTGTCCCTGTTTCCAAATGTACGATGTTATAAAAAAGGAAAAATTTGGAACACAAGACATGTAGAGGGAAGGCTCTGTGGACACAGGAGAAGGAAGCTTTCTACAAGCAAGGATCAAGGCTTGAAATACATTTTTCTTGACAGCCTGAGACAGAATCAGCCCTACCCACATCTTGCACTTGCACGGCCAGCCTCCAGAATTGTTTGCAAACACGTTGGTCTTGTCTAAACCACCCCATTTGTGATAACTTGCTGTAGTGCTGCTTGCAAACGAATGCTGTAAACTCCCCGTCTTTCCTCCCTTCCTTTACACTTTTGTTAGTTGAATCACTGTGACATTATTAGTGTTATGGCATTTACATTTTGAATTGCTACTCTAATCTTCATGTGTGTTTTGGACTTAGTTTTATAGTAAAATATATTCAATTTGTTCAGTCAGACCATTTGCTCTAGTTCCCCTGGCATCTCTGGGTTGACTTTTTTGTTTTGTTTGTGTGGCTTAATTTGGAACTTGTATTCATTTTGAGAAAATGATTTGTAAACAGTTTGAAATAAAACCAGTTAAAGAGAGAAAATACCATTTAATCCTATATCTAAAGAAAATAAGAAAACCCACATACACACAGAGGCTAATGCCATGTGTTGCAGAATTCATAAAACTGATTCTAATCATTGAAATTTCTGCATTTTTAAAATATGAGAGGTCTTTGGAAGGTTTATGGAATGTGTATATTATGAAAAATATGGTTAGTGATTTTCAAATTTTTTTGAACCAAAATAAATGTATCTTGTAGTTTCATTTCGATGAACTTTTTGACTTATCAATGACTTGTAGATATAACATAATTGGTTTAAATCTGCCATTGTGCTTCTTGCTGCAGATATTCTTTCTTTATTTTTAAAAGATTTCATTTATTTGCTTGAAAGATTTACAGAGAAAGAGGGAGAGAGAGAAAGAGAGCAAGAGAGAGAGCTAGCACCCGCGAGAGAAATCTTCCATCCACTAGTGCACTCCAGATGGTTGCAGCAGCCAGACCAGGGTTAGGCTGAAGCCATTAGCCTGGAGCTTCATCTGGGTTCCCTACATGGGTGGCAGGGGCCTGAATACTTGGGCCATCTTTTGCTGCTTTACCCAGGCCACTAGCAGGGAGCTGGATTGGAAATGGAGCAACCAGGACATGAACTGGCACCCATAAGGGATGTTGGTGCTGTAGGCTGTGGCTTTACTTGTTAGGCCACAATGCTGGTCCCTTGAAGCTGATATTCTAATAGGCTAGGAACTAGTATTCACACCTTGATCTAATGTTCACTGGGCTTCCTTGCCTAAGGAGAAGAGCAGGGGATTTGAGGCCTCGGCTCTAGCTCCTGGAGACACTGCCCCACAGATGTTCCTGCTGTAGCGCCCCCACTGTTTCTGCATTGTTTCCACCCAGACATGGATAGGTGGAGTGAATGTCCTCCCCGCACTGGCTGTGGAGGGTGTCCCCGCCAGTGAGAGGCCATCACAGGTTCAGGCCCCAGCCAGGGCCCTCTAGAACTGTGAGCTCCAGGATGGCTCTAATGGTGCACAGGGCCATGAGAGAGGAGAATGGCAGATACCATGAGGCCAGGGTCTCTGGATGGTGAGGGCTGTAGCTAAGGGCACTCTAGATGGAAGTGAAAAGGAGTGATTTGTGGACAGCTGGAATCTCAGTGGCAGGTCTTGTGCGTGTCCCTGAAAGATGTGCTAATGACGTGTTAGAACTCAAGGAACTCCAACAGGAGGTGCTAGGTCTGTGCACCTGCGGCTTCTCCTTCAGTCTGGCAATGTCAGCCTGTGCCCCTAAAGGACCACAGTGATCTTTGGTGGTGTCCTGGGCTTGCAGACCTGGTCAGAGCCAGGGATGAAGACTGGGTCTGTCCCATGCAAGACAGGATTCCTGGAATTCCCTGGAATCTCTGAGTTACCCAGGAGGCCGCTAACACAGAGATCACAGAGCGAGCTGATTAGACGAATAAAAGGAGGAAGCCGCTGGTAGAACCTCATGTAGAATGACTTTGCTGGGCATTTCTCATTTTTCGCACCTGCTTCATTCACTGGTTGTCCAGGCACACCTCCCTCCCACTTTCCCTCTTCCTTTCTCTGAGCAGAAGCCGTATAATTGAGGGGGAGCCCATCATGTACCCACTCCTTTAGTGGCTGCTTTGATTGTCCCTCTGGGAGAAGAGCTACAGATCTAGTTCTTTTCTCCAGCACCATCTTTGCTCTGACTATTGATTCAAATGGAGAAAACGTCTCTGTAAGTTCTTATCATCAGTTATAGTTTTTGTTTATGCTCTACAGCCGTCCACCCTTTAAACAGCCTTGTTGATGAAAAACTATGTAAAAAAGCTTACCTATTTGAGTGCTCAGTTTGAGGAGTCCTAGTTAACTCATGCAACTGAACAAGCATCACAAGAATTCAGTTTTACAGGACTTCCCCTGCCCCCCACCCGATGTTCACTTATCGCCATTTATACCCAGTCTCTGTTGTCTCCCTGGTCCCAGGTAAACAGCTGCCCTCTGCTTCTTCGAATTTTTTAAAGCTTTAATTAGACATAATTGACATACAATAAATTGCATATTTAGGTTATAATATATAATGAGTTCAAGCATATTTGAGGAGTCTTCAAGAGTTCACAGAACATGCATATTATTGGAACAGGCGAAGAATTCCTCGAGAAGACCCCAGAGGCACGGGTAATCAAAGATAAAATAAACAAATGGGATTACCTTAAATTGAAAAGTTTCTTTACAGCAAAGGAAACAGTCAGGAAAGTGAAGAGGCAACCAACAGAATGGGAGACGTTATTCGCAAACTACACAACAGATAAAGGACTAACAACTAGAATCTATAAAATGATCAAGAAACACCACAGAATCAAAACAAACAACCCACTAAAAAGATGGGCCAAGGACCTCAATAGACATTTTTCAAAAGAGGAAATCCAAATGGCCAACAAACACATGAAAAAATGCTCAGGATCTCTAGCCATCAGGGAAATGTAAATGAAAACCACAATGCGGTTTCACCTCACTCCAGTTAGATTGGCTTACATACAGAAATCAACCAACAACAGATGCTAGCAAGGATGTGGGGAAAAAGGGACATTAATTCACTGTTGGTGGGAATGCAAACTGGTAAAGCCACTATGGAAGACAGTTTGGAGAGTCCTCAGTGTGGGGAGCAACTCGGACTAGACTAAGTTGTCGCTCCCCCTCTTCGCAGAGGAACGACACAGGACCCTGCGCTGTTCTTTTGTCTGCTCGGCCCTTCCTGGGTTTGCTGCTGGTTCTTCCCGGGTTGGCTACCGTCCCTTCCACCTCCGTGGAAGGGCGGTTCCCCCTGCCACTTTCCCCACTTCCGCGGGGGAGCGGCACACCGCCGGCCGGCTCTCTCGGGGGCTGCACAGGTGTTCCCTCAGATGTTCCTTCAGATAGATCTTCCTGGTGCATGTTGTCTCTCTCCTCCTTTATAGTCCTCTCCACCAATCCCAACTCTGCTACCCACACGCCGAGTACGCTGCTCTCCTCCAATCAGGAGCAGGTCCTGCAGTTTATTGGTTGAACTGGAGGCAGCTGTGTAGAAGCTGTTTCCTCCTCTCCCAGTGCCATATTGTGGGAGAGCAGATGCATAGAATAAGTCTTAATTCCAGTAACTTAGTCTAGTCCGAGTTGCTCCCAGTTTCTCCCCACACTAAGTTACTGGAATTAAGACTTATTCTATGCATCTGCTCTCCCACAATATGGCGCTGGGAGAGGAGTAAACAACTTTTACACAGCTGCCTCCAGTTCGACCAATAACCTGCAGGAGCTGATCCTGCTCCTGACTGGAGGAGAGCAGCGTACTCGGCGTGTGGGTAGCAGAGTTGGGATTGGTGGAAGAGGACTATAAAGGAGGAGAGAGACAACATGCACCAGGAACATCTAAAGGGAACATCCGAATAACATCTGAGCAGCCCCCGAGAGAGCCGGCCGGCGGTGTGCCACTCCCCCGCAGAAGTGGGGAAAGTGGCAGGGGGAGCTGCCCTTCCACGGAGGTGGAAGGATCGGCAGCCAACCGGGGAAGGACAAGCAGCAAACCCGGGAAGGGCCGAGCAGACAAAAGAACAGCGCAGAGTCTAGTGCCGTTCCTCCGTGAAGAGGGGGAGCAACACTCAGAAACCTGAATGTAGTACTACCACAGGACCCAGCCATCCCACTCCTTGGAATTTACCCAAATGGAATTAAAGGTGAGAAAAAAAAGAGCCATTTGCACCTCAATATTTGTTGCAGCTCAATTCACAATAGCTAAGACATGGAAGCAACCTAAATGTCCATCAACGGATGACTGGATAAAGAAACTATGGGATATGTACTCTATGGAATACTATACAGCAGTAAAAAAACAATGAAATCCAGGCATTTACAACAAAATGGAGGAAGCTGGAAAATATCATGCTGAGTGAAATATGCCAGTCCAAAAGGGACAAATATCATATTCTCCCTGATTGATGGAAACTAAACGAGCATCTAAAATGATACCCATTGAAGTGAAATGGACACTATTAAATTTTGATTATTAAATAATCAAAAAAGCAATGCATGAATTTCAAAAATGTTTTGCACCAAAATAAACTTATCTTTTATAATTTTTCTGAAAAAATTTGAAGTACCCTTGTGTATACCAGTGAAGCCATCTTCACCATTGGGGAAATGAACATACTCATGTTCTCCAAAATTTCCTTGTACTCTTTTTTTCCCCTTTTTTATTTAATAAATGTGAATTTACAAAGTGCAACTTTTGTATTGTTGTGGCTCCCCCCCCACCTCCCTCCCTCCTGCGGCCCTCCCCTCTCCTACTTCCTCTCCCATCCCACCCTACATCGAGTTTCATTTTCAATCACCTTCATATACAGAAGATCAACTTAGTATACACTAAGCAAGGATTTCAACAGGCTGCCCTCACACAACCGCATCCTTGTACTCTTCTGTAGCCTTCCAATATCTTCCCTGCCCCTGACTTTCTCTGGTTAGATGCTAGATATAATTTCACAGTTTCCATTATACACTGCATTCTATAGTATGTAGTACTTTTCATGTAGCTTGATTTACTCAGCTTAAGTAAAAGAATAAGAATGAGATTCAACTGTTTTTGAGTTGCAACACCATTATTTTGTTCAATAGTTTTCTATTGTATGGCTATACCATGATTCATTCATTATTCATTCACTTATTGATGATCATGTAAATTGATTCTTTTCTTTGCCTATTAAAAGTTGTTGAGAATATTCATGTTTAAGTCTTAGAATGGACATAAAATTTTATTACTGTTCATAAATACCTGCAAGTGAAATGACTCTGTCTTACAGCAAGTATATTTTAACATTTTAGGAAAGTATCAAACTGATTCTAAAATTCTTGAAATTCAAAGTATTTAGAATATCCAAAACATCTTTGAGTAAAGGAATGTGTTGGGGAATTAATTCTACTTGTTGCAAACCTATAGTAATTAAGTCAGAGTGACATTCCATTGCATATATAAAAGGCCAATAGAAAAGGGTGCTGAGCTCAGTAATGCACACACAGACAAAGGTACAACTGAGTTTTGAGAAAGGTGAAAGTGTAATCCAGCAGAGAAAGAGGAATGTTTTCAGCAAATTGTCTTGAATCAATTGGCCATCCATATAAGAGAGAATTAATTTTAATCTGTATTTCCCACTATAAAAGCTACATGGATCTAAGCATAAAGCCTAATAATATAAATTCCTAAAAGGAAATAGCAAAGCATCTTTGTGATCATGGTGTTGGCCAAAAGTTCTAGCTAAAACTAATGCACTTATTTTTTTTTCTTTTTTCAGATTACCCTTTGTACAAACGTGCTTTAAACTTGGGTTCCTAGAACACAGAACCTGAGCCAGTGTTCTGGGTTGGTACTCTGCTATGGAGCCTTGCAATCCCAGGACATCAGTAGCGAGGGAAAATGACTGTTACTTTGATGGGATGTCAAGGCTATTGTTTCCTGAAAATGGATATCTCTTCAAGGTCTGTGTGGAATACCTGTGTCTCAGCAATTTTCTAGAAGGAGAGGTAAGCAGTAGAGTGTTAGAAATGTATAGGTTAGTCCTGTTCTCTCTCCTGTTCCTGCACTGGATGGGAGGGGTGCTCCTTATCAGTGTCCAGTTGCCTTGTTCAGTACCACCTCCTACTTAGCCATGAGAAAGATGCAGCTGATGGCGATGTGGGCAGGTATGGCTTGGGTGATGGAGGGACCCAGCATAGTACAGAGGCAGTGAAGGTTCTGCTGTAGTCTGTTCTTTTTACTTTCTTTCTTTCTTTCTTTCTTGACAGGCAGAGTGGACAGTGAGAGAGAGAGACAGAGAGAAAGGTCTTCCTTTGCTGTTGGCTCACCCTACAATGGCCGCCACGGCCAGCGCACCGCGCTGATCTGATGGCAGGAGCCAGGTGCTTCTTCTGGTCTCCCATGGGGTGCAGGGCCCAAGCACTTGGGCCGTCCTCCACTGCACTCCCTGGCCACAGCAGAGAGCTGGCCTGGAAGAGGGGCAACCGGGACAGAATCCGGCGCCCTGACTGGGACTAGAACCCGGTGTGCCGGCGCCGCAAGGCAGAGGATTAGCCTAGTGAGCCACGGCGCCGGCGTAGTCTGTTCTTACTGCAGGGAACGGCAGAGCAGCTGGAAACTGTACTGAGCAAACAGATGAAACTCAAAACAAAGGCCCAAATAATTAAAGTCAAATAGTTATCAGAAAGTAGGTAAATTGGATACAGTAGGAAAGCTGAGTAAAGATAGAAGAAATCAAGAGTGAGTTGAAGGGGCTGGCGCTGTGGCACAGTGGGTTAACGCCCCTGGCCTGAAGCACCAGCATTCCATTGGGACACTGGTTTGAGAATTGGCTGCTCCAGTTCCAATCCAGCTGTCTTCTGTGGCCTGGGAAAGCAGCAGAAGATGGCCCAAGTCCTTGGGCCCCTGCACCCATGTGGGAGACCCAGAGGAAACTCCTGGCTCCTAGCTTTGGATTGGCACAGCTCTGGCCGTTGGGGCCAATTGGGGAGTGAACCAGTGGATGAAAGACCTCTCCCTCTCTCTCTCTCTCTGCCTCTCCTCTCTCTGTGTAACTGTTACTTTCAAATAAATAAATCTTCAAAAAAAAAAAAAAAAGAGTTAGAAGGAAGTGTGCAGACCAGCTGGACAAATAAGTATAAGATGCATCATTTTCTGCGTGCTGATTTTTACCTCTGTGCCATGAATATGTAATGTAGTAAGAATGTGTGTTTACTTACTGAGAAATAAGAAGGGCAGATACTATAATTTACATTTTATAAATAATGATGTAATGCATTTCTTTTGCAGTGTGGAGGGAGATTCTCTAATTCACAATAGGTATAGGTGTTTATTTTTGCTGTATTATGATTCCTGCTCCATATAATACTAGGAAGCAATGCTCCTCTGGTACAGAATATTGAAAGGTTTTGCTAATTTACCACTACTTAACTTTGAAAAATGACTTTTATTGGTATTGGAAAAAAATAACATTTATTACTGGTGGGAATAAAATGCCTTAAAATTCTTTTCCAGGATAATATAAAAATAGATTTAGATGGTTATGCCTGTAGATGAATTGGTTCCTCATAAATATCATTCACATTCTCTTTCTTCATCTAAGTGTCTTAAATTAAGTATATCCTACGTTTATGTACGAACACTGAGTTAGACTGCATTTTACTGGGTTCAATTTCCTTCTAACTATGTATTCTGTTTATTGAGTGATCTAGAAATTTTACTAATTACAATTCTGCTACCTAATTGCCCACCTTCATTCAACAAGAACTGAGCAAAAAAAATCAATATATCCAATAAAATTATATGGATGGATTTAGATCAAGTAAGATTTTAATGCCTATTCTATTTACTGTCCATATTCTGTCATTTTCCTTAAACCTTGTTAATATTTCTTTAGCTTTACTTATTTTGCTACTAGATATCCTCCAACCTTTGGGAACAGCTGTAAGAACTAGGACCAGGCTATGGCCCTCCACCTGCCTGCTCCACTGTAGGGCAAATTCATGACTAAAGCCAACCTGAGAAGGTTAAATCACTCCAGAGATTAAATGTATCTGATTTCATTTCTGTAAGGAAGCTTTAGGAGAACTTACTCAAAGTCTTCATTTCATACATAAGGACTCTTAGGCCCTGAGAGATGATTTTGTTACCTAGCTTGTGAAGGTTAGAGCCAGAAAGAGGCCTCATGCATCCCAAATAAAAGCTCATTCCTCTTTCAAACTATATGGTCTCATTTGTGAGGTGGTTTCATTTGTGAGCTTTCTGGGTGTCCCTCTAGTCGGGTACTTCTCACTCACCTTTGCACAATAGCTTTTGCAAAGTAACTTCATGGAACAAAGACCACAGCTTTGGGAGAGATGCCCATGTCAGGGTGAAAGAAAGAAAATCCACATGGTTATCCAGGCCAGTTTAGTTAATACTTGCAAAATGGGATAGCAGATATTTCCTGCAGTTAAAACATCCTCACAACCACAGACCATCAAATAGCAAATGTGCACCAACTTTTAGCTAAGGAACATAAAATCCTTATTTGCCAGAAGTGAAAGCACAGGAAATGTAGCCCTCACTGTATCAATGGAGCTAGCAGGAAGGTATTCCAGATCCATCTTGGATCAAACATAAAACTGCTGAGAGGTGGTGCACAAGGTTACCCATGGATTTCTTCTACAGAAAATCCTTATATTTTCAGCATTTTTGTATTCTCGTGTGCAGTGTCTAAAGGGAACCGGTTCAGATAAGACTAAATAGAAATACGTGTCTCGGGTAAATGGATTTTAAAACTCTCCTGCTTAACGATTTAAAAGGAAAGAAGGCAGAAAGGATTTAATGTGGTTTTTATTTAAAATTCTGATTATGTTCATGTACTGATGTCAAAGTCATATTGCTTCATGAAATATATTTATTACTGGAAATGTCTTAGAGAGTAGGGTTTTGTGTTTCTCCAATTACTGTAACCTAAATCCTGTAGAAGTTAGAGTTGTTCCATACAGTTGCTAGGCACTAATAAACAGACATAAATCTGCCCATGAATCAGAGCGTTTCGGATCACTGCACTTAGAAGTTTCTGTGCTAATTGACATTTGATTTACATAATTAAAGATGAAAGAATGTCTTAGGAATTGTTTATGATAGTCTTTAGTATTCAATTATTTCATGGAAGGGTTCCATGACTATAACAGATTAAGACATTGATTAGAGAATGATAATTTTAACTTTCTTCTTTTGGGGAGTGGTATAGAACCATAATATATACTTAAGATAAATCTAGTGAACCAACAAACTATTAGAGAAGGCAAATGGACAATGAAGAAAACCATCTCCAAACCCCTTTTTCAGGTACACTAAGTGGTGTTGGTGCTATTTCCCTAGGTGCTGACGAGCTGCCTGGTGTTTGTGTACTTCAGTGTCAGGATGCTCTACTGCTTGTTCAAATTGTGCTTGGAAGGTAGACTCTCTTCAAGTATTGGGATGATATTTTCCCTCTGACTTTATTAGGCTGGGTCATGAATTAAATGGAAAATCCACTTAGACTTATAAATATGAAATTTAAAAATATGCATATAAAATTTAGAGTAATAACAATGATGCAAACCTATTAACTTTCAGTGTATTTAATTCTTCTAAAGAATTTTATGTGTTTTGTGCCCCTTTCCTAGAGGTATGTCATAAATAAAAGTGATTATAGGGCAGCTGGGAATATGTGCATCATTCAGTTTTAGTGTTTAATGTACAACAGAGAACACAATTAAGTTCAGTTTATTTTTATGTTCCCTTCTAGTTGACTGGCATATCTAAGGCTACTGAAAAATCCATACTGGAGACATGAAAGAGACACGTGGCTTTGCAGAGTGAATGTGCCTGGTAAATGATATTTTGCCTTTAACAATGAGTTTAATGTAGATGTTGCTCATCTTACACCTGCGCGAACACTAAAGGAAGCCGCCCTCTGTTACCTTAACAATTGTTTAGTTTTATGTGACTTCCACTTTTGACTCTGTCCCTGAAATTCATCATTATCCCCTGTTTATTTTAGAACTCTTCATTTTTCACTGATTTCGCTAGACCTTCTTTGTAGCTCTTACCTTGTATTTTGTACTGTAATTTTCTTTCTTCCCCTACCTTGATAATCCTGACAAGTTACAGTGCTAGACAAAGGCCAAGAAAGGGAAATTTAGCATGGCTGTTTGGGAAGGTTTACCTCTTTATAAGGAACCACAAGAATTTATTTTCCTAAGTACAGATTTGGAGAACCCCATTTTGGTCCAAACATTCACAAATGAAGTTGAGTAGTTTATTTAACAATAAATTGCTATAAACTGCCCCTGTGAGTTCTGCATGTTCAGGAGTTAGATAAAGTGAAATATAGTCTGGGACCCCATTATGGAAGTAACGTTGACCCATCATAAGCTATGCAGAGAAGAATGAGCAGGGCAACTCAGAATATCAATCAATTCAGACTTAGTGCGCCATTCCTATTACAAGACATTGTGCTCAACCCACAGAGGGAACCTGCTCTGGTAACTTGAAGAAGACATGGAAGAGAGTTGTCAAAGTTTCCAATGACCAGAAACCCTGTTATGATGGAGGTAGATGACTTGTTCCACATGATTCCAGAAGATTGGACTAAGGTTAATAACTAAGCACTAAAAAAAGATACACTTTGCTGTACAGAGTAAGAATTTATGAATTTTGAGGACTGCCTTTCAACCAAAAGAATTTTCTTTCCTTCCTTTTCCCTTTCCCTTTTTCTTTTCTTTTCAACAGGCAGAGTGGACAGTGAGAGGGAGAGACAGAGAGAAAGGTCTTCCTTTTTCCGTTGGTTCACTCCCCAAGTGGCCACTGCGGCCGGCGCACCACGCTGATCTGAAGCCAGAGGCCAGGTGCTTCTCCTGGTCTCCCATGCGGGTGCAGGGCCCAAGCACTTGGGCCATCCTCCACTGCACTCCCGGGCCACAGCAGAGAGCTGGACTGGAAGAGGAGCAACTGGGACAGAATCCGGCGCCCTGACCGGGACTAGAACCCAGTGTGCTGGTGCCGCAGGCAGAGGATTAGCCTATCGAGCCGTGGCACTGGCTTCTTCTCTTTTCTTTTCTTTTCTTTTCTTTTCTTTTCTTTTCTTTTCTTTTCTTTTCTTTTCTTTTCCCTCCTCCTCTTCCTCCTCCTCTTCCTCCTCCTCCCCTCTTCCTCCTTCTTCTTCAAGATTCATGTATTTATTTGAAGGTCAGAGTTACAGAGGGAAAGCGGGAGACAGAGAGAGGTTTTCCATCTGCTGATTCACTCTCCAGATGCCCGCAATGGCTGGAGCTAGGCTGATCTGAAGGCAGGGGCAATGAGTTTCTTCTGAGTTTACCATATGTGTGCCGGGGCCCAAGGACTTGGGCCATCCTCTGCTGTTTTCCCAGGAGAATTAACGAGGAACTGGATCGGAAGCAGAGCTGCCCCATATGCGATGCTGCCCTGTAGAAGGTGGCTTAACTTGCTGTGCCACAGCATCAGCCCCTGAGGATTTCTTAAAAGGATGTGAAACAAGCTGATTTCTAGTTTGTTATGAGGGTTGCTGTCAGGGACAACCTCCCAAGAGTTTGCTCAGCTCTTGAGAGGTAGCACTGGAAATATACGTTTATTGATGGTTTACTAGGCTGGTGGGAAATCTAGGAGCTTCATATCATTATCTCCTTTAGTTTTTGCGATGATTCCATGAAATGGGGACAAATATTGGCCATGTTTTAACAATGATGTCACTGCTGCAGGAAATGTTGCATTTTACAGAGAGGTTCTCATCTCCAGAGACCAATCAGTGCCCCCAGAGACTTGTCTAAATCTAAGGCATTCTACAAATTTCAGAAATTCTGCCCAAGAAAAGAAAAGAATGAGAGGAAGACACTTGAGGAAGAAGCCATCATAAATACACTACTCCTTTGTGTAAAATATTTCTTGCTAACATTCAACATTAGTCTTCTTTGTTCCATGTGTTCCTCTGTATGTCTGCATCCAGAAGTCAAGTTTAAAGCCCCTTTAAAGCAAGGTGCATTTGTGGTTTGGACTCCACCAATGTGAAGTATTTGTAGTGAGGTTGAAGAGACTGTGAGTCTCAAATGGAAGCTATAGGCAGGTGAGTAGGAGCTTGGAGGTCTGGCAACAGCTTTGAGGAGTGCACCTGGTAACCATTGAGCTGTGCTAATGTTTCTACCATGTCTGGTTTCTGGAACTTCCCTGAATCACATTTCTCTAAATATGTCTAAATCCAAATTGCCTCGAAATCAGAAGAGCTTTATTTTTTTTTTAATTCTGTTTGAATACTGACCCATGCACTACTGAAAAAAATATGATTCTTTCTCCATCTGCTTGGGCCTATTCGGAGTATAAATTTTGGTGTTCATGTAGACAGTGGGCATCGGAAGAGCACTAGGAGGATATATTGATAAAAAGAAAATGTGCGCCTTTGTGGAGTGCAGCCTTGCCCTGCATGCCAGGCTGGGGTGGGCACCTTCCTGCAGCTGTGTTTCCTCAGACTCCTCTACTCCATCCTTAGCTGGAAGTCAGGCTGTAAAATGTCTGTGTCCCTTCACAATGCATGCAGTGCCAGGTCAATAACCTGGTATTAAAAGGAAATACTGTTTGGAGTCAAGAGCTTTGGACCTTTTCTATCCCACCAATTTGCTCTCAGCCCATGATTATAAAATTCAGCCCTCTGTTTTTATGTCCTTTGCTATCAAATGTGGAAAATTTACTACATAATCCTTAGAGGCTCCTTCCAGGTATAAAGCTTTTGTATGCATGCACCTAGTCTCAGCCAAGGCATTCCTCATTGTGTGTGCTAGCAAATGAGAAGTGTAGATCATTTTTAGATTTCCTAAAATTTTCATAAAATGTATTTGAGATGTGCTATATAACTACTATATTATTTACTTATTATATATTACACATATATGTTATACACACATATAAACATGTACCTGTATATCTACATACAGCAATACATATATTATACATGTATTTATGTATATATACATACATGTATGTATGTGTGTGTGTATATATATATATATAGAGAGAGAGAGAGCAAGAGAGAGAGAACTTCTCTCCATTGGTTCATTCCCAAAATGCCTGTAATGTCTGGGACTGGGCCAGGTTGAAGTTGAGAGCTGGAAACTCAGTCTAGCTTTCCCATGTGGGTGGCAGATAATTGATTACTTGAGCCATCACCATTGCTTCCCAGGGTCTGCATGAGCAGGAAGTTTAGAATCTCAAGCAGGAGCCGGGTATGGAAGGGCTGTGGGCAACTTTTTTTTTTTTTTTTTGACAGGCAGAGTGGACAGTGAGAGAGAGAGACAGAGAGGAGGTCTTCCTTTTGCCCTTGGTTCACCCTCCAATGGCCGCCACAGCCGGTGCGCTGCGGCTGGCGCACCGCGCTGATCCGATGGCAGGAGCCAGGTACTTATCCTGGTCTCCCATGGGGTGCAGGACCCAAGCACTTGGGCCATCCTCCACTTCACTCCCTGGCCACAGCAGAGAGCTGGCCTGGAAGAGGGGCAACCGGGACAGAATCTGGCACCCTGACCGGGACTAGAACCCGGTGTGCCGGCGCCGCAAGGCGGAGGATTAGCCTAGTGAGCCGCGGCGCTGGCCATCTGTGGGCATCTTAATCTGCGAGGCCAAATGCCCACCCCTTAGAGCTTTGTAAAGAAGGAATGTGACTTAAACGTGCCCAGTACAAATAAAAATTGAGAAAATCTTGATTAAACATTTTTTAGACATAATCTCATTATTCTTTGGAACAGTACTTGCCACAGTTTTTGTTTATACTGTTTGTGGTTCCAAGAGTCTTGGAGTAGAGAATCTCAGTTGTTCAACTAATTAACCCCCAAGTATACCTGTATAGTACCTTATACCCATTTCTTTATATTCTGCTTTCAAGGTGATAGTTTCAGATATGAAATGAACTCCAACTCAGGTAAGCAGAGCCTTTACCTGAGAAGACTATTGCAATGGGTGAGGCTGGAGATTTGCAACTTGAAGTAGAACTTGATCTCAGCATCTCTATGTTTTGTCTAGGGTCAGTCAGAAAGGAGTTCTCTTCTGTTTCTTAAAATAAAATATGTATTGGTGCAGATATTGTGGAGTAGTGGGTAAAGCTGCCACCTGCAATGCTAGCATCCCTTATGCCCAATGGTTGATGTCCAGGCTGTTTCACTTCCAATCTAGCTCCCTGCTAATGCACCTGGGAAAGCAGCAGAAGATGGCCCAAGTCCATTTCAGCAATGGACGTGGGAGACCCGGACTAAATTCCTGACTCAGAGAAGGACAGTGGCTAATGGAGTTGGGGAGTGCTGTGAGCAAGGGCATGGTTGCATTTGTGAGTGCTACCTTTGAGATCTGCTGGATATTGGCCAGACGTTGTTTAGGAGGATTATTCTGTATTCTAATGCTTAATGAAAGGCTGTTCACAGCTCAAGGGCATGGAAGTCAGAGAGAAGCCTGAGCAAGTTGTTCAACATTTTGTCCAGGTTGGTCTTAGAGGCATCAATGGGATATTTGGAGAGTCCATGTCTGGTCTTACACTCATGGGTCCTACAAGGAAGGAGGGCTCTTTGCAGCAAGCGTTTCTTCTAACATAAAGAATTACAGGTCTTTGCACTGTAGCTGTTTATTTCTCTGGACCACAAGGCTCAGAGAAAAGTGACAACTGTTAGTAGAAATTGAAAGTTAGAATCGTTAATCTGCTTCAGTACTGTCCAAGTTATATGAAGCTTTCATGGCCTCTGGGAGCCAGGGCATTCCCAGGGGGTGATGGCCTTGGATTGGGCTCCCTAGAAAAAAGGGAATCTGAGACAAGGGTTTGGATGCAGGGTATGGACTTTGGCATTGCTCATCGTGAAAATCTCCACAAAATCAAGAAGGCAAGATGAGTGTGACACAGGGCCCAGCAAGTTTGGGGTGTCTACAGAGAGGGAGGTTTGGAGTATAATTAGTTCTACAGAATTCCCCTCTCTACAGAAGGTGCCCGGATGTTGTGCTTCAGATGCATCAGGTTCTCTTGGCTGTGTGCCACTCTTCAGGACATGGCTTTTATTGACCAATGATAATTCCCACTGCCAAGAAGGGCGTACTTGAGAGTTGTCACCAGATAACCTCAGAGCAGTGGGAGGTTGACTTCCCTGCCCCAGAAAGGGCTTCTGAAAAGAAATTCACTCAACAAGATGACGAGCATCCATTTTCCATGTTGGTTTTCTTTAGTCTATGTGTTAGAAGTAATATGTGAGTTACATTATTTTTTTCTTTTTTGTGATTTATTTTTATTTATTTGACAGTTACAAAGAGAAGTAGACACACACACACACACACACACACAGAGGTGGGGGGAGAGGGAGAGAGAGAGATCTTCCATCCTCTGGTTTACCCCTCAAATGACTGCAATGGCCAGAGCTGAGCCAATCTGAAGCCAGGGACCAGAAGCTTTTTCTGGGTCTCCCATGTAGGTGCAGGGGCCCAAGTACTTGGGCCATCTTCCACTGCTCTCCCAGGTGCATTAGCAGGGAGATGCATCGGAAGTGGAGCAGCTGGGACTCCAACCGGCTCCCACATGGGATGCCAGGGCTTTAACTTGTTGCGCCACAGAGCCAGCCCCTAGGGTTAAATTATTACACTGGGGCCACACTGTGGTGTAGCGGGTAAAGCTGCTATCTGAAAAACCATCATCTCCTATAGGTGCCAGTTCGTGTCCCAACAGTTCCACTCCCAACCCAGCTTCCTGCTAATGACCAGGAAAAGTAGTGGAAGTTGGCCCAGGTGTTTGGGCTCCAGCTATCCAAGAAGAAACTCTTGGCTCCTGGCTTCAGCCTGGCCCAACACTGGCTGTTGTGACCATTTGGGGAAATCTGAGACAGTGGATGGAGGATCTCTCTCTCTCTCTAACTCTTTCAAAATAAATAAACAAGTCTTTAAAATTATGATCACATTACTTGGACTTCTTTTCTTTATTTAGGTTGTCAGTTCCAGCATGATCCAGAGATATATAAATATGTGAATCATTACTGTAGAGAGAGTATTATTCATCAGTGTTTCTGAATGGAAATTGTACTGGGCTGCTGGGACCTCAGTCCCATTCCTAGTTCCAGTCCTGCCAGTACAAGTTTTCTCTACATATGTCATTTTTCCAGGAAGAATTTTGGAATCAGCCCTGATTCAGAGCCTTGCTTTGGCAAATAACTAACTGTTGTATGATATTGGGCAAGTCAATTACTTACAGGGTCCTCAAATTTAAGTTGGCACTAAAAGTTACCATGAGAATTCAATGGGTTGATGTATGTGAGCACAGTGGCTGCATTACAGTGTGTGCCCATGAAAGACTGGCTGTGATCACTGTTATAATTCATACCATATCCTTACCTACATTACTGATTTCCTGTCTGTGTAGGTAGTACCTGTCCTTAGACTGAAGGGACTTTCATCCACCCTGGAAGTTGAGCCTCTCTTGGATAATCCAACATATCATGTAGTTCTACAGAAACTGACTCTCCATACGCATTTATTGATAGCACATAGAGAAAGATTCCTGTTGAAGATGTGGCTGCATCCAATTGTCATCCTCTCAATGTGAATTGCATGGTTTATGCCTCTCAGTATGCTTCCTGGTCAGGAAGGAGACAGCAAGACAGTAATATGCTCTGGGGATTTTAAGTATCAGCCTTTAATATTCCCCAAATGAAGGAAAGAACCAAGTGGGATGAGTCTGGGATGCTGAGATTTTAGACATTAAGCAGAGCCATGTGTTTTGTTTACTTGGTTAAGCTAAGCAAATATACCAAGAAAACAGAAAATGAGTGTAGCTCAAAGGATTTGTGGAAAAATGGAATTAAAAGGAAACTGTTTTGGTGTAATTTTTCTCTTCATATGCATTTTTCCATGAACATCATAAAGTCCTCCTCATGGAATCCATAAACAGACTCTCTCTCACTCCACTGTGTGTATGTGTATGTGTGTATATGTATATACATACACACATGTAGACATATATATCATATAGATATATACATATATCACACATAGATCTATATATCTACATATAAACAGACATATCAGATATGATACAGACATATTAGATTATATATATATATATATATAGTTGATTTTTACACAGACTATTTAGTGAGGAAAACACAGCCTTTCTAATAAATCATTCTACACCAACTAGCTTTAAATGTGTGTAAAATAATCATTTTCATCTCTTCCTTGTATTATATAATTCTAAATATGAAATTTATAACTATAAAACTTATGGGCAGAAACAAGATAGGCAACGCACTGAGAAGGGTTGGGAGCTGCAACTACAGAGGGGCATTAAGGCATTATGAAGTGATAGGTTTGTTCAGAATTCTCACTGTTGTGATGGTTTCATGTATCTGGGTCCAAACAACAAATTGCAGCGTTTAACTATGGACAGTTGGTTGTATGCCAATTATACATCAATAAAGAAGTGAAAATGTGAAAAAAAGAAACAACACTGTGTAAAAATAAAGGTTAATTTTTAAGCAGTGTTCATGGACTGTGACAAACATGGGAGTTTATCATTGACCTCAGTGTAAAATCCTCACAGCTCCCTATGAATAACCCTCTGAAATAGGGAGGATTTTGTTCTCTTGGTAAACTGGATGTATATTCTACAGTCAAAATCAAATGGAAAAAAAAGAATAGAAAAATATCTCAAACTGACCTCAGAATGATTTTCATCCTGAATTGAATTAAAAAGTTTTTCTTTAAAGTATCCTAAATTTAAAAAAATGCTGTACCTGTAAAAGTGATAGCGAAATCAGTCATGCTTGTAGAGTGTTTTTCTTTTCTCTAAATTGTGGCTGTTAGAATAAAAGTTTAAAATATAGTCAAATATAAGATATTCATTTGAAAAGCACCATGCATGCCATATTTAACATAATTATAACTTTTTCATATTTTATTAACAACAAAGTCATATTACGATAGCAAAGCATATTAGCATATTTATAATTTTACCCTTTGTGCCCAGCCAATAACTTGCAAGCTCTCTAATTTGAACAATCTTTTGTTTAAATTTAACTACCTTCCCATTGCTAGCAACACCATTGACCTCAATGTCAGGCAACATTATCTGCTCAGTAATTTGCACCAATAGCCTCATTGTATTTCATTTAGCAGAAGGCTTATCAGAGAAAGACAGAAAGAGAGAAACCCACAGTTCTTTGTAAAATAAATGGAAGTAATAATAATAAAAAGATAAGACTTAAGGAAGCAGATTGAGAAAGCTTGTGGACAGGTGGCAGAGGGACTGATAGTTGGTCATTTGTTGCAATGGGAAATTCAGGAACACAGCAGGGCAACTGCAGTAGTGAGTGGCTTTAGGGCAGAAAAATGTGGGCCACCACCTCTTGGTTTCAATTTTCAGTGTCTAGGAAACCCCATTTCTGGCTTTTGGGTTTTGAAATTCCAAATCAGATTGCTGTTTTGAGTTCCAGTTACTCAGCTTCCAGTTCTAGCTCCCTGCTAATGCATGCTGGAATGTAGCAGATGACAACTCAAATGTTTGGGCTCTTGCCATCCAGTGGGAGATGCAGATGGAATTCCAGGCCCTTGGCTTTGGTTTGGTCCAGTTCTGGCAGTTTCAGGCATTTGAGAAGTGAACCAGTGGATGGAAAATACCTCTCTCTCCTTTTCTCTCTGACTCTGCCTTTCAAGTAGGTGAAAATAAATAAACATTAAAAGGTGCAGTGGTATAAATACCCTGTAAAGCATATAAGTGAGAAAAAGAATTAAGATAGTTATAAGGTTGGCCAGCGCCGCAGTTCAATAGGCTAATCCTCCACCCAGCGGCGCCGGCACACCGGGTTCCAGTCCCGGTCGGGGCGTCGGATTCTGTCCCAGTTGCCCCTCTTCCAGGCCAGCTCTCTGCTGTGGCCAGGGAGTGCAGTGGAGGATGGCCCAAGTGCTTGGGTCCTGCACCACATGGGAGACCAGGAGAAGTACCTGGCTCCTGGCTTCAGATCAGCGCGATGCGCCGGCCGCAGCACGCCAGCCATGGCGGCCATTGGAGGGTGAACCAACAGCAAAAGGAAGACCTTTCTCTCTGTCTCTCTCTCTCTCACTGTCCACTCTGCCTGTCAAAAAAAAAAAAAAAAAAAGATAGTTATAAGGTCTTTGAACACTTGAAAGGAACTCCTGATGTATGCATCAGTCCTTCCTTTTTTCAACAAGTCTTTATTTAATATTGCATTTGTGCTTGGTACTGGAAAAAGTCTTTGCTCTCATGGAATGTGCTTGCTAGGGAGCCTAGACAGAAAACTAAAAATTATGAATAACAAAACTACCTGACAGTGATAGCACAGAGCATAGGAAGAAAATAGGGCCATATGATGGAGAAGGGCTATGTGCTCCACGTGAGTGGGGAGTCAGAAAGGCCTCTGTGAATGGCAAAGGAGAGGCACACACACACAAAGATGAAGATCTGTTAAGGAGAGTGCTGGTGCCCAGTGCTGAACAGAGAGACAAGGATGCAGAGGAGGGCTTGAAGGAGCTGGGTGTACTGTGAACAAAAGCAAAGGTAAACACAGCCGAACACTAATTCAAATGGTGTAAATTGATTTTATCCCATAACCGACAGTAGTGGAAGAACACAGCTCCATCCAGATTTGCAAGGAGATGACTGGTGTTTTAAAGGGAGAAGGAGGGAATAGAGAAGGAGAATGGGTTGGCCAGGAGAGTCTGGGAAATGAAGAGTTACAGAGCAGAAAGGGAGTTGGTCCAGGTATGGTACCTGGCTTGCAGAAGTTACATTCCTTTTTTTAAAAAAGATTTATTTATTTATTTTCAAGTCAGAATTACACAGAGAGAGGAGATGCAGAGAGAGAGAGAGAGAGAGGTCTTCCATCCGATGGTTCACTCCCTAATTGGCTTCAACCAATCCGAAGCCAGGAGCCAGAAACCTCTTCCAGGTCTCCCACACAGGTGCAGGGGCCCAAGGACTTCTACTGCTTTCCCAGGCCATAGCAGAGAGCTAGATTGGAAGAGAAGCAGCTGGGACTCTAACTGGCGCCCATAAGAGATGCTCGCGCTTCAGGCCCGGGTGTTAACCCACTGAACCACAGCGGCAGCCCCAAAAGTTACATTCCTACCTGTCACAGAAGCTGGAAGTCAAGGACTCCACTCTTCCTGACAATGACATTTCCAAGAAAGGGCTCTCAGGTCCTAGAGAAAGACACTCCTGAGTTACAGGAAACACATATGCAAATGCTCTTTGACTTAGCATGGTCAAAGATAAACACATCACAGTTTGAAAATAGCATAAATTGAAAATGCATTTCATACAGCTAACCCATTGCACATCTGCAGCTTAGCTTAGTCTATCTTATACCTGCTCAGAACACTTTCATTAGCCTAACATTGGGTAAACTCTAAGTTCGTTTTAAAAAATTAAAGGAGTGATCATTTAGCCTAGTAGTTAAAATGCCTGTGAATCACATCATAACATTTGGCTGTGAAAACTCCAGCCCTTGACTCCAGCTTACTGCCTAGGCAGATCCTAGGAGACAGCAGGCTATTGTTCAATTAATTGGGTTCATGCCACCCATGTGGAGGACCTGGATTGCATTCCTGGCACCCAGCTCCAGGCTTTCAGCTGCTGGTTTTGGCCCAGTCACTGCAGGCATTTGGGGGGAGCGAACCAGTAGATGCGGAATAATCTCTTGTCTTTCTCTCTTAGATATAGGAAACTTTTTTAAGTTAGGCAAAATTAAGTAACACAATGCTTATTTTATACTAAATCATTGACTATCTTGTGTAATTCGTTGACTACTGTTCTGAAAGTGAAAGACAGAAGGGTAGCATGAGTACTCAGTGTTAAAATGCAGAGCTGAAAGTACACTGGGCCTGAAAATATCTGACACATTGAAATACAGTTAATTGCTGGAGATGGGCATGTTGCAGGAACAGAGTCTCCAGTCACTGGATGGGTGCTACACCTCCGTGAAGTTTCTCCTTATTGCATATCACTTTCGCACCACTGTAAAGTCAAAAAGTCGTGCCAGGTGTGGACATTTAGCCTACTGTTAAGATACTGCTTAAGATTCCCGCAAGCTGGGGCCAATATTGTGGGACAGAGGGCTAAGCCACAGCCTGCAACATCTACATCCCGTATGAGCACCAGTTCGTGTCCTGGCTACTCCACTTCTGATTCAGCTCCTTGCCAATGCACTTGGGAGAGCAGTGGAAGATGGCCAGGTACTTGGCTCCCTGCCACCCATGTGGGAGAAACCCCTGGTATCTGGCTTAGTCCAGACCCAGCCTCTGTTGTTGTGGCCATTTGAGGAGTGAGCCAGAAGATAGAAGATTCTCTCTCTCTCTCTCTCTCTCTCTCTCCTCTATCTCTCTGTAGCTTTGCCTTTCAAAAAATAAGTAAATCTTTAAAACAGCAACAACAAAAATGCCTGTGTGTGTGTGTGGGTGCTGCAGTTAAGACATCACTTAGGCTGATGCCTGTATCCCATATCAGAGTGCCTTAATCACATCTCACTCTTATACTTCTGATTCAGCTTATTGGTAATGTGCACGTTAAGAGGCAGAAGATGATGGTTCAAGTACTTCAGTCTAAGTTACTCATGTGGGAGACCCAGATTATTTTCTGAGTTCCTGGCATTAGCTTGCTTTAGTCTTGGTTGTTAAAGGCAATTGGGAGTGAACCAATGTGTAGAAGATCTCTCTGGTCTCTCTGTCTTTCTGTGTCTCTTTGTTTTTCAAATAATAAAAATAAATGAATAAATAAAATTTTAAATGCCTGCATCTCATACTGGAGTATCTGGATTCAATACCCAGCTCAATCTCCTGACTCTACCTTCCATCCAAAGAACACCCTGGGAGGCGGAGGTGATGACTCAAATAATTGGGTTCCTGCCACTTACATAGGACACCTGGATTGTGTTCCAGGTTCCATCCACAGCCCAACTCCAGCCATTGTGGGCATTTGAGAAGTGAATCAGAGAACAGGAACTATGTTTCCATTTGTCTTTGCCTCTCAAATAAATATCTAAATAAAATCATAAATCATTTTGATTTGGGGGCTATGCTTCTCAAAGGGATAGAGGAAGGACTTCACAATTGTGGCTCTTATTAATAAATACTCCAGGAAAATGTGGCCAACATCAAGAGCTGTTCACTAAAATAAATAGCAAGTTCTCCTGACAGCCTACGGTCTTCTCAGGAAGGGATTTTAAGGGGACTGGAGTCATCCTAGGGTTCCAGTCTTGAGCTGTTAGAAACTAGGTTACTCTTTGCTTCAGTCTTGTACTGAGGTACTTAGGACAGATGAAAGCTTTTTGCTGAGAGGCTGTAGTCCTTACAGGACAAATGAGACTCCGTATGAGAAGAGGCTCTGATGCACACTGTCCAAGTTTTGTCAAAGAGGGAATGTCGTCATAGCTGCTGCCTTGGAGGAGGTCACCTCTTGCTTTTCTTCCTTTGCCCAACACAGAGCACCCCAGTGGCTGTGCTGACTGCAAGGTACACCTCTTCTTGGAGAGGGTGCAGCTTGCTAGATCAAAGCCCTTGCCCTCATGTGGGCCTTAGATCAAAACACTCTCTAAAATTCCAAGACATGGAAAAACAGCGGTTGTGATTGGCTGAACTACGTCTCCCTCAGGATCAGCCATCTATGGTAGCAAAATTCGCATCCAGCAAGTGGTGTGTTACTGTGGTACAGCAAAGTATAGCTCTGGCTCCCCCAGTGTTCTCATAAATGTCTCTGTACCCAGTTTCCTAGCTGAGTGGCCTCAGAGCAGTTACTGAGTCTCTCTGTACTTCAGTTTTCTCATCTTTAAAATGGGATAGAACAGAATTGGCATTAATGAAGTGGCTAAAATGCCTTCATTCCATGTAGGAGTACCTGGGTTCAAATATAAGCACTGGCTCCTGACTCCCCCTTCCTGCTATCCAGACCCTTGGAAGCAGCAATGAGGGGAGGGCTCATGTGATCGATTCTCTGCCGCCTTGTGGGACACCTCAATTGCATTGCTGGTTCTCAGCCTTTGCCTGGACCAGATCCAGGCAATGTGGGCATCTGGGGAATGAACCAGCAGATGCTAGCACTCTCTATCTCTCTCTCTTTATCTCTCTGCCTTTCAACTAAATAGACACAATTTTTAGAAATGGAGATAACAATAAGACTTTCCTCACCCATCTAAGAGGAATTGCAAGCATACAGGGAAAATGGTCAGATTGTACATAGCATTGGGACCCACAATCTGCAGCTATCTCTGGAAGCCAAAACACAACCTCTTCAGAAGATAATTCCAAGCAGTCAAGACTCTATCTTTAATAAGTGAGAATCTCCCTATTTTTTGTTCTTCCTCCCTTTATAACTTAGTACCAAGCAGAGAAAGATACATTCCAGTGGCCAATCCTGAGGACCCACAGCTGCTGGTGAACACCCCAGCCTCCCAGGCCTACAGACTCCATTTGGGCTCCCCTGAAGCCTTTCCTCTCTCTCGTCATACAGCTCCCCCACTTCTCTCCCTGTCTTTGAATACAAGTGGCTATGTCAGACGACCTGCTGGAGCAGGCCCTGAATACTCAGCCCTCTCTTGGTCTTGTCTGGGTAAACTTTATTGGTTTATGTCTAGGAGTGCCTAGAACATAGTAAGTGCTCAGTCAAGATTAGCTATTTGGCAATCTCAATCAGATGTGTTTGTGAACATTTCCCAAACACTTGTATGCTGGGCAATTCAAAACTTCTTCCTGTGTGTTCATCCATTCAGAAGATGATGAACTCAAGCCATTAAAGTATAAATAGATATATTTGTCATAGAAATCTGGGTGGGTGGGGTGGGTGGAAGGAAATGCTATTTATAACAATTACAGCTGATCTGGTATTTAAGATACTTCTAGAATAACTTGTGTTTCTTCTTTTTGCAATAGAATAATAACTCCATTTTGGGTGAGAGTTTATAAAGAACTAGAAAATAAAAAACAGGATAAACATTAATTAAAAATCTGATAAGCAGTTTCCTTGAAAAAGTCAGAGCAAACGGCCAGTTAGGTGGCATGCAGGGTACCAGAGAACTTAGATAGATGGCTTGGATGGAGGGAGGGTCATGTGCAGGAACTTGGGGGTTGAGGGATAAAAATCAGTGTTTCCTCATTTTTTAAGGAATTTAAGTTGTGTGCGGGGTGATGCCTCTGGCTTTCCAGCTCTCAGAACTCCAGTAAAAATTGTAATGCTCTATGTATTTCACAACTGAACAGGATCATGTAAAAGGACAATGTCTCTTATCACAGGATCATTACCAAGAGACTCCAAGGAGTGTCAGATGAGAGAAAGCCTTAAAAAGTTTGCATGATTCAACTGAGGGACAGAGACAGGATTTCAGAATTCATAGGTGGGATGCCACAATTCCCAATCACACTGGAAGGAAGACTTGATCCGGTTTTATTTAAATCTCAAAGGACAGAGGATTCCAAATGACATTCAATTAAATTTAAAAACAACCACAAAATATAATAAAATAGAAAAATAGCTGATCTACAATGATCTTTGAAGCTAAATTAAAAGCTTATAGTTTTTCTGCTGGGTTCTACTCAAATGTGTAGGTATCTAATGTTATTGTGGTTTTTGACTACAGTCTATTATTTCTGTTATATTCAGACCACAGAACTCACTGTTGATAGAATTATTTTTAGTATTAGGTATTATTAACAGTCTAAAACATTATAGTGCAAATTTCTTATACCACTAGATACAGAAGAAAATCAGAAGAAAACAAACCAGTGAACACATGCACAACTACACACACACACACACACACACATAGGTATGTGTGTATACACACACACACACACACACATATATATATATATATATAGGTACCTTTGCTAATTTGTTTAGTGCCATTTTTCATATAGAATCCCTGGTAGGGGACATCTTGTTCTGAAATTTTTATTTATTTAAGCCTTAAGCAATGACTGAGAAAAAGTTGGAAATGTAAGCTTTCAACATTATGAATTCTTTGTTAGGAATGTAAAATGCTGATTTTAGTAGTAGCTATCAGCAAAGCGTGGGGCCATAACTCTTGAAAATGTCAATAGAACTACAGCATTGCTGTTAGCTCTGTGGTCAATCAATAATGACAAAGACACCATGAGGAAAATAACAGGGCAAAGGTTCTGAGTGGCATGAATTCAAACTCAGTTCTGCTACTTACTAATTATCAGACCATGTTCATTTGTAGACCTCATTTTCCTGATGAGAATGGATATTAATAATTACCCTTCAAGAATCATTTCTGTAGAAACATATAATATGCCTAGCTCAGTGTATGGCACATGTAGACACCAAATAAATGGCCATGAAATTTGGTATAGTGATTATCCTCACTAATGTTGCCATTATTACAGTTGGTAATAAGTTGAGTAATACTAATTTCAGTTTGTGTATTGATCCAACACAAGGCTACTTTAAAATCTTCAGCATTGGCATGTTAAAATATCAAGCTGACCTGATTGAGAAGAGTATTTAGGTCTTTGAAATTGAATTCTTTTCTCTAATCATACATTAATATTGCATCTGTTTATTATCTAGAAGAGGAAGAAGACAATTGTAAGAGACTTTCATAGGGATTTCGTGCTGTGAAGGACTTCCAGAAATTTAATATGTATATTAATATATAATATAATATTAATATTAATATATTAATATATATTATATATATTATATAAATATATATATATATACACACATACATATACATATTTGAAAGACAGAGCAACAGAGGGAGATCTTCCATCTGCTGATTCACTCTCCAAATAGATGCAACAGCAAGGACTGGGTGAGGCCAAAACCAGGAGCCAGGAACACCATCTGGGTGGGTGACAAGGGCCCAAGTACCTGAACCATCTTCCTCTGTCTTCCCAGGTACATAGTAGGAATATGAGTTGGAATCTGGGACTCTAACTGGCACTCTGATAAGGGATGTTGGCATCACCAACAATGGCTTAACGAATGACACCACAACACTGGCCCCTAACCAGCACAGTGACTACAGTTAGTTAGGCTAATAAAAACAGACATTTATCCAAATCATGTAGCTAGTAACAGTTATAATATATTCGAACAAGAATCCGTGACCCCCATCTACCACTCCAGAGCTTATGCCTTTTAAAATAGAGAATACATTTGGGCTTGTTAGCATTACAGAAGACTTTTCTGATGCACCAAAATTAAATGATGCAACAAAAGGTAGCTATACACAACCAGTCAAGTAAAACAATCTCAGGCTCTAATTCACAGTTGAATCTTGGTGGTTTCCATGGTAATGGGAAGTTGAGAGAGTTTTCAAATAGAGCAATCTTGTACAGGAAACCTATCTGGTAATTTTTCCAACATCTCATAAGTGGTTAATCAGGCCACATCCACTGTGATGTTACTGGAAACCGAACTGCAGGGAGAAAACAAGCTCCATGTCAGTTCGTTGCTGCATTCCGTACGTGTGTGCTTACTCTGTGCTTGACTCTGGCCTGGCCAGCCTCATAATGAAATTTGCAGGAAGCACCATGCCGCTCAGGTTTGTAGGCACTCACTGTCCATTAGAAGGAAATTAATGTTTACCACCCCTTGACTGATACGTTTTATTGGTGCCTGAGTTTGAACCCTGGTTTCCTTAGTGTGGTCTGTGTCCCTGTCTGATGACCCTTAGGCAGGCCATTGACTGAATCACAAGTAAAAAGCAAAACAGGGAGAAACAAACACAATAGCGCATGACCCCTATAGCTTTCCATTCATCAATTACTTTGTTATAGAAATGATAAAGTTTTTGTTCCTTGTAGACACTGGGTCAGAGAGTCATCAGATTCATTGTGCTGCTTATTTTCATGTGTTTAATCAGTATAATGAAAGGGTGACATAGATAACAAAATTGTACCAGTTAGCTTCAAATAAGAATACATCCTCTGATGCAAAGTGGCCAAAGGACATATATTTAAGGATTCTGGATGGTTTTTGGAAGACAGGAAGAGCTGACCCTCAGTCCTTTGGAATGGTTTGAACTTCACCATTCATAGCACATAATCAGCAGTACAGAATTTTAGCTGTTTTAAGAATACATCTGTGAAGTGTGTTGGGCTAGCTGCATCCTATTTTGCTTATGATATATTACTTTCAGAGAATAAAAAAAATTCATTAGGCTAGTTTGGTAATGTTCCACTCTTGTGTTCAGGGTTTGATCTTGTTTTCAAATGTAGTAGACATGAGTAATGAAGATATGAAAGATGGAAAAAAAAGTCACGGCATTTACCTTCCAAGAAGTCATGACCCTGTGGCAACAAATAAAAAATGCCAGGAAATGGCCAAAACAGTAAATGAACCCACTGAAAAGACAAAAGGAAAAGGGGGGCAGTCACAGCAGTGGAGGGAGATGGGAAGGGCTCACGGGGAGAGAGATGACAGGTCACTGGAGGGACTTGAGATTGTAGGCCAGGTCAGCTCGGACAGGGACATGCCTGTGTTATGTGTGAACTCAGAACTTGGGCTGGGCACCTGCCTCTGGGCTCTGTTTGAAAGTGAGAACCACGAGTTTTGTTTGCCTCCCTCAGAGCTGTGAGTGAAACCGGTAGGTTTCCTGCAGGCTGGATTTATTTCAGCCTCCCTTTGTGACCAATGCCCACATTCCAGAAACAATGAAGATGGAGCATCTGCCCTGGTGACTTGTGCGGTTTGCAATTTCAGATAGCAGGCTTCCTGCCTCCTCTTCGGGTTAGGGAACACTGCTCTTCTCTCCCTCTACAACAGAGTTGTCAGACTTAGCAAATAATAATAATATTGGTTCTTTCAAAATATCATAGTCAATTTTATTGCAGGAAATATTTTAAAACATTGCAATTAACCAATAATTGACACAGTTATGATACTGAGTGTTCATATCTAATAGTACAAACCTACTTATTTTAACTTGTTCAAGAATACTTAGTGTCTTTCAGGATAGTTTTATAGACATCCTGCTGAAGTTCTGGAAAATACGAGAATCTTCCCTTTGGATTTGTACTGATCTCACTCTTGTCCCTTCTTCCCTTCCTTCCCTCCCCACCCTTCCATTCCTCCTCTCATCCTACCATGGATAGTTTAATCACTTCCATTAAACATTTTATGTGTTTTCTGTTGGCATAATATAATATTGCAATAAATATTATTGAGGTTTTTGTGTGTTATTTTACAATATGCTTGATAAATTAGTATTTTTTAAAGATTCATTTTATTTACTTAAAAATTTATTTCAAAGAATTACAGAGAGAGAAAGAAAGAGACAGAGAGAGGTCTTCCATCTACCGGTTCACTTATCAAATGGCCACAATGTCTGTGGCTGGGCCAGTCTGAAGCCAGGAGCCAGGAGCTTCTTCTAGGTCTCCTATGTGGGTGCAGGGGCTCAAGGATTTGGGCCATCTCCTTTGATTTCCCAGGCACTTTTAATCCAGATCCTTGCTTATGTGCTTAGGAGAGCAGCAGAATAAGGCCCAAGTCCATGGGCCCCTCCACCCACCCGGCCCCATTATTATTTTTAAGAGTTACTAAAACTTGTTTTGAGTTTTCCATTTTATTCAAATGTGTGGATAGCTGTGTGTGCACATGAGTCTTCATGTATATTTGTTTATGTGTGATTTACCCTCTTCCAACCTGTGTTTTAACTTCACAGTTAGATTTTTTACTTTTGGCTTTATAATCTGCTTTAATTTTCTCTTTGCACTATGGTTAGAAAATATGTTTTTTTCTTATTTTTATTCTTTGGGACATATTGGCATTATTTTATCAGCCTACGTTAAATCAGATTTTGAGAATATCCTGTATGTAATTAAATTATATTAAAATATGGTACATTATCTATTTTGATATAGAGTATAACTTATAGAACTAGAAAATTCTTATAGATTTAGGTTT
The DNA here is from genome assembly GCF_964237555.1 of Oryctolagus cuniculus. Lineage (NCBI taxonomy): Eukaryota > Metazoa > Chordata > Mammalia > Lagomorpha > Leporidae > Oryctolagus > Oryctolagus cuniculus. The sequence continues at coordinate 95,391,674 of NC_091444.1, read as the reverse complement.
TCTGTGCATCAGGGTAACTTTATCGTGGAACATAAAGTTTAGTTGGATAACTTTCCTATTTTTTTGTTTTATTTAAATAAAGGGAGCAGATTTCATGTATTTCACATATACATTTTTAAGAACATAATGATCCTTGCCACCCTATTCTCCTTCCCTCCCTCATACCCACCATCTCTGCTCCTTCCAATCTTAGTTTTCTTTTAATTTTTATAATGACTAGCTTTTAATTTGTAACCACAAGCTTAACTCTCCATTACATAAAGAATTCAAACAATTACTAAGTAGAAAAGCCACTGTTCCTCAAGAGTGTTTACAAGGTCTATAAGCAATGATCAGATTTCAAACTCAATTTCACTCACGTACATCACATTGTTTTTTGTACTCTGTATATTAGTTACCACACATTGGGGAAATATAGGTATTTGTCTTTTTGGGACTGGCCTATTTCATAATGCATTGTCTCCAATTGCAACCATTTGGTTGTAAAAGAAAGGAGTTCATTTTTTTTTTTTTTTTTTTGACAGGCAGAGTGGACAGTGAGAGAGAGAGACAGAGAGAAAGGTCTTCCTTTTTGCTGTTGGTTCACCCTCCAATGGCCGCTGCTGCAGCCGGCGCACCGCGCTGATCCGATGGCAGGAGCCAGGAGCCAGGTGCTTCTCCTGGTCTCCCATGGGGTGCAGGGCCCAAGCACCTGGGCCATCCTCCACTGCACTCCCTGGCCATAGCAGAGAGCTGGCCTGGAAGAGGGGCAACCGGGACAGAATCCGGCGCCCCAACCGGGACTAGAACCCGGTGTGCCGGCGCCACAAGGTGGAGGATTAGCCTATTGAGCCACGGCGCCGGCTGGAGTTCATTGTTTTTAATGCTGTGTAGTATTCCATGGTGTAAATACAACACAATTTCTTTATCCAGTCATCATTTGATGGACATCTGGGTTGATTCGATGCCTTAGCTACTATGAGATGATCTGCAATAAATATGGGAATGAAGATAACCCTTTAATATACTGATTTAGTTTCCTTTGGGTAAATTCCCAGTATTGGAATGGCTGGGTCATATGGTAGATCTCTTGTCAAATGTTTGAAGAATCTCTATTCTGTCTTCCATAATGGCTGTACTGATTTACATTCCCACCTATGATCCAAAAATCAAAAAAAAAAAAAAAAAAAAAGGAACAAATTCTGGTAAGGATGTGGGGAAAAGGGTACCCTAATATGCTGTTGATGGAATGTAAACCATCTTCTCTTTTTGTTATTTGCTCTTTATTTTGGACTGAGAGAAATGTATTACTTCATTTTTATCATGTTTCCAACTGTAACTACGTGACTCCTGTAGTTTGTGCATTATGGACCTTCTCTATTTTAGGGTATTGCATATTTCTACTGATGACTGTCATATCTTTCAGCATTTTGAAGTAAGTGCCTTACTTTATCTAATCAAAAGTGTTAACATCTGAGTTTCTCTGTGTTTTTTCCAGCATTTGTCAAATATCAAGAAGTGGCACATGGTTCATTTTAATTTGCATTTTTCTTGATATTATAATATTTATTATTGACTTTCCCACCACCAGATTATACTCTTTCATTGTTGTTCTAATAGACAATTTGGTGTAATGTCACAAATATCAGAAAAAAGGGATATTTGTACTGTAGATTTAATTCTAAAAAAAAAAGACTATTCCAAATAAGTAATGCCAACAGAGAAATGCCAACTTAGAGAAAAGGGAAACTTTCATTGAAAAATAAGATCAACCAAAACTGAAGCAAAATGAAGCTGCAAACATGATTGGGCTCATGCCAATTAAATACATTTACATAATTATCTAAAGCCTTCATACAATCAAAACTCTGGGCCCAAAGAGTTCCACTGTGAACTCTGTTACACATTTAAGAAGGGAATATTTACATAATTATCTAAAGCCCTCATACAATCAAAACTCTGGGCCCAAAGAGTTCCACTGTGAATTCTGTTAAACATTTAAAAGGGAATACTTTAAACTGTGAATTATATCAAACATTTAAGAAAGGAATATTTTTCACTGTGAGTTATAGCAAGTGTCTAAGAAAGAACTAACTCCAGTTTTACATCACGTATTTCAGAAAACTGAGCAAAAAGAAACATTTCCCAGTTAGACATAAAATGTAACTATATTACTCATGAAATTTGGTCTACAAGCCAAAATCACTGATATTCTAGATGGAAATGTAACTAATGATAAATTGTCAGATCATATTCAGAAATATATGAAAGATAACATAAAATAACCTAATAGAATTAACCTAGGGATACAAGTTTAACATTTTAAAATCAAATGATGCAATTTGCCATATTAATATAATGGAGAAATAAAACCCATGCAATTATTTCAATGCATAAAACATTCAATACTCATTAAAGTTAAAAATAAAATGCTCAGCAAAATTCTTAGGAAATTTATTTAATCTGCTAAATGTTAAGTGTAAAAACTCTATAGCTAGTCTCATACCTAATGGTGAAATATTAAATAATTTTTCCAAAGATCAGGATTAAGGAAGCCATACATTATGAGCAATTCTATTAATCATTATACCAGAGATCTGACTTGGATGATATTGCAATAAAGAATATAAAATAACTGAAACAGTAATAAGAATGCACTGCACACTATTGACATGGCCAAAATCCAGAATAATGAAAAAACAGGGGCTGCTGATAAAGTCATCAATGGGACTCTCTAGTCATTGTTTTGGGGAATGAAGAATGGTACAGCCATTTGGTTTTTCCCTTTTTTCCCTCAAATATTTATTTATTTTTGAAAGAGTTAGAGAGGAGAGTAAGAGAGAGAGAAGAAAGAGAGAGGAGAGAGAGAGAGAGATGAGAGAGAGAGAATCTTCCATCTGCTGGGTCACTACTCAAATGGCCACAATGACCAGGGCTGAGCCAGATCAAAGCCAAGAGCCAGGAGGTTCATCTGGGTCTCCCACATTGCCGGCATGGGCCCAAGGAATTGGGCAGTCCTCTACTGCCCTCCCAGGCCCATTAGTAGGGAGCCGGATATGAAATGGAGGAGCCATCTGTCAGCATGGCTGATGGTTGGTTAATCTGCTGCCACAAGCGCCAACACCAGTGCAGCCAGTCTGGAAGACAATTTGGCCATTTCTTACAAATTAAGCATGTTTTTACCATATGATTCTGTGATTACACTACTGGATACTAACCTAGATGACTTAAAACTCAGGTCCACACAAAAACTGCAAATGGATATTTTATTGTAGTTTAATTCATAATTACCAAAACATGCAAGTAATTAATATTCTGTTCAGTAGATGAGTGCATGCATATACTAAGGCAAATCCAGATAATGGAGTATTATTTATAGCTACAATAAAAACAGAGTCATCATCCCATAAAAAGGTATGTATGTAACTGCAGGATATTATTTTAAATGAAATAAGTCAAGTACATGCCGGCGCCGCGGCTCAATAGGCTAATCCTCCACCTTGCGGCGCCGGCACACCGGGTTCTAGTCCCGGTTGGGGCGCCGGATTCTGTCCCGGTTGCCCCTCTTCCAGGCCAGCTCTCTGCTATGGCCAGGGAGTGCAGTGGAGGATGGCCCAGGTGCTTGGGCCCTGCACCCCATGGGAGACCAGGAAAAAGCACCTGGATCCTGGCTCCTGCCATCGGATCAGCGCAGTGCGCCGGCTGCAGCGGCGGCCATTGGAGGGTGAACCAACGGCAAGGGAAGACCTTTCTCTCTCTGTCTCTCTCTCTCACTGTCCACTCTGCCTATCAAAAATAAAAAAAAAAAATAAAAAAAAATAAAAAAAAAAAAAAAGAAATAAGTCAAGTACAAGAAGATGAATATCACCTGATCTCATTCATAAAAAGCCCATTTCATGGAAATGGAGAGTATAAATGTGGGTTGTCAGAGACTGGAGTGTTTCAGGAAGTGAGGCATAGGGAAAGGTTAGATCAATGAATAATAAGTTATAGTTAAATAGGAGGAGGAAGTTCTAGTATTTTATTGCATAGTAGCAATATTATTGATAATGAAATAGTGCGCTGTACATATATTTCAAGAAGCTAGAAGAGAGGATTTTGAATGTTTTTACTGTAAACCTGTGAAAGTGTCTGAGGGATTGGATATGCTTGATTGACAGTTATGTAATGTATGCATGCATTGATGCATCACATGGTAGGACATGCCTTTAGTGGGCAGTTCAGATGTCCGAATCCCATATCAGAATGCCTGGGTTCAAGTCCCGACTCTGTTCCTGACTTCACCTTCTTGCTAATGTGCACTATGAATGGCAGCAGGTTATGTCTCCGGTAATTAGATCCCTGCCATCTGTATGGGAGACCAGTCTCCTGGCTTCAGACCCGGATGTTGCAGATGGGAATGTGTGTGTGTTTCCATCTCTCTCTCCTTCAGTTTTTCTCTCTGCTTGTCAAAGGAATAAATAATTTTTTAAAAATCACAGTGTACCCCATAAGTATATACTTTTCTGTGTCAGGTAAAATTTTTAAACAATTATTTTAAAAATAAAAATATATAATTTTAAAGATGGTCAAAAGTGTAAATATCTCACTAATGATTTTTATGTTGATTACATTTTGAAATGCTAACATTTGGACTGTACTGGTACATCAAATATATTATTGAGATAATAAAGAATAAAACTTAAGTGTGCCGGCGCTGCGGCTCACTAGGCTAATCCTCCGCCTTGCGGCGCCGGCACACCGGGTTCTAGTCCCAGTCGGGGCGCCGGATTCTGTCCCTGTTGCCCCTCTTCCAGCCCAGCTCTCTGCTGTGACCAGGGAGTGCAGTGGAAGATGGACCAAGTCCTTGGGCCCTGCATCCCATGGGAGACCAGGAGAAGCACCTGGCTCCTGCCAGCGGATCAGCATGGTGTGCCGGCCGCAGCGCGCCGGCCGCAGCAGCTATTGGAGGGTGAACCAACGGCAAAGGAAGACCTTTCTCTCTGTCTCTCTCTCTCACTGTCCACTCTGCCTGTCAAAAAAAAAATACTTAAGTGTGCAATATCAAGTGTAAGAAGCCCAATTGGAAAGGCTACGTATTGATAATTCCAATTTTGTGACATTCTGGAAAAGGCCAATCTACAGAGCACTAAAAAGACCAGTTATTATCAGGGATTAAGAAGGAGAGAGGATGAGTAGGTAGAGCAGAGATGATATTTAGAGCAGTGAAATTATTCTTTATTGTACTGTAATGGTCATTATACTATCATTGTACATTTGTCCAAACCCATAGAATATACAACACCAAGAGTGATCCCTCATGTAAACTGTCTCTTGGGTGATGATGATGTGACAATTCTAAAAAAAAATATTCTGGTGAAGGGTTTTGATAATGAGGGAGACTGTGCATGTGTGGGGGTAGGAGTATATAGGAAATTGCTCAAGGTTGCTGCAAACCTAGAACTGCTTTAAAAATAAAGTCAGTTAAAAATAGCAAACAAAATTTAAAGGAAATTTATATTTGAAAGGAAAAATTAACTCCAATTTCATATTTTTTCACATACATAGAAAATAATCCTAATAAACATACTGAATTCAAAATTTTCAGTACAAAATGTTGGTATAAATGTGTCAATTGTATTTTTATCTGTGAACTTCAAACAGTTGAAGTATGAAATTAAAATGAACATTCTATTCACAATAGTATCTAAAAATAGCAACTTGGTAACATATTTAACAAAAATGTGTGGCATTTCTCCACTATAAATTATAAATGAGAAAAAATTAGGAAGACCTGAAAAATGGTGAGATATACCATGTTCATGAAGAGTAAATATTTTTTTTTTATTTAACAGGTAGAGTTACAGACAGTGAGAGAGAGAGAGAGAGACAAAGAGAAAGGCCTTCCTTCCATTGGTTCACCCCCCAAATGGCTGCCATGGCCAGCGCTGCGCCAATCCAAAGCCAGGAGCCAGGAGCTTCTTCTTGATCTCCCATGCAGGTGCAGGGATGCAAGCACTAGGGCCATTCCCCACTGCCCTCCTGGGACACAGCAGAGAGCTGGACTGGAAGAGGAGAAACCGGGACAGAATCCGGCGGCCCGACCTGGACTAGAACCCTGGGTGTTGGCGCTGCAGAAGGAGGATTAGCCTATTGAGCCACGACATTGGCCCTAGCCAATGCTTTGACAAGAAGAAATTAAGGTTTGAATGATAAATATGGCCCCACTACCATGGATCCTCAATTGACTCAGCTTGGCTTGTGGAGCACCACTTGCACAGAAGAGAGACTACTATTTATACATATTTATTTTATCACCTGTGGAGCTGACCATCTCAACCTACCTAGCATTAAGGTCAGACTCTGTCATGCAGACTCTCATCTCCTGAGTTATAGAGAATATGCTGAAAACTAGTTCTAGGATATGCTCATAAGGGTAGCCAAGCTGCAACAGAGTTGTAATGTACTCTCTCTAGGGACCTGCAGGTGTTATTGGGAAGTGTGGCCCCCTGAGTCATGGGATGGAGGCTTTTATGTAAGAAGCCTTTCCCTCAGGCTAGCTGAGAGAAAACTCCCCTGACTGGAGAGTGATCATCTGGCAATACAAGGTCTGCTTCCACGAAACTTCTCCATCACTCGTTGTCTGCAGCCCATTAACTGAAGTCAGTCCAACACTGCCTGATTATGGAAGCATACACTCTCTTCTCAAAAGAATAGGATGCATGGAAATCAGTGACTGCATACTGGCAGGTCCAGACGAATTTGTGTAAAAGATCATGAGCCTATTCCATAGGGTGTATAGAATGTAAGACTGAACAGGGAGATATCCTTCATGTGACAGCATTCACCTGTGATGTGAGATTTAAGGCTTTTGCAAAAACATGGAGTGATTTCATGGGATGTATCCTTAAACTGCATATATCAAGGACTAATGGTGTGTGGATGCGGGGATATTGACATTTGCATAGCATAACAAATGTCAGAAGAGTTAGGTCTATATTAGAATGGATTCACTCTATAAGAAGGGAGAAGTTTCTTTCTGACCATGTACCTATCCGGGGCCAAAGGGTATTTTCTTTGCATGAAAAATGTAGCAATGTGTCCCCTTTTGTGTAAATTGATAGCAAAAAATGGTTTTCCTGGAACATGACTCTAGTACCAATGGCTCAGTTAGTGTACGAAATGAGAGACATGAGGTGGCAACCTCAATCATCAAAAGTCATGTGACTGGCTTAATTCACTCAGCATAATATTTTCCAGATTCTTCCATCTTGTTGCAAATGACCGGATTTCATTGTTTTTGACTGCTGTATAGTATTCTATAGAGTCCATGTCTCATAATTTCTTTATCCAGTCTACTGTTGATGGGCATTTGGGTTGGTTCCGGGTCTTGGCTATTGTGAATTGAGCTGCAATAAACAGTAGGGTGCAGACTGCTTTTTTGTTTGCCAATTTCATTTCCTTTGGGTAAATTCCAAGGAGTGGAATGGCTGGGTTGAATGGTAGGGTTATACTCAAGTTTCTGAGGAATCTCCAGACTGACTTCCATAGTGGCTTAACCAGTTTGCATTCCCACCAACAGTGGGTTAGTGTCCCTTTTTCCCCACATGCTCTCCAGCATCTATTGTTGGTAGATTTCTGAATGTGAGCCATTCTAACTGGGGTGAGGTGAAACCTCATTGTGGTTTTTATTTGCATTTCCCTGATTGCTAGTGATCTTGAGCATTTTTTCATGTGTTTGTTGGCCATTTGGATTTCCTCTTTTGAAAAATGTCTATTGAGGTCCTTGGCCTATCTCTTGAGTGGGTTGTTTGTTTTGATGTTGTGCAGTTTCTTGATCTCTTTGTAGATTCTGGTTATCAACCCTTTATCTGTTGCATATATTTTTCTCCATTCTGCATTCTGTTGCAAATATTTTTTCCCATTCTGTTGGTTGCCTCTTTACTTTCCTGACTGTTTCTTTTGAAATACAGAAACTTCTCAATTTGATGCAATTCCAACAGTTAATTTTGGCTTTGACTGCCTGTGCTTCTGGGGTCTTTTCCATGAAGTCTTTGCCAGTACCTATTTCTTGCAGGGTTTCTCCAATGCTCTCTAATAATTTGATGGTGTCGGGTTGTAGATTTAAGTCTTTAATATGTGTTGAGTGGATTTTTGTGCAAGGTGTAAGGTAGGGGTCTTGCTTCATGATTCTGCACGTGGAAATCCAGTTTTCCCAGCACCATTTGTTGAATAGACTATCCAGGGATTGGTTTTGTATCCTTGATCAAATATAAGTTGACTATAGATGTTTGGATTGATTTCTGGTGTTTCTAGTCTGTTCCATTGGTCTATCCATCTGTTTCTCTACCAGTACTATGCTGTTTTGATAACAACTGCCCTGTAGTATGTCCTGAAATCTGGTATTGTGATGCCTCTGGATTTGTTTTTGTTTATGCTGAGTGAATTAAGCCAGTCCCAAAGGGACAAATATCATATGTTCTCCCTGATCGGCGACAACTAAATGAGCACCAAAGGGGAAACCTGTTGAAGTGAAATGGACACTATGAGAAACAGTGACTTGAGCAGCTCTTGTCCTGACTGTTGATGTACAATGTAGTACTTTATCCATTTTAGTATTATTTTGTTCTAGTACTATTGGTTGAACTCTGTAAATAACACACAATTATTCTTGGGTGTTTAAATTTTAACTGAAAAGTGATCCCTGTTAAATATAAGAGTGGGAATAAGAGAGGGAGCTGATGTACAATTTGGGACATGCTCAATCGGACTTGCCCCAAATGGTAGAGTTAGAATCATGCCAGGGGATTCCAATACAACCCCATTAAGGTGGCATGTACCAATACCATCTCACTAGTTCAAGTGATCAATTTCAGTTCACAATTGATGACACTGATAGGTCTAAGAGTCAAAGGGATCACACAAACAAGACTAGTGTCTGCTAATACTAACTAATAGAATCAAAAAGGGAGAGAACGATCCATCATGGGAAGCGGGATACACAGCAGACTCATAGAATGGCAGATGTCCTAAACAGCACTCTGGCCTCAGAATCAGCCCTTAAGGCATTTGGATATGGCTGAAGAGCCCATGGGAGTATTTTAGGCATGGAAAGCCAAGACACTCTGGCAAAAAAAAAAAAAAAAAAAAAAAAAACAAAAACAAAAACAAAAACAAAAAACCTGAATGACAGATCTCTGTGAGTGAAATCCCAGTGGAAAGAACGGGGCCATCAAAGAAGGAGGTACCTTTCTCTGAAGGGAGGAGAGAACTTCCACTTTGACTATGACCCTGTCGGAGTAAGATCGAAGTCGGCGAACTCAAAAGGCTTCCATAGCCTTGGCAACTCATGACTAGAGCCTGGGGAGATTACTGACACCATAAACAAGAGTGTCAAATTGTTAAGTCAACAACGGGAGTCACTGCGTACTTACTTCTCATGTGGGATCTGTCCTTAATGTGTTGTCCAATGTGAAGTAATGCTATAACTGGTACTGAAACAGTATTTTACACTTTGTGTTTCTGTGTGGGTGCAAACTGATGAAATCTTTACTTAATATGTACTAAATCGATCTTCTGTATATAAAGATAATTGAAAATGAATCTTGATGTGAATGGAATGGGAGAGGGAGCAGGAGATTGGAGGGGTGCAAGTGGGATGGAAATCATGGGGGCTGAAGCCATTGTAATCCATAAACTATACTTTGGAAATTTATATTTACTAAATAAAAAAAAAGTCATGTGAGCCTAGTGATTACCACCTGTTGAAAGGCCAGAAAAATGCCTTCTTGTTCATCAGCCCTCCTGGAGGTTACTAAGGATAATGCTATCCCTTGTAAAGAATTAGGAGGCCAACCAACTAGGGGACTCTCTATTGACATCATTATGATACGTCATAACAACCAGAACAGACAAAAACAAAGTAGACAAAGGCTGTCCCAATGAAAATCATATTCTATTACCATACTCAGAATCGACTGATTCTAGCGGTCGCTGACATATCTTGAGAAAGTTCCCTGCCATGATTTGCAAGTATGCCGGGAAAATATTTCTCTGGTCTTCTAGAAGGAGATGAGTCCTTTGCTAGGGTAACCATTCTCTGAAGACATATGTACAATTTTCATGAGGCATTACAAATGATTTCTTGGCCAACACAGCATTAACAGACGTGAAATGATTTTTGAAACCTATTGTTGGAAAATATCAGAGGAACTTGACTTTAGATGATAAGGATGGAGGTGCATTTTCATGCTCTGAGCTTAGACTATACTATAAAGGTGTCTACCATAACTGACTACAAAATTAACTATCATAGCTAACGATATCATACAGATATTAGTGTATATGTATATGGTAATGCTAATTCACTAAGTTGATGGCTTTATGCTAACTGGAATTTGTGATTAAGACATGAAAATTACCTGAGAGATCTGAGAAAGTAGTCCAACAGAGATGGAGAAAATACTACAGTTCAGGGACCTGAGAGATCAGTGTCATGTTTAGAGGATTATAATGATTAAATTAGTCTGGGATATCCACTTGCTCCATGAAAGGGTAACCTATTACACATTGCCCTTACTGCCAGCACTAAGACGTCGTACAAGGCTTGTGGACCTGCAGAATTTTGGAAGCATTACTTGATAAAGTAATTCAATCTGGCCTGAAAGCTGTCAATTTTAATTGCAGCCCAGGTCAAGAGAATTCTCTACAGCAGGATCAGTCTGAAATACAAACTGGACTTGTCGGAGGGTGATGTGACTTAATGCTGAAATAATGTTAATGGATAGGAATGATGTTTGAGGTGTTCAGTAAGCTCCAGTGCAAGAAATGCAGTATATGCTTCAAGAGCCACCTATTACCAACTGAATATAACTGAGTCCTCTAATGCATAAATTCAAGTAAGCTGGAATCAGTCATTCTCCTGGAAGTACCATGTTGAGAATCAGATCTGAGCCTGTCTATTGGCATGAATAAATGGACAAGTAGGTGACCTTGATTCCTTGTTCACAACGATGTCTATTGCTCAGTGTACACCTTTGCTTTCATGGTGAATGCCCCGTGACTGATGTAGCCATATATTTTTCATGTAAGTCAGGACAATTTTGATAACACAAAACAGACTCTTTAACCATTTTTTTTTGTGAAGCTCCAGGCACAAATCAGAATTCTACAAGTATCAGAGAAATAAACAAGATGCTTGTTTATCCACCTCAAAAGGAAAAGGAGCTGCCTTGAGCTATGACTGTGTATCATCTGCCAGCAACTTGCAAAAGGACTCTGGAAGGAATGAAGTGGAGGATCCAGCAAGAAAAAATCTATAAAAAGCCCCTGAGTGCACCTATAGGAGAGAGCTATAGGTGTGGTGATCCTGGAATTTTATATGAATGCTCACAGTTTTAGAGAAGGCTCCTAACATCCAGGTAGACAGAATGTGAATGTAAAGAAATAATTCTTTCATAGGAAAATTTGAAATTTTGCAATATATATCTGTTCAAAAACTCTTTGAGATTCTCTAAAGTTTCTACTTGGGATGGGTAAAACATTTAAGCTACATAGCAGGAGAACAAAGAAGTTTTTAAAACTAATGTTGGGTTTTCAAAGGAAGAAATCCTTTATCCCAATATTCTAACAAATCTTAATTAAATCATCACAATTGTGCAAACCAGCAGCAGTTGTGGGTTTTGCAAAAAGAAGGAACTTCTTTGGCAGTGAAATGTATTAATTTTTAATGAAAACTGAGAGTTATAGTTAAAAGAACTTTTAAAAACTTATTTAAAAGTTAAATAAAATAATACTCTACTGTAGTGTTCACTTTACAATAAGGAAAATCAATAATAAAAATACATCTGGAGTACCTAGTTAGACTCAAACATCTTTTGCTCTGTCAGAATGCTTTAAAACTAAGTGTTAGGAGTACTCACAATGCCACTTGGAATGCTCATATTGTTTATCAGAGTACCTGGGTTTAAGTCCTGACTCTGCTTCAGATCCAGGTACCTACTGATGTGCACCATGGAATGACTGAAGTAGTTGGGTTCCTCCCACTTACATGGGAGATCTGGATTGGGTTTCCAGCTCCTGGCTTTGGCCTTGAGGAGTCCTGGCCTTTGTGGGCATTTGGGGGATGAACCGGGGCATGGGAGCTCTCTTTTTCTGTCTCATATAAAAATGTTTATTAAAGACTTTATTTGTCTTAGTAAGAAAAAATGGCACCACGTTTCTACCACTCACGAATAAGTTAAATATTAGGGAGGATTATAAAATCTTAGAAGAACTTGAAAATGTGTAGTCATTCCCTAATAATATTCAAAAATAAAGAAGTTAAGTACTTTTGGGGAGGACTTCATTATTTTGCCCTTAAATCAAGTGTTATGTAGGACAATGCTTTAATGTTTTGATAAATTCCCTTCTAGTCTATAGCTATCATTTGTCTATTTATCTATTATCTATTTGTGCATCTATCATCTGTCCCAGTGGAAGATTTTAAAATTCTCAACCAGAAATTTGAATATAAAGAACACAGCATCTTCAATTAAAGGTAAGGGGAGAACATTGGTTCTCATATCACAAGATAACAATTATTTTTTGAAATGACACTGAAATCCTCCATAAAATGTTACAAATAAGATCCATAGTTCATTTCATCTACTTCCTAACAGTAACAAAAATTCAGATGAATGTTAAAGCACATTAGGAGACTGTGACTAAAGCTTCCCAGACTGTCTATCCTAAGGACATATTATCATTCAATTACTCTTCACTATTGCCTAGTTGGGCTACTTCTCGCTTAGGTCCTTATCAATAAAGCCATCATAAACAGATTTGCACATGCATCTTTGAATCTCTGATTACAGAAGTGAAGGTGAGGTTGATTTCTGGTGCTGAAATACTGAGAGAAATATTTGAATTTTAAAAGAACTTTGACAATTCCAAATGAATTTATAGTCTTCTAACACCTTATTTCCATAAGCTGTGTGTGATAGCTCTCTTTTCACATATCCTTTGCTAAGATTTAGCATTCTTGTTGAAATATAAGTTACGCCTTTTGGTATGTAAATTTTAGTATCTGGTAAATTTTGCATTTTGTTGTTTATGTATGATATTGTTCACATTTTCATGTATTTATTGAGCATATTTTTCTTCTGTAGATTTTGCATGTATTCCTGTTTTGTAAAAGATTTACTTATTTATTTGAGAAGTGGAGGGATGCAGAGAGAGAGAAAGAGAGAGAGGGAAAGACAGAGAGAAAGAGATTTTCCATCTGCTGGATCATCACCAGATGGTCTCAGTCCCCAATACTGGGCTGGTCTAGGCTAAAACCATGAGGTCAGAGCTCCACGTAGGTGGAAGGGCTCCAAATACTTGCACCATCCTCTGCATCTTTTGCAGGCACGTTAGCAGGGATGTAGATTTGTAGCAGAGTAGCTGGGACTTGAACTGGCACACAAAATGCCAAAATTTGCCAGGCGCCAAAGGTGGCAGCTTAACTTGCTACACCACAATACCTGCCAATGTATTTCTGTTTCTGTGTTTCTGTGTTCGTCTAAAATATGGCAAATAGAGGTTGTTTTTTGTTTTTTGTTGTTTTTTATTTTGTTGTTTTGTTTTGTTTTTATTTTTATTTATTTATTTTTTTGATAGGCAGAGTGGACAGTGAGAGACAGAGAGAAAGGTCTTCCTTTTGCCGTTGGTTCACCATCCAATGGCCGCCGCGGCTGGAGTGCTGCGGCTGGTGCACCACGCTGATCCGATGGCAGGAGCCAGGTACTTATCCTGGTCTCCCATGGGGTGCAGGGCCCAAGCACTTGGGCCATCCTCCACTGTACTCCCTGGCCACAGCAGAGAGCTGGCCTGGAAGAGGGGCAACCAGGACAGAATCCGATGCCCTGACCCGGACTAGAACCCGGTGTGCCGGCGCTGCTAGGTGGAGGATTAATCTAGTGAGCCTCGGCGCCTGGCGGCAAACAGAGTTTTAAATTCCTAATTATTCTTGGCCAGCGCCGCGGCTCACTAGGCTAATCCTCTGCCTTGCAGCGCCAGCACACCGGGTTCTAGTCCCGGTTGGGGTGCTGGATTCTGTCCCTGTAGCCCCTCTTCCAGGCCAGCTCTCTGCTGTGGCCAGGGAGTGCAGTGGAGGATGGGCCAAGTGCTTGGGCCCTGCATCCCATGGGAGACCAGGAGAAGCACCTGGTTCCTGGCTTCGGATCAGCACGGTGCACCGGCTGCAGCAGCCATTGGAGGGTGAACCAACGGCAAAGGAAGACCTTTCTCTCTGTCTCTCTCTCACACTGTCCACTTTGCCTCTCAAAAAAAAATCTTTATTATTCTGCAAGCCAGTACTTTTCTGAGTTTAATGAGTTTGAAGCTGAGAGACAAGTTTAGGAGACAGAGACAGAGAAGCAAGAGACAGAGAAGCAAGGGGGAAGAGGGAGACATAAACAGGGAAAGAGAGGGAGCTTAACATGATTTGCTATTCTTTGCTGAGTTGTTTTAATAAAATGTTACATAGGCCAATAGTCAATTGATGCTATTTTATGTGTACTTATTCAGAGTGATTAATATACCATTTTACCTGGTATTTAAGTTAAAGTCTTTAGGTTCAATGAAGGACAGTGAATGACTGCATTTAAAATAACTGTTTTATAGTGGTTACTTGTATCTAATAATTTACTCAAAGACACAATGTAAGTATTTTTATTCATGCTCCAAAAGGAATTGAGAGCAGTAATCCTTTATTTTTTTTGGAATGTGTGGAATGATTCACTGACAAAACAACTTTATAAATTGAATGCACAAAAGAATTATTTAGGATTGGAAAATTATGGCATGAAACTCTATTTATTTTACCAGAACTGTGTGAATCTGTGAGATCGTGTTGTCATCTGCTTGTTCCGCTCCTTCTTCATAAGGAAACTGTTTCTTCCTCTGTGAGGAACCCTAGCAGCCCCACAGGATGCTGTGGAATGGATATAATGTGAAGTGGTGTGCTAGCAAAGCATATAGCCAAGAAAACAGAGGGCTTAGAAAATTGGATTCCAGAATCAATTGCAGTGGGGGCATCCTTAATTTCTCAGTTAAAAGGGTAACAAGTTGATAAAGGGCACATAGGAATTAAGACTCAGATAAAGTTCGCCTTAGAGCTAAACTTTGGTCTGAATTCAGAGGCTGAGAAGACCCATAAAACATATCAGAAAGCAGATGTTCATTAAGAGTACATGGCCCTACTCAGGAATACTAGCTATCAGGGAAATGCAAGTAGCAACCACAGTGTTGTTTTACCTTTCACTAGTTAGAATGGCTGTCATCCAAAAATCAAAAAACAATAAATTCTGGCAAGGATGTGGGGAAAAGTATACCCTAATCCACTCTTGGTGGGAATGTAAACTGGTACAACCATTATAGAAGACAATATGGATGGCCAGCGCCGCGGCTCACTAGGCTAATCCTCCGCCTGTGGCGCCAGTACTCCAGGTTCTAGTCCTGGTTGGGGTGCCGGTTCTGTCCTGATTGCTCCTCTTCCAGTCCAGCTCTCTGCTGTGGTCCGGGAGTGCAGTGGAGGATGGCCCAAGTGCTTGGGCCCTGTACCCACATGGGAGACCAGGAGGAAGCACTTGGCTCCTGGCTTCTGATCATCACGTGCGCCGGCCATAGCGGCCATATGGGGGGTGAACCAACGGAAGGAAGACCTTTCTCTCTGTCTCTCTCACCCTAACTCTGCCTGTCAAAAAAAAAAAAAAAAAAGAAAGAAATCTGCCTGTCAAAAAAAAAAAAAAAAAGAAAAAGAAAGAAAGAAAGAAAGAAAGAAAGAAAGAAAGAAAGAAAGAAAGAAAGAAAGAAAGAAAACAGTATGGAGATTCCTCAATCAGCAGTAAATATCTAGACCATATGACCCAGATATCCCACTCCTGGGAATTAACTCAAATGAAATGAAATCAGCTTATGAAAGAGTTATCTGCATTTCCATGTTAATTGCAGCTCAATTTACAATAGCACAGATAAGGAATCAATCCAGATATCCCATAGCTAATGACTGGATGAAGAAAATGTGGTACGTGTACACTATGGAATAGTACTCATCTATAAAAAAGGAATTAAATCCTGTCTTTTGCAACATAATGGATGCAACTGGAAACCTTTATACTTAGTGAAATAAGCCAGTCCCCAAAAGTTATATTATATATATATATATATATATATATCATATAGTTTACCTGCTCTGTGGTAACTAATAAAGTACAAAAAATGTAATGTATGGGACTGGCGCTGTGGCACAGTGGGTTAACACCCTGGCTTGAAACACCGGCATCCCAAATGGGCGTTGGTTCCATTCCCAGATGCTCTTCTTCTGATCCAGCTCTCTGCTATGGCCTGGGATAGCAGTAGAAGATGGGCCAAGTCCTTGGGCCCCAGCACCCATGTGGGAGACCTGGAAGAAGCTCCTGGCTCCTGGCTTCAGATCGGCACAGCTCTGGCTGTTGCAGCCATCTGGGGAGTGAACCATCGGATGGAAGACCTCTCTGTCTGCCTCTCTTCTCCCTTTAAAAAAAGTAATGTATATGCATGAAATTGACATTTTGAGATTTTACTTTTTTATGCCCTTTTGCTTACTGTTGAGGAACAGTGATTTTTTAAAAAAAGATTTATTTGTTTATTTATTGTTACACAGAGAGAGGAGAGTCAGAGAGAGAGAGAGAGGTCTTCCATCCTATGGTTCACTTCCCAGTTGGCCACAATGGACAGAGCTGCGTGGATCCGAAGCCAGGAGCCAGGAGTTTCTTCTGGGTGTCCCACATGGGTTCAGGGGCCCAAGGACTTGGGCCATCTTCTGCTGCTTTCCCAGGCCACAGCAGAGAGCTGGATTGGAAGAGGAGCAGCCGGATCTCAAACTGGTGCCCATATTCGTTCAGGCTAGGGCATTAACCCACTGTGCCACAGCACCGGCCCCAAGTGATTTTTTTTCCTTCCTATTATTTGTTGAATTCTTTATTTAATGGAGGGTCAAGCTTATGATTATAACAATAAACTGAAAGTATGTCATTGTAAAAATTAAAAGAAAAAGCAAGCAAGCAAGGATGATGGATGGTGGAAGTGTGGGAGAGAGGGAGGGTAAGGTGGAAAGTATCACTATTTTCCTAATTCTGTGTATATGAAATATATGAAATCTGTTACCTTTTATAAGCATAATGGAGTACATGAATTTTGGACTTGTAGGATATTTTTCTTATATGATTTTCTTTGTCTCTTCGCTCATAGTGATGGCTTTTTCTTCTTTTGTATAATAGTGCTTTGAGGCAAAAAGCCATCCTCTGAAACAATTAGTTTCACTTAATTCCAGTATCTATTATGTCCCATACCATCTACTGATTTGTGTGGGACTGGTTGGTGTGATGCAATGTGAATGAGCTATGGGCTGTCCAGATATTTGGTCAGTAATTATTCTGAGTATGTCTGCAAGGATGTTGTAGGATAAGGTTAACATGCAATTAATAGACTAAATAAAGCAGGTTGCCATCCATAATGTGAATGCGCCTCATTTAATAAATTCAAGGCATGAGTGAAAACACAAAAGCTGATGTTCTATGAGGAAAAGAGATTTCTTCTTGTCTGGCCATCTTTGATCTAGGGCATTGGCTAGATTTTGGCAATGCCAGTCCCAATAATCATGTGAGCCAATTCCTCATTTTATAGAATATATCTGTATCTATACATTTATATTATCTATATCTACCTATCTATATAATCTGCCTTTGGTTTTCCTGTTTCTCCCGTGGAATCTGAATAATCCCCCTCAAATATTTTTTCTTACATTCAGGAATGGAGTAGGGGTGCTGGCCAGATACTCAGCTGAGGAGTGCAGAGGAGGATAGAAGAATCAGTGTGGCTTAAGACTCTTGCATTTATTAAGTTTTTTTTTAAAAAAAGACTTATTTATATATTTGAAAGACAGAGTTACAGAGAGATGGAGGGAGGACACACACACACACACACACACAGAGATAGAAAGAGAGAGAGAGAGCGAAATCTCCTGTCTACTGGTTCACTCTCCAAATAGCCGTAAGACCCAGGGCTGGGGCAGGCTGAAGCCAGGATATTTTGGATGTGAATATTTGTCTATTTGTCCACTACTATGACAGAGATAATAATTTAATACCCCAGGAAATATGTAGGAAGAAGATATTGTGTTACTGACTGCCCACATGGCCCCCAAAGGCTTGTGCTTAAACACAAGGGAGACAGTCTGGGGACAGAAGTTCTGCTGATGCCTCTCCTGTTGGAGCTGAAGAAGTGCCCTGAATAGCCCAATGTCACTGCTAGTAATCCAGGGATGACAGCAACGAACAACACTGCCATTCTGAGCATCTTGTGCACAAACACACAAGAGTGCCTATGCAGAACAGAAAACAGAACGGGTGCATATCAAAGTTTCATGTGCCAAGGGGGGACACATCTCAGTCCCCAAAAAGCAGAATTCAAAGGTATAGAACCAGAGATAAAAATGGAGACATTCCAGCTGACACAGGATTATTTGCAAATGCTATGAAAATTAATGATAAAATAAAATAAATGGCCAAATGTTTTGACAATTATACCTTGCCAAGATTGGATCATGAAGAAATAGAATACTTAAACTGAACAATGAGTAGCAAGTATGAATCATCGATAAAAAGTCTGTCATCAAGAAAAATCCCAGGATCAAATGGCATCACTGCTGAATTATACCAAACTTTTAAAGATGAATTACCACTTCTTAAATTATTTCAACAATGTAGAAAAGGAGGAAATTCTTTCTATTTCATTATTTGAGGGCAGCGTTACCTTGATACCAAAACCAGAAAAGGACACAACAAATAGGAAAGCTTTAAGCCAATTTCCTTGATGAAAATACATGCAAAAATCCTCAACAAAACACAGTCAAATTGAATACAACAGCACATTTTTTTTTTCCAGGTAGAGTTAGACAGTGTGGTAAAAAGACAGAGAGAAAGGTCTTCCTTCCATTGGTTCACCCCCCCCCCCCAAATGGCTGCTATGGCCAGAGCTATGCCGATCAGAAGCCAGGAGCCAGGTACTTCTTCTTGGTCTCCTTTGTGGGTGCAGGCACCCAAGCACGTGGCCCATCCTCCCCTGCCTTCCTGGGTCACAGCAGAGAGCTAGACTGGAAGAGGAGCAACCAGGACTAGAACCTGGTGCCCATATGGGATGCCGGCACCACAGGCAGAGGATTAACAAAGTGAGCCACAGCACCAGCCCCCAACAGCACATTTGAAAACTCATTTATCATGATCAAATGGGATTCATCCCAGGGAAGCAAGGGTGATTCAACCTATGCAAATCAATAAATTTTACATACCATATCAACAGAATGAAGGACAAGCATCATATGATTGTCTAAATAATTACAGAAATGGTAATCGATAAAGTTCAAAATTCCTTCATGATAAGAATTCTGACCAAATTTGTTATAAAGACACACCACCTCGGTGTAATAAAGGCCGTATAACAAATCAACAGCTAACATCATAAAGGGGAGAGCTTACTTTTACCTCTTTTAGTCTACATAGCACTAGAGGTTCTCAAGCAAGAAAAATAAGCAATGAACATTCAAATTGGGTGGGGAGGAGTCAAACTGTCACTCTTTGTAGATGACATGATCTTTTATATAGAAAACCTCAAATATTTCACCAAAAAGCTGTTATAAATAATAAGCAAATTTAGCAAAATTGCAGGATACAAAGTCAATGTACAAAAATGAATGGTGTTATTGTACACCAATAGTGAATCATCTGAAAATAAAATCAAGAAAAGTAAACCTTGCTTCTGAAAATTAGTAAAAAATAAAATGCCTGAGAATAGATTTAACTACAGAGGTGAAAGATCTCTAGAATGAAAACTGTAAAACACTTATGATAGAAAATGAAGAGGGCAAACACAAACAAATGGAAATGTATCTCCTGTTCATGGATTGGAAAATTCAATATTATTAAAATATGCATAATACCCAAGGAGATTCAAAGATTCAATGCAATCTTCCATCCAAACCCCAATGTCATTTTCCACAGAACTGGAAATAATACTGATAATATTTATATGGAATAAAAATAGATGCCAAATAGCCAAAACATACTTGAGTGAAGAAAACAAAGCAGAAGGCATTATACTCCTTGACTTTAAAGTAAATTATGAAGTTCTAATTTAAACAGTGTGATATTGACATAAAGTCAGATCCATTCACCAGTGAAACAGACTGGAGACCTTAGAAGTAAATCCACACATATACAACCAACTTATCTTTGACCAAGTTGCAAAAAGCATGCATTGGAAAAAGAATAGTCTTTTTAAATAAATGGTGCTGAAAAAAATAACATACAAACATGCAGAAGAATGAAACTATACTCTTATTTTTCACCATGCACAGAAATCAACTCAAAATGGATTAAAGACCTAAATGTAAGATTTGAAACTATTAGAATAAAACATAGTGAAAACACTTCAGGACATAGGAATAGCAAAGACAAATGCATAAAAAAATCAAAGCAAAAAAAAAAAAAGACAAATGGGATTTCATCAACAAGTACATGAAATTCTAAAAGATGTTTCTCAAAGGAAAACAGAAATTTCATGAGATTCATGAAGAAAACAATGCTCAACATCACCAATCATCAAGGATGAGATATCATCTCATCCAATTAAGATTGGTTCTTACTAGATAGACAAATAGAGCCATGGCCCACTGTTAGAAGAATGTATATTTTTAAAGATTTATTTATTGATTTGAAAGGCAGAGAGAGAGAGAGGAATGTTCCATCATTGGTTCACTCCCTAAATTGCTGCAACTGCTAGGGTTAGACCAGGTCAAAGCTAGGAGCTTGGAAACCAATCTGGGTCAAACACATAGAGGGCAGAGTTCCAAGCACCATCTTTCGCTGTTTTCTTGGTCACATTAGCAGGGAACTGGAATAGTAGTGGAACAGCTGGGACAGGAATAAGCACTCATATGGGATGCTAGAGTAGCAGGGGACAGGTTAACCTACTGCACCAAGACGCTAACCTTAGAAATCTACATTAGTACATTCATTGTGGAAAAGAGTAGAGAAGTTCCTCAAAAAACTACAAATAAATCTTCTGTAACATCCAGAATCCTATTCCTGGGTGAATATCTATGGAAAATGAAATCATTACATCAAAGAGACATCTGCATTGCCACGTATATTACAGTGCTATTCGTAATTAGCCAAGAAATGTAAACAGCTTCCACCAATGAATGAATAAAATATCATCTACCAATAAGTGAAGAAAGAAAATGTGGTATATGTGACTCAGCCATATAAAGGATGAAATCTTATCATTTCTACCACCATGGGTAGAACTAGAGATTAATATGTTAAGTGAAAGAATCCAAGCACAGAAATGCACAGAAATGCAAAACTCGCACTCATAGATGGAGTCTTTAAAAAATAGGTGAGATCTTGGCTGGCGCCACAGCTCAATAGGCTAATCCTCCGCCTGCGGCGCCGGCACACCGGATTCTAGTCCTGGTTGGGGCGCCGGATTCTGTCCCGGTTGCTCCTCTTCCAGTCCGGCTCTCTTCCTTGGCCCGGGAGTGCAGTGGAGGATGGCCCAAGTCCTTGGGCCCTGCACCCACATGGGAGACCAGGAGAAGCACCTGGATCCTGGCTTTGGATTAGCACGGTGCGCCAGCTGCAGCGGCCATTGAGGGGTGAACCAACGGCAAAGGAAGACCTTTCTCACTGTCTCTCTATCTCTCACTGTCCACTCTGCCTGTCAAAAAAAAAATAGGTGAGATCTCTGCGAGTGAGATCCCAATAGAAAGAACGGGCCATCAAAGAAGGCAGTACCTTTCTCTGAAGGGAGGAGAGAACTTCCACTTTGAATATGGCCTTGTTTAAACAAGATCGGAATTGGTGAACTCAAGAAGTTTCCATAGCTTTGGCAGCTCATGACAAGAGCCTCAGGCGATTATTGACGTCATGAATAAGAGTGTCAATTGTTAAATCAACTGTGTTACTGTGCACCTGCTCCCCATGTAGGACCTCTGTCCTTAATGTGTTGTACTATGAGAATTAATGGTAAAACTACTACTCAAACAGTACTCTATACTTTGTGTGTCTTTGTGGGTGCAGTCTGTTGAAATCTTTACTAGTATATACTAAGTTGATCTTCTGTATATAAAGATAATTGAAAATGAATCATGATGAAGAATGGACTGAGAGAAGGATTGGGAGATGGGAATCTTCCAGCTGGTGGTTCACTTCTGAAATGATTGTAACTGCCAAGGTTGGGCCAGGTTTACATGGGTGGCCAGGGCCCAAGTAGTTGGACCATCTTCTGCTGTCTTTCCAGGTACCTTGGCAGGGAACTGGAATAGAAGAAGAGCATCCAGAACTTAGCATGGCACTTCAACATGGGTGCTGGCATAAGCAGAAACTTAACCCATGGTATGCCAGCATCTGTCATTATTTTAAACCAAAATTTGTATTTATTCATTTGAAAATCATAGTAATAGAGACAGGGACAGCCATTTTTCATCATCTTGTTCATTCCTCAAGCATCTGTATCAGCAGGGGGTAGGGCAGATGGAAGCTAAGAAAGAAGAACTCCATCCTGGTCTTGTACATGAGTAGCAGGAACCCAAACCATCATCTGCTGTCTCCCAGGCATATTCGCAGGAAGCTGACCGGGAAGCACATGTGTGTTTCAGGTGGGGACTTGATTGGCTGTACCATTTCACCTGCGTCCATTCTTGTTTAATTTGGAGAATTTTATACACTGACCATTAAGGTAATTATTGATAATAGATCAAACGCCTGCCATTTTGGTGTTTGTTTTGCATTTTATTGCAGTTTCTTTCTTTATCCCTCTTTAGAATCTTCATTTGTGGTTGTTTTTCTTTAATGGTGTACTTTGATTTCCTGCCTATTATTTCTGGTTACCAGGAAGCTTACAAAAATTTGAATTTGGGAAGTATTGTAAGAATGAATCAGTAAAATCATATTAACAGCAGACCTAGGGTAAACCATGGCTTACGGTACTATCTAGTACTGAAATAGCAGAAGTATCCATAAGCTCAGAGAAAATGAACAGACCGCTTAGAATTTCTACAATGGTGGGCACAAGTGAATTCAGATTATTATAACTAATCTTCATTGCAAAGATGATATTATATACCAACAAACATCAAGAACTTCCATGGAACCATGACCTCACCTAAAGAGCAAAATAAGATACCAGAAACTGATATAGACTGGTGGTTGCTCATATGTCGTCATCCCTTTTTGGAAGAGTTAATGTTTTAATGAAAAATGAGAAAATCACAGTAGATCCCTTAAATACAATCATAAGGATTTGGAGAAGTTAACCAGACAGAAAACACAGCCCTTTGCATTTGAGAAACAGGAAAACACTTAATGGAGGAGTGGACTTCTGAGCTAACCATTAAAGGGCAATGTGGAGTGAATGTTTTGGCACAACAGTTAGGACACTGCTTGGGATACTCTTATGCCATATCAGAGTGCTAGGGTTGAAGTCCTTGCTCTGCTTCTGATACAGCTTCCTGCTAATTCACACACTGATGGATAAAATATTTGAATCCTTGTCACACATGTGGGAAGCACTTTATTGGGTTCCTGGCTACTGGGTTTGGCCTGGCCCAGCCCTGGCTTTTGCAGGCACATGGGCAGTGAACCACTGGATGGAAGATCTGTCTGTCTCTCTTTCTGTTGCTTTGGTTTTCAAATAAATAAAATAAATCAATTACTAAATTTTTTAAAATACGATGTTATTGCATGGTCAGTGTATATGGGAAGAAAACTGAGAGAGTAAGGATAAGTGCAAGAGGGCTGTGTGTGGATGGTGTGTTAACCTAGGTTCTGTGTGAGTGAGTGTGTGTGTGTGTGTATGCATGTGCTTGGCTTTCAAGAGAGTTGTAAGGAAGAAAGGCCAGAGAAGTATGTGTGTACTAACCAGAGATTGGAAATTCATTTTTCAAAAGTTGTCAGATTCACACCAGCCAGTAGAAAGTTGTGAGTTTTGATAGAGAAGTGTTATCCATGCTTATAAAGCTAATCTACAGAGGAACTTCCCAAAGCGAAATATTGAAAGGATGGACCTGCAAATGTCACTGTAATTTGGAAATCATAGAGGAATTCAGCCCTCATGGTTTTCACTCAAGTCTTAGGGAAGTCTTCCAAACATAAAATAAAAATTAATATGTTTTGTGAATTCCCTGAGATACTTTATTGAGATTCTTTCATATGATAAGCTTTAGCATGCTGTTTCAACTTTTCATTTTAAAATATTTAATCTGTGCTTGAAAATTAATTTATATAATGAAAAATGACAAAGCTCCTCACTAAGTTGTAACTGGGTTCAACAAGATAACAGTTGAATAAATGAACGTCTAACCTTTATTCTGCATAGTGATTTGACTGAAAGCAGGCATATTTTTGCAATCTAATTTTAATGAAAATTAAAATGACCCTTTAGAGTTACTTTTACCCAGTATCTACAGTTGTCTGATTTCATTATATTCATTATATGGATGTGTTATAAAAATCTTACATTCAAAACCAGAAGCAACATGATATATACATGAGCTGTAAGAAAATTATAAATTAAGAAGAGTGAAAAATACCCTATATTATTCATATATTTTTATTTTACTTCTTGATAGTCATGTAATTAATAAAGGCTAGATATTTTTAGTACAAAACATTTTCATACTTAGTAACCACATGTTCATTTTTTAAAAGATTTATTTTATTTACTTGAAACACAGAGTTACAGAGAAATGGAGAGACAGAAAGGTCTTTCATCCACTGGTTCACACCCAAATGTCTGCAATGGTTGGAGCTGAGCTGATCTGAAGTCAGGAGCCAGGAGTTTCTTCCGGGTCTCCCATGTTGGTGAAGGGGTCCAAGGACTTGGGCCATCCTCCACTGCCTTCCCAGGCACATTAACAGGGAGCTAGATTGGAAGAAGAGTAGCCAGGACTAGAACTGGTGCCCATATAGAGGCCAGCACTGCAGGCGGGGCTTTAATCTGCTGTGCCACAGTGCTGGCACCCATAGTTTAACATATAATAAATGAGATAATGATTTTTTTGTTTATGAAACTCTAAAACAATATAAATGGTCTTTTAAAATCTTTTAAAAAAAGATTTATTTGTTTATTTGAAAGGCAGAGCTGCAGAGAGAGAGAGAGAGAGAGAGAGAGAGACATCCTCTGTCAACTGGCTCACTGCCCAAGTGGTTTCAATGACTGGAGCTGGATCCATCTGAAGCCAGGAACCAGGAACCCTCTCCTAGTCTCCCATAGGGGTACAGGGTCCCAAGCACCTGGCCCATTCCCCCATTGCCCTCCCAGGAGCACCATCAGGGAGCTGGATTGGAAGTGGACCAACTGGGACCTGAACTGGTGCTCACATTGGATGCCGGAACTGCAGGTGGTGGCTCAACACCCTATGTCACAGGGCTGGCCCCTCCTCTTAAATCTTAAATGACAGATAATATATAGAATGTAAAGGGCTCATAACTGAAAGTCAGATGCTAAATGAGGAATCTTCCAAATGTTTATGGAAAATGTACCTTATCTGTAATACTATTATTCCATGAAATTTTTGAAGTATCCTCTTTATATCCAGTTCTGACTCTGAGTGTCTTGGGTTGAGTGACTTTGCATTTCTGAGTCTCTGTGAAGTTATCTGTGCAACATACCATCTCAGCTTTCATTCAATTTGCCATGATCAGATCTTCTTATGTATCTATGACTTAAGGAATTTAAGAAATGTTAGTTTTGGGGCCAGCGCCGTGACTCACTTGGTTAATCCTCTGCCTGCAGCACCAGCATCCCATACAAGCGCCGGGTTCTAGTCCCGGTTGCTCCTCTTCCAGTCCTGCTCTCTGCTGTCATCTGGGAGGGCAGTGGAGGATGGCCCAAGTCCTTGGGCCCCTGAACCCACATGGGAGACCAGGAAGAAACACCTGGCTCCTGGTTTGGATCAGTGCAGCACACCGGCCGTAGTGGCCATTTAGGGAGTGACCCAATGGAAGGAAGACCTTTCTCTCTATCTCTCTCACTAACTCTACCTGTCAAATAAATAAAAAAAGAGAAATGTTAGTTTTAGCTCAAATATGTATTTAAGCCTGAGGAATAGAGCTATTTGGTTTATATGTTAGAAAGAGTATAATGAATTATAAAGGAGTACAATCAGTTTCTTCTGTAGTCCATTTTTTTAGAAGTTGGTAATTTTGATGAGTCTCCAGGTACAACCATTTTAAGTAGAGTAGTCATTTCACTACAGTAACAAAAGGGTTGCTGTCAACAGAGGGAACTGGAACAGACGACCAGTGTAAATTAAATCAGGTGATTAGCGTTATTATAATTTCTATTGAGAGAAGTAATTGAGAATACATGTATATCCATATATATATATATTTTTTTTAAATTCATTTACTTGTCAGGCAGAGAAGAAGAGGGAGAAGGTGAGGGAGAGGGAGTGGGAGAGAGATCCTATCCTGTGGTTCACTCCCCAAAGGCAAGCAATGCTGGGGCTGGGTTGGTGTTGGTGAGAGCCAGGAGTTGGGAATGCAACCCATTGGTTCACATGGCAGGAAAACTAATTATTCGAATCATCACCCACTGCCTTAAAAATCTTCATTAGCAGGGTAATAGAATTAGGAGTGAGGTCTGAGGATCCAGCCCAGGCATATAGAAGTGGATGCTGATGTTTCAACCTGGTGTTAACTACTATGTCAATGCCCAATCCTGTGGAAATATTTTTTAAGATTTATTTATTTATTTGAAAGAGTGATGGAGAGAGTGAGAGACACACATGGAGATATGGATATAGAGTTAGATATAGACAGAGATATATGTATATATCTGTGTATCTATATCTATATGTATATATATCTATATATATATATATATATATATAAATAAATAAAGAGAGAGAGAGAGGGAGGAGGTAAGGTGTCAGTCTCTCATCTGCTGGTTTACTCTACAAATGCCCCACAATAGTGAGGGCTGGGTCAGGTCAAAGTCAGGAGCCATGAACTTCATTAGGGTTTCCCATGAGGGTGGGAGGTTCCGAAGTGCCTTGGACTGTCATCTGCTGCCTTCCAAGGTACGTTAGCAAGAAGCTGGATCAGAAGAAGAGGTGCAGGGCTCCTGCTGGTACTCTGTTATAGGGTATAGGTGTCCTGAGCAGTGCTTGATTTCCTACTCCATTGTGTTCACTACCAGAAATATTTTAACTGTGAGTATCAGGGTTTTTTTTTTAATAATTATGTATTTATTTTGATAGAGTTGCAGAGAGAGAGAGAGAGAGAAAGAGATGAGGAAAGGGGGGAGAGAATTTTCCATCTGCTGGTCCAATCTCCAGATGGCTCGAACAGCTAGCACTGGGCCAGGCCAAAGCCAGGAACCAAGAGCTTCATTTGAGACCCCCTCGTGGGTCCTAAGGGCCCAAACACTTTTTCCATTTTCTGCTGCTTTTTCCATGGCATTAGTGGGGAGCTAGAGCAGCAGTGGAGCAGCCACTACATGAATCTGTGCCCATATAGGACGCCGGCATTGCAGGCAGTGGCTTTACCCGCTATGCAACAATGCCACTCCCTTGCATCAGTTTCAAGTGTAAAGCTGCAACAATTAGTTCCCCTGTAACCATTACGAACACCAGTTAGCAATTGTTTGATCCAAAGCAGACAGCAGGCACCTTGGAGGAACTGGATGGTTCTCAACAACAAAGGTGAAATGATATTTTCTAAGGGTAGAAATTTGATGTCGGCCTTGGGGAGACAGGGATCAGTCCTGAATTGCTTGCTCTTTGCAGGGATTAGTGAAAGTGAGGATTAATTAGGGATTAGGTGCTACCCTGGGTTAAGGACTGCTTAGCAATCGGGTATCCAATTTCTAGGTGGAAATAGCAAAGCAGTTCTGGGGTGTTATGAGAAAGGAAGCAACAGCCACTCAAAGAGGAGGCCATTATGTCATTTTTACAGCTGCTGCCTGACCTCAGGAAAGCACTTCTTTGAAATGTACATCTGGCTTTATCTACATCTGTCCTACAAGTCAGATCAATGGCAGGGCTGTGCTTTTTTTTTTCAATATAGCTTATTATTATTCTTTCAATCCTACATGACTTTGAACTGTTTCAAAGTATAAGGAAATATTATTATGCGTGCTAATATGTTTGTTTATAGTGGCTAAAATAAGCTAGTTTAGGGAAGAGAGATAGGTATTCCTGATGGAACTGTTGAAATTTCCAGGAATTGATTATTTTAATGTAAGGGTGTATAGACTCTACAGCCACTAACATGGTTTATGTTCCTGCTGCAAAACTTAACTTAGGCATAACAACCACTATCTTTAGCAGTGTTAATTTCTTCACCACAGATGCCAGTAATGATACTTTTGTACAAGTTGATATGAGAATTAAATGAGGCAAGGCAAGTGCAATGTCTTCTTTTTTCACAACTAGTATTTTGTAGATATGCCATAGTGAACTCTTTGTTTACTTCTTTGCCTCTTTGTCCTCTAAATCATTTCTGTTTCATTCTTTCCTACTGTATATGATTCCAGATGGAAGCAAAAATGATAGAATGTTGAGAT
Source organism: Oryctolagus cuniculus (assembly GCF_964237555.1). NCBI lineage: Eukaryota > Metazoa > Chordata > Mammalia > Lagomorpha > Leporidae > Oryctolagus > Oryctolagus cuniculus. The sequence goes on along the minus strand of NC_091444.1, from coordinate 95,363,084 downwards.
TTTCCTTTCCTAGTAGAAGCAACTTACCCAAAAATCAATAGAACATCGTTTCAAATGTTTCAAAATGGTCTATGAATGGATTTTATTATTTTACTGCACCTAGATTATAAGTCTTTCACCATTCTCATTCTAAATGCAACACAAATCCGAACTAGCTTGTTTAACAAAAAGTAATAAGTGCTATTATTGATCAACTCTCTTCACTGCTATCTGTCAGCTTCCTTGGGAGTAAGGGCCAGCCTTTGACATAACCACATGGGATGCACTGTGGTATGATCCATTTGGGTTGAACTCAGCTACAAGCATGGATTGTAGCTCCCTTACCCTTTATTATTTCAGTTGAAGGATCATGCCACAATAGAGATTTTCCTTTCCTATTTCATCAGAGTGACCTTGTAATTAGAATCTGGAAGTTGTGGTATGGTTAACAGCCTCTAGGACAATGCAACTCTTGAGTAATGAGAAACATTAAAAGAGATACTGATCTGTCTCCTGGTCTCCCTCTATGGTTCTGTTCTGAGGTGCAGAAGGTCAGCAGCAGCTATCTGGAAGGCAACCTGCTCCTTTCTCTGAAGTTGTATGCACTTCATTTACTCCATGGAATTTTCCCTTTTGTTGTCTAGGCTCACCACTTCCTTCCTTCCTTCCTTCTTCCCTCCCTCCCATCTTCCCTCCCTTTCTTCCTTCCTATTTTCCTTCATTCCTACTCTCCTTCCTTCCTATAATCAATTTTAAGTACAAAAAAAGTAACAATTGCATTGAAGCTGAAATTAGCAACTCAGGAATCTCTAGAACATATGCAAACACATGGAGATTGAACAAAACACTCCTGAATGAAGAAATCATAGAAGAAATCAAAATAGAGATCAAAACATTCTTGGAACAAATGAAGATGACAATACAACATCAAAAAGCCCAGGATAAATTTATAGCAGTTGGTGCCTGCATCAAGAAATTGGAAAGGCACCAAATAAATAAGCTATCAATGCATCTCAAGGATCTATAAAAAAACAGCAAACCAAACCCAAAACTAGTAGAAGAAAATAAATAATTAAAATTAGAGAAGAATTCAACAAAATTAAAACAAAAAAGACTGGCCAGTGCCGCGGCTCACTAGGCTAATCCTCTGCCTTGCGGCACTGGCACACTAGGTTCTCTTCCTGGTCAGGGCGCCGGATTCTGTCCTGGTTGCCCCTCTTCCAGGCCAGCTCTCTGCTGTGGCCAGGGAGTGCAGTGGAGGATGGCCCAAGTACTTGGGCCCTGCACCCCATGGGAGACCAGGATAAGTACCTGGCTCTTGCCATTGGATCAGTGCGGTGCGCCGGCCGCAGCGCGCCGGCTGTGGCGGCCATTGGAGAGTGAACCAATGGCAAAAGGAAGACCTTTCTCTCTGTCTCTCTCTTTCACTGTCTACTCTGCCTGTCAAAAATAAAAAAAAAGGATCAGCAAAACAAAGAGCTGTTTTTTTCAAAAAATAAACAAAATTGACACACCATTGGCCCAACTAACCAAAAAAAGGAGAGAAGACCCAAATCAATAAAATTAGAGATGAAAAAGGAAATGTAAAAACAGACACCACAGAAATAAAAAAGAATTATCAGACATTACTATGAAGAGCTATATGCCAATAAACTGGAAAACCTAGAAGAAATGGATAGATTCCTAGACACATACAATCTACCTAAATTGAGCCATGAAAACACAGAAAGCCTAAACAGACCTATTATCAAGATGGAAATTGAATCAATAATAAAGACCTTCCTAACAAAGAAAAGTCCAGAACTAGATGGCTTCACTGCTAACTTCTACCAGACATTTAAAGAACAAACTCCACTTCTTCTCAAACTATTTAAAACAATTGAAAGAGAGGGAATCCTCCCAAATTCTATGAAGCCAGCATCAACTTAATTCCTAAGCCCAGAAGAAAAAGATTCTACAGAGAAAGAGAACTGCAGACTAATTTCCCTCATGAATATAGTTGCAAAAATCCTCAACAAAATTCTAGCCAATCAAATCCAACAAGACTTCAGAAGGATCATTCACCTGGAGCAAGTGGGATTTATCCCTGTTATGTAGGGATAGTTCAACATTCACAAATCAATCAATGTGATACATCACATTAAAAATTGCTGAACAAAATCTGTATGATTATTTTAATAGATGCAGAGAAAGCATTTGATAAAATCAACACCCTTTCATGATGTAAACTCCAAGCAAATTGATACAGAAGGAACATTCCTCAACACAATCAAGGCAATTTATGGCAAACCCATGGTCATTGTCCTACTGAATGGGAAAAAGTTAGAAGCATTCTCACTGAGGTCCAGACCATACAAGGATGACCACTCTCACCATTGCTATTTAGTATAGTCCTTGAAGTTTTAGCCAGAGCCATTAGGAAAGAAAAAGAAATCAAAGAGATACAAATTGGGAAAGAGGAAGTTAAAGTATCCATATCTGCAGATAACATGAGTCTATATATAGGGGATCCAAAAGACTCCACCAAGAGACTATTGGAGCTCATAGAAGAGTTTAGTATAGTAGCAGGATACAAAATCAGTACACAAAAATCAACAGCCTTTGTATACACAGACAATATCACTGAGAAGGAACTTCTAAGATCAATCCCATTCACAACATTTACAAAATATCGGAAGTGAAGCAGCCGGGACTTGAACCATCACCCATATGGGATGCCAGCACTGCAGGTGGTGGCTTTACCCTGTATACCACAGCACCGGCCCCAGAAAAATCTTTGTTGTTAATAGGACCTGCAGTTTACAGTATTTTATTATGGCTATCCACAATTAAAATAAAAGTATGGCATAAATGGTTCAGAATAGATTGTGATTGGCTGGAGATGGGAGGGAAGAGAACACTGATGAAGATCTTGAAAAGGAATTTTTGCAGAAAGGAGGACAAGAAAAATACATTGTTTTCCTTACAGTGCATTGGTATTCTTGCTGAGGCAATCACAGCTCAGTGATTGTGGTCAGCAATCCACAGGAAACACTTGAGGCTTCCTGCACACACACAAACTACAAGGATGGGGTGATGCCTGCTTCTTTCCCTGCTTCCTAGAATGGCTCACAGAACAGTAAATATTTGTGGAATGAAGCAAACAACAAAGTTTTCAATTGTAGTTCTGCCATATTTTTCTCTTGGGGATAGTCTTAACATTTCTGGTTTTCAATATCCTCAGCTCTACAATGACAGAGTTGTAACTACTATTGCTGGCAGTTTTCATGGGAATCAGTGTGCTAACAGTTTGTTATACGGTCAACACTTGTGGGGAAAGAGGAGGAAGTAGGATGGAGCAGAGGGAGAAGCTGGGTGGGGGAAGGTATGCAGCTGGCATGGCCCTTCAGATTTGCTCCGAGTTGGCACCATTGGGTGCAAGAGGCTGCATCATGTCCCCCACATCTCCAGACATGGGAAGCGGAGCCCCAGGAAAGGTGCATGATGTTCCAGTAGAGTAGACAGCCTAAGACCCTCAGCAGCAGCACTGTCCTCCAACTCTGGTGAGGCTTTTGCGTGGCACAATACAGTGGCCACATACTGACACAAATGTGGTGGTGACACATATGGAATCATTGCAAACTGCTTAGTCATAGTTATCATTTCAAATGATTCAAACAGGAACAAAATAAGTCTTTGCTTGTTGTATCACTGAAAATTCAATTTAATGATAAGCAAGTTGTTTTTCTTTCCATCCAACTCCTTCTGTTCCTCTACATCTTACTTATAATTGACATAACTAGGATGAAATATCAAATAGTGGATGATGCGTTAATCTCTCAGTAACTAATTGCTTCATTGGGTTGACTTTTTAGAAGATTTCTCAAGGCTGGTTATTTTAAATGCTTTCCATATCCCTTTGAACCCAACCTAGCCAACTTTGCCCTCCAGGTGTGTTTTACCAGATTTGATTTACTTGTTACTATTTGTGTTCATTCTATTGTTTTATTTGTGTTAATTCTTAAAATGAAAATAAGTTACAGTTCCAAGGATTCTGCACATGTGTCAGTAGAGTCCAAGGTTAATATGAAAACAATATCCTTTAGAAAGTTATAAGAAAGGGAACTGTCAAACTTGAAGCATGTCATGGGATCAGAGAGGATAAAAAGGAGCAGAAGGTGGCATGGGAATGAACAGTGAGGGAAGCAATGTGCTGAAGGAGCAACGTGCAGATCAGTTACAGTAAATCTTCCTACCTGATTAAACAGGAGCAAGAGCTTCTTTCATGGCATCCTTTTATGACAACAATTCCATCACGGAGATGCATTATTAAGTTCCTATTACAGATGCAAGAAGCATTCTGGAAACTGTTCCTAATGTTGGCTTTCTCTAAGGATGGTGATTTGAAATCTTACAGCTTCAATATCAAATGCATAAGGATTTATATCTCCTCCAAATAAAATTATAATATTGAATTTATATTTTGAAGTCAGAGAGGATATGTTGTTTAAGGTTAAGCATTTATACCGCATGCTTTTTTTTATCACACCATGACGGTTTTCCAGTGAAGATAGATCACCTGTGCTCTATTTTGTTAGTGACAAAAATAATTATGTTACCATAACTTGCTTTGAAATGAAGTTTCCTGTTATGACAGAAAAACACTGGTGCTGCCTATCTCAGTTAGAATATGTACATCTGATAAAGATTTCATGCAGCAATTTTCAGACTTTATTTTGTTCTTGCCATACACACTCAGACATAATTGTTAAATTTTAAGCTTTGACAATCAGTGGCTCATTGATTTCCTATTAGGTTTGCTGATAAATGGCTGCTTCTATTACTTTGTTCTTTGGACCATTGCTGTTTAATTTTGAAACATCTTGATTCCCTCTCCCTCTACATACTCTTTAAGAGTAAATAATCATTATTTCTGCTCCTGTTTTAACCTTCTTTAAAATACTAGTGATCTGGTAATACATAGCTATTCCATTGTTTTCATCTTTGCCATATCATTATTAAATGTCTGTATGACAGAAGTATGTGACAGAAATATGTGACTGAAATATGCTTTTAAAATTAATCAGACATTCCTTCAGTAGGTTAATACAATCAATTTACAATTATTTTCTAGATAGAAATAGTTTATATTAGCCATACTATATTATATTTTCATGCTAGTATGTATTTTGATGTTTTTATATTACATTGCTTAGTAATACTGATGGATTAAATGTTATGGATTTTCATATCATATTCCTAATGGAAGATTATTTTATAAATCAATTTAAAACACAATATATTTATCCAATATCAATGATATTGAATAACTTATATGACTTCCAATGGCATAAATGTTCTTCTGTCTCCAAATTCTACACTCATTTCCTGCAAAAATTAAAGGCTTATCTTCACTAAATGTTTAATTTTAGGTTTGCTTTAAGTTCATTTATTATTTTTTAAGTTTAATTGTTTTTTGTTTTACCTTATTTTTCATGTTAATGTGATATTAATACCAAAAGAACAGATTCTATATAGCTCATAGATACAATTCAGGGAATGTAATCTTTTTGTTTTCTCTTTTCCACCCAACCCTGCTCCCGTCCCTCTATCTGTTTTTCTGTCTTACCTTAAGCATCTTTAATTTTGGGAAAGTATTAAACAACTGCCTTGACATTTGTAAATCACATTATCAACAGTTACTGTGATTGGCCGGCACCGCGGCTCAATAAGCTAATCCTCCGCCTTGTGGCGCCGGCACACCGAGTTCTAGTCCCGGTCGGGGCACCAGATTCTGTCCCGGTTGCCCCTCTTCCAGGCCAGCTCTCTGCTGTGGCTCAGGAAGGTAGTGGAGGATGGCCCAAGTGCTTGGGCCCTGCACCCCGTGGGAGACCAGGAGAAGCACCTGGCTCCTGCCTTCGGATCAGCGCACCAGCCGTGGCACCACTGGAGGGTGAACCAACGGCAAAAGGAAGACCTTTCTCTCTGTCTTTCTCTCTCACTATCCACTCTGCCTGTCAAAAAAAAAAAAAAAAAGTTACTGTGACCTACCTCTGAATTATTCTGGGGATAATGTGTATGTCTATTTCTTGTCTGTTTTATCTTTTTCTTTTTATTGTTCATTATTTTTTCTTGCCTTTTCACTTTGATTTTTAAGTGTTTCAATACTGAAAAGCATAAAGAGGAGTAAATTTTACAATTTTTGACACTTTGTAGGATTCACTTCATAAGTAAGTATTGTATGAACACAAACATACTATTTTTCCTGAAATCAGGGATATTAATAATCACACAATGTGGGATTCGTTACGAGGATCATAAAGTGAGGCTATAAGGGTATATTATCAGGGAAGTGGTATAATTCAGTGATCACAGCATCTATACATAGCTACATACTGGATAATATATTTTATACTATACATGTATTAACATATTTGTGAGAGAATACACGTGTAATTTCTCTTTCTGTGTCTGCTTTATCTCACTTAATATAATTATATCCACCTTTTTTAATTTTTATGTTATTAAATAAACATGTATTTTTAAAAAAATATGTATATATAGTTTATTTATTACTTTATATGAAAGGTAGAGAAACAGGGAAATCTTCCTTCTGCTGGTTTACTCCCCAGATGCCCAACATAGCAAATGCTGGGCCAGGCCAAAACCTGGAGCCAAGAACCTAATCTTGTTTTCCCACATGGGTGGCAGGGACTCAAGTACTTGGACCATCATGCTGCTTCATAGGGTGCACATTCCAGGAAGTTGAATCAGAAGAGGAAGAGCTGGGGCCAGAACCAGGGACTCTGGTTCCAAGGGGCATCCTCATGACTGCACAGACACCCACAGCTAGTATCTCTTATTTGTATGCATTTGAAATATGACCTAACCGGAATTTGTCTAGGAGACCCAGCTTCAAATCGTATTTAAATATATTGATCTTCCACTCCACACACTTTTAGCAAACGTGATCCCCGTGTTTTGAGGGGCTGACTTTCCTTCACCGAATAGCGTTCATGAGTCAATGTGTAAAGAAGCCATGATCTCCCGCACGGGGCTCCGTTTCCCATTTGGATCACTATGGCATTTTCCTGGTGGCCTTTTCTGAGCGTGGTGGCACCTAGTGGCTCCATGGCAGTTCTCATGACATGTGCTGTGGTTGGTTCTCCTTTTCCTGGGAAAAAGGGTTTTCTATCTGGAGTGTTAGGAAGTCAACCAATTTAAGGGGAGAGGGGCATTGTGCTCAGGAAAGGTAAACGATTGTAATTCTTTCCTGAGTTTCAGAGAGTCCACTGCAGAAGAATTCACGTTAGACACAGGATACATTGAACATCAGATAATTCACATCAAACTAACTCAGTGCTGGTTTGAGGCCAGATTTGCTGAAGGCATCTCATGGGGAACCCTCACCGCCCTCTGGCTGACCCCCTGGTACCTTGCTTCAGCCTATCTACTCTTCTGGCCGTGGGTATGGTAGAATCAAGTGTTTTGGGGTCAGACAATTTTGCTTATTCTAATTGGAAGGGGGACCAGTTTATGGAAACAACTTAGGGAAATTCATATCACTATGGATCTGTTGCTTCTGGGTAGGTACTCTGTTCATGATTTTTATCCAGTTTTGTCTTTTGATGACCAGAAATGCATTCTTTCTCTAAAAGGGACTTATCCTGGAAGAACAAAGGTAAAGAAAGCTCTTCTAAGGAAAGTCCACTGTTGGTCCTTACTTGAGCAATGGCTCATTGCCTATGAGCTTCAACTTGCTCCTCACTGACTACTCCGCCCCTCATTATTGTTCTCTGCTATATTTGGCTTTGAGATTTTGACAGAGAGAAGGAGAGATAGTCGGGGGGGTGATAGAGAGAGAGGTCTTTAATCTGCTGGTTCACTCCCCAATTGGCTGCAATAACTGGAGCTGCGCCGATCTGAAGCCAGGAGCCAGGAATTTCTTCTGGGTCTCCCACACGTGTGCAAGGTCCCAAGCACTTGGCCATCTGCTATTGCTTTCTCAGGCCACAGCAGAGAGCTGGATTGAAGTGGAGCAGCTGGTACTTGAACCAGTGCCCATATGGGACGCCGGTACTGCAGGCAGCAGCTTTACCTGCTATGTCACAATGCTGGCCCCACTTCAGTATCTTTTAAGTCTACCATAAATGCCTAAACTTTGATATCACAGTTACAACTTCAAATGAGCATAAATAAATATTTTCTAATGACTAGCATTGCCTCTCTTTTTTAGAATTTACTTATATTTATTTGAAAGGCAGAGTGAGAGAGAGGGAGACACACACACACACACACACACAGAGTGAGAGAGAGAGAGAGAGGGAGAGAGACAGAGATCTTTCATGTATTGGTTCAGTCCCCAAATTGGGCTGTACCAGACTGATGTCCAGATCCAAGAGCTTCATCTGTACCCTCCATGTGTGTGCCAGGGACTCAAATACTTGAACCACCTTTTGCGGCTTTCCCAGGGAAAATTAGCTGGGAGCTGGGTCAAAAGTGGAGCAGGTGGGACGCGAACCAGCACACATAATACTGATACTGGTGTTGCAGGGAGTGGCTTGACCCACTATATCACAACACAGACCCAACATTCCCTCTCAAGATGGGAAATGCAAAAAAAATATATAATGCATTTAACCAGCTGAAGCTTATTAATTAATTCAATCAGTGGTGTTATTTTTGATATGTCTATGAGAAATTTATGAAGTTATTCAGTAGGCAATTTGGAGTTCAGAGAACATAAAGCTTTGGGGGTGATTATCATACATCTGGGTTAGGTTCTTTGGGGGAATGTGTGATATAATATCAAATTCATTTAGGGACCAGCACTGTGGCACAGTGGGTTAAATGCACCTGCAGCACCAGCATCCCATATGGACACCAGTTGTTGTCCTGTCTCCTCCACATCTGATCCAGCTCCCAGCTAACATGCCTGGGAAAGCAGCAGCAGAAGGCCCAAGTCCCTGGGCTCTTGCCACTCACATGGGAGACCCAGGAGAAGTGCTAGGTCTTCCACATAGGTAGTAGGAACGCAATTACTTTAGTAATTACCACTGCCCCCCAGGGTCGATATTTGAAGTAATTTGGAGTCAGGGCCTGGATCCTTACGCTGGGTGTCTTAGCTGCTAGGCTAAACAGCTGCTCTGTATTCCCTAACTTAATCCTCATATTCACTAGGAGATAGATTCCATTATTATATCCATTTCACAGAGATGGAACATGTGGGCCAAAGAGGTTAAATAACTGGTATGTAAGACTTACTCGTTCACTGGGGTGAGATTGGATAAATCATGAGAAATGATCTTTGGAATCACACGTATGTATAAAAGAAGAAAAAATGAAGTCAGCAATGCAATTGCCAAGAGGCTAGAGGGTCAGGAATGGATTGGGAAAGACGTGGCGGTGTAGAGATTGAGGGAGGAGAGCGGTCACAGAGGAGTGCACTTAGCAACTCGACGCGGTGATTCCAATGAACGAAGGGAATATGTGGGAAAGACCTTCCAGGTCCCTCGCAGCCTTTCCACGAGCAGTCTCCAGTTGGAAGTTTCCACTGAATCATGGATACCACAGAACCGGACTCTCCAAAACTCATGCAAGGTGTTTAGAGATTGATTTCTTAATGTTAGCAGTTGATGGCTCAAGGGTAGAACTTTGATCTAATTGTGGTGGCTAGAAAAAGGGGCTGGCAAGAAGCTTCAGGTGACAGCAGGTGCATGCTCAGAGGGTGGTTTTCCACGTGTTGATTAGTTGAGTTCAAGTCTGGCCTAGTTTCTTTCTTCTTCCCGGTTAACCGTGTGATCATCCCTCTGCACCTGTCCTGGTGAGTTTCCAGAAGACGCCAGACTATGGAGCCACCTGATCTTGAGCTGAAATCTCTGAAGTGTGAGCGAAATGAACCTTGTTGTCCCAAGAAGCTCCTTTTGGCTATTTTAGTTAAAGCAATGAAAAACGGACTAATAAAGACGGGGGGGAGACGTGAAGCCTGGATTCGTTTTTCAAGGAATTCAGATGTGAAGCAGGTGAAACAGATAGTGTGGTTTCTAAAATGCCACAGATAGATACAGGTGTGTGTGTGTGTGTGTGAGAGAGAGAGAGAGAGAGAGAGAGAATCACAGTAATATAGTTGAGAGAGACAAAGTAAACAGTGAAGAGACAAGAAACCAAACACTGAAATCCCTGATGTCACCAGTTTATGAGAGTGCAAGATCAGGAATTTGGATCACCGGGAAGATTAGCCTTCAAAGGGCAGAATGTAGGTATGTGGAGATAATCAATGCTGCCTGGAAGAGAGGAATACAGAAGCAGAATATGTTTCTGATGAGTAATTCATCAAGGCAGAATAAAATGACCTTGTCTTAATTCCACAGCACTTGCTCAGTAGTGCAAGGTGAGACCACTTCAGGAACTTATATATGTGGCTGTGGTCCTTAGAAAGGAATCCCTGCACACAAGAGTAAGTTGGTTCCACATCACTCTTATAGGCCACTCCTTTATTAGTATTAAAACAAAATTTTCCTTAAACACATTTCCCATTAAAACGACCAGAAGCTTTCTGCTATATATATATATGTGTGTGTGTGTGTGTGTGTGTGTGTGCATTCTGTGTACATGTGAGGACTAAATATCTTTAAGAAACAAAGCAAATTTGCATTCTGTGTACATGCACACACACACACACACGAACACACACATTTACAAATACCCTCACACCCTATGTTCTTCAAGCACACAAACGCCATCAGCATTTCATCTCTCTATAGCTTTCTGAATTACATCTGCTGCATACCATTTGCAACCTCTAGGAAGACAGCTGAAACTATCTGTTAGGGGTGTCACACATTACATAATTTTGTGTGAGGGCCAAGAGGACAAATAGTTTCTCTTACTATTTGGCCCAGGATATCAACTGCAGGGCTCTTTTCTGAATCTCGATAATTGTTTATTGATCCATTGGTAGTGACGTGTTTTAGGACTTCTTTGATGGACATGAACCCTCATAGCACCCCAGAGATGGAAAGGGCTGTAGCAATCCCTCTGGATGGCTTACTTGTACCAGGTAGGGGAGCTTTCTTCTTCTCAGCCTCCTTATATAATGCAATAAGATGCTTACTAAAAATACAATTTTAGAATTTTTTTCCCACTTGGATTGGAGCTGATTTGCTTTACACATTCTTTGGAGAAAAGACTGAAACTCTGTCAGCTTGCATTATGAGTCAGCTGTCTATATTTATGACATGGATTTTATGGAGTACATATATTTGTTTGGAAATGATACCTGAGGGAATAAGGAAATCAAGATGAATGTCTTAGATTATTCTTTATGATACCCAAGCAACTTACATATTCTAGCAGCTCAGTAAATGCAAGCATGCCAATTAATTGTTTGGAATTTTGAGTAGGGAAAACCTGAGAGAATGAGTTTTTCATTATTTTTTCTGAGTGAAGGCAGCACTCATGCTAAGAATGATATTGCTCTTCAAGATTACATATATGAACTCTGCTATTATTCTACACCCTCCACTTGCACAATTATTTGTGAAGTGGAGGCCACATTTTTTGGTTTCATAAGCAGGCTTCAGAATTCATGTTAAAAGCAGATTAAAGCCTCGGTTAGAAAAATATCTTCTACCTTCAGCATAAATTAAAGTATGAACCTGGGTTTGGGTGACTCCCAAGATGTCAGGGTAAAAGTATGTTTCTCTGTTTGATAAAAACATTGAAGGCACTTATTGTTTGCAGAAAGGAGCAAAGAGAGATGGTGAGGTCAGATAATGAAGCCAACAGGAACAGGAGCTTGGGAATTAGGAATGTGCAATGTAAACTGGATCCTTGTAGGAATTATGGCCACATTCTGACCCCCAAACCTGCCAATTACTGCTTCAAAGGTAGAGCATACCTGAACTGATCAGGGAGATCTTGGAGAACGTGTGTGGAAGTTGGGACTAGGGATTTGGGGTCTCCAGGCTCTGGCTTTCTACCAGCCAAGAAAACAATTGAAATGCAGAGGAAAACCTACATTCAACTTGTATTTTTTGTGGTAACTGAAAAGACTCTGAAACAGCAACGATACTGCCAGTGTTTAAATATGTGATAAGTTTTATTATCAAGATTCAATCAACTCAGCAAACACTTCCTATTAAAAGTACACTGTGGCAAGTTTTATAGAGGATACTAATGAGCTTGTAATAGCTCTAGTATATATGGGAAACAGAAAAAGAATTTGATCAGAGTTAAAAATAGCAAAGAGTATCGGGAGAACATGAGAAAATGACCAGTATGGAATAGAAATACAAGGAAACTGCTTTGCAACGTTGAAAATAAGGGAATGGAGTGGTGGGGAGAGATGCAGATAAACTCACTGGAGTTCTGCCGTAAATGCACGGCACAGGGCAATACACAACATCAATATGAACCAATTCTCCGCAAACATACCTTAATTTAAGATCCATAAAACTGCCTGCTCGAGACCCCGAGGCCATGCCTCCTCCCCAAGATCTCATCTCTCCTCCACAGTGTCCAGTTCAGAATACTCATTTCCTCATGTCCTCTTACTTGGGTCCCAGAATTGTGAGCCCATTAGCAGCAACTCCTGTGAGCCACAGTTCTGTTTTTCACTTCCTCTTTCAGTGGGTGTTTGGCTGCTTTGGGGGTAGGGGGGCTGTGGAGGGGGCTGTCATCTTGGTCCTTCCTTCCCTGGCTTTCTCTCTCCGAAGTATCTGAACCACTAAGTCTGTCCGCTTTGCTCCTCACCGAGTTCCCAAGACAGCTCCTCACCGAGTTCCCAAGACAGCTCCTCTTCTGCTTCTGCTAAACACTCTAAGTCTCATGATACCAACCTGCGCTGACTCATTCCTCCAGCACCTCTCCTTACAGCTACTCCACACTCATAGGCCTCTACACAATGGAACATTGTTTCAATGGAGCTGTCCATGACCATTCTGTTTAGTGTCAGCCCCTTCCATTGCTCCCTTCCTTCCGGCTTCCTGATGTGATTTTTCTCTAGTGTACCTGCTACCATTCCACAAACCCTATATTCTACTTATTTATGATTGGGCTTTTTTTTTTTTATATATAGTAATGATCCCTGAGAAGTGAGATCGTTCTACATTTTTTTTTTTTCTTTGTTGAACTCTAACAACAGGGCTTTAATAGTGCTGGGCACACAGAGACCCCAGTCCGTCCATTAGTGCTTATTTCATGAAAGAAAAAATAGTTTGCTACATGTTTCTGATCAAGCCCTTTAGAAGCTGGGAGGATTGATACCAGCAAACCTTAACTGGTTTGCTCCAGCTAATCTGGCCATTTCTGAATCCGAACGGACCCGTTTGTAAAGAAACAATGAATTCCTATGTCAGGCCCATGTCCAAAAGATACCTTGGTATAGACAGAATTAATTAAATCATTGATACTTTTCTATGGTTTTTTATGTAAATGATATTACATAAGTCCCAGTGGCTACTTTCCCATCATGTTCCTTCTCTTCCTGTGTTGAAGCTTGTCAATGAATGAATACATTTATGCATTCTCTCATTATTCTACATAAACACCTTGGAGTGTTAGGGCTGTACAAGAAAAAAGTCACCAAAAAAGTAGATAAATCATCTGTATTTAAAGTGCATTTTTGGACATAGTTGGTAAATTATAATTGTCTCTCTTTATGATTTATTCATTACATTACATCTTTCTCAGGCTGCTTTCAGCATTGTTTGGGGGAGCTTCAGCAGAAACTGCCTTCCACGCTCCTCCTCTCAGAATAAACCCACCACAACACTCCAGGAGCTAATGTTCAGTCCTGTTGCCACTTGCAGCTGTCTGTCAGTGCTGGTACTCTGCTGAGCAGCAATGGGAAGCAGCGGCTCGATGTACAAGCATGTGGAACAGAGAAGGCACAGGGAATTGGAGCCTAAAGCCACTGTGTTGTAGAAGGATTGCTTTCCCTATGAATACTGCAGTGGGATTGGAGGAAGGAGTTTCATTCTCAGTACGTAATATGGCATAAAGCCTCTTAAACTTTTACAAGAAGAGCTTAGCAAAAGTTCCCTTTATATAGAAATGTACCAACAAGCATTCTAATATTCCTACCCTTTTCTAATATCTGTGACTGACAATGCTGGAGTGTTGTTTGAATGCCTGTTTGAAATTTTCAAAAGGATCACAAATTTAGTATTATCAAGTGCACGTATCAACTTGGGAGAAATGTATCCATAAGTACTATACCAGGTAAACCTCCTCTGGACAAAACACTGAGTACATTCTGGATATCCTTTTCTATTTTTATTCTTAATTTTCTGGGGACTCCCATGCACTGGCTCCATGTTTATGTTGCTCATTTTTGTTTAAAATATCAATCGTCAGTGATTTTTGGAAATAAGCTAAATCTCAAAGCAAATGTTCTAAATAAACTTTTGAGGTAAGAAAACAATATGTGTGGCCGGTGCTGCGGCTCAATAGACTAATCCTCTGCCTGTGGCGCCGGCACACCAGGTTCTAGTCCCGGTTGGGGCGCCGGATTCTGTCCTGGTTGCCCCTCTCCCAGGCCAGCTCTCTGCTGTGGCCCGGAAGTGCAGTGGAGGATGGCCCAAGTGCTTGGGCCCTGCACCCGCATGGGAGACCAGGAGAAGCACCTGGCTCCTGGCTTTGGATCAGCACGGTGCGCCGGCTGAAGTGCGCCAGCTGCGGCAGCCATTGGAGGGTGAACCTACGGAAAAGGAAGACCTTTCTCTCTGTCTTCTCTCTCACTGTCCACTCTGCCTGTCAAAATAAATAAATAAATAAATAAATAAAAGGAAAACAATATATGCACATATATGCAATTAAAAAATCCTGTTGTGGGGTGGGTCTGTGGCATAGAGTGTAAAGCTGCTACCTGCAGTGCTGGCATCCCATATGGGCACTGGTTCCAATCCCAGCTGCTCCACTTCTGGTTCAACTCACTGATATGGCCTGGGAAAGCAGTGGAAGATGGCCCATGTACCCAGCTGGGAGACCAAGATGAAGCTCCTGGTGCCTGGCTTTGGAATGACTTAGCTTCTGCCATTGCAGCTATCTGAGGAGTGAACCAGCGGATGGAAGACCTCTCTCTGTTTCTCTCTGCCTCTGCCCATGTAACTCTGCCTTTCAAATAAATAAATACATCTTTTATAAATTCTATTTGTTGCATTATTTTGAGTAACTATAAAATGTGTATTTTTTATACTTGGGAGTTCATGAATGAGATAGAGCAAGCATTATTGTGAATATAAGCTACAAAAATATAGTCTGTTTTCAGCATTTAATGCACTTGGAAATTTGATTATTTGAACATTTTACTAATCACAGGCTAATTTAATGTATTTTGCTGTATCATGGTTTAGGACTTTGGGGTTCTAAGAAAGCAAGAAGGAAACTAGTTAAAGAGTTTATTTTAGAAAGGACAGAGTTAGAGATACAGAGAGTAGGGAGTTCCTCCTGCATGAACAGAGGGCAGGGGGCTTCAAGCCAGGATTCATTCCACTTGGGAACAGGCAGAGGCTTGTTGGGGGAGATCATGTGAACAGTCTGAGAGATACCTGGATCCTGATGAGGTGGATGGGGTGGGGGGTGTGCAGAAAGGCTCTTTGATAAAATTGGCAGTGATTGTCTCAGCAGTTTGGAATGTTCCAGGTGTGGGACTTTGCAAGACATCTAGCCTTTAGATGATCTACGTATGCCCAGTTTCACTGGGGTTGGGATTAACTATCTGTGCCTCATTGGCCTAACAGGTTCTATCATTTTTCCTACGGGTACGTAATAAATAACTATTGATGGCTTTGTTGACAGTGATCTACAGAAATTGAAAAAAAAAATAAAGCTAAACGTCCTACTTTACTCTCTGGGCACTTTTGCAAAGTTCTCCATGAGAACCAGGAAGAGAAAATTACTCTTCCCCCTGGGAAGGCAAATATAGACTTCCGACCATAGAACGGTTTCTGTCCAAAACAAGATCCTCCCAAACAGGACCAAGTTCCAACAAGTTTCTAAGCATAACATGCTTGTTACGAAGCTGTGAGGATTGCTGAGGCAAAGCATCGCAAACAGTGGTTTAAGCATCCGACAGCTATCTTTCCATAGTGTTGAAGGCAGGAATTCCAAGATCAGGGTGTCTACAGAGTTTAATTCTCCCAGGTCTTCTTCCCTTGGCTTGTAGATGGTTAGCTTCACACTGTACCCTCACATAGTCTTTTGTTTGTGTGCATCTGTCATAATTTCCTCTTTGTATAAGGAGATCAATCATATTGATTAGGATTAGGGCACACTCTAGTGATCCAATTTAACCTTAATTACCTCTGGAAAGACTCTATCTCAAATTCCCATCGCATTCTGAGCTACTGAGAGTTAGGACTGCAGCATATAAATTTCGGGCAGCACAATTTACGTTAGTATTTCCTTTCTCTTCACCCACAAAAACATCAGTGTTCTTCCATTCAGTCTTTGATCCTGGTTTACACAGCCCAACATCCACACAGGCTCACAGACTAGTGAGGAATTTGAACTCATAGGAGAAGTTATTATTTTTTCTCCATTTCTCCAATATTCCTCTGGTTGCCATTTCCAGAAATGTATGAATGCATGTGATGAAATGACCTTCCATTATAGCGAAGGGGGAGTCTGGTTTTCTTAATGTGATTCTTATAATAGGTACATGGCTAGTATTGGATACACACAGCATTACCAAGATATGTATCTTTTAGAAAAATCAGGTAGATAGATGAAAATCAGACAATTCTTTAAAAGTCATAACATCTAAAAGTTTTCTTGCAATAGTTAACAGGGAATAGTAGCTAAATGTAATACTCAATCTAACTCTCATTTTAAAAGATGAGATATTGCACCTTTTAATATAGAACTGAAGCCAAGGTGGGTCAAGAAATTCAATTTATGGAGGAACAAATTACTTGCATGGAGCATCTCTATCTTGGAAAAATATATCTGTTAGCAGTAACATATGGACTTCCCCTTAAAAGCATACGTTTCTTTCAGATTCCATTAAGAATGCATTTTTCTAAATACTTACTCAAACTTTATAAACAAGCCAAACAACATATGGAATGATTGGTATTTCCATAAAATATGATCCATGAAAAGTCCTATAAAGTCTTACAAAGTATGTTGCACATTTCTTTATCAAAATAACAAAAGCAAGAGAAAAACAAAAGCAAAGCATAGTTTTCACTTATAGTTAGTTCATTTATAGTTAGTTTTTTTTTTTAATTGTCCTCTCTTCTAATATCTACTTGCTTTTCTAAGATACTCTGTTATTTTGACTAAGTACTGAATGCCATTTTTTAGGCAAATGAACTCTTAATTTTTTAAAGACTTATTTATTTATTTGAAAGTTAAGGTTAGAGAGAAAGAGAGAGAGAGGAAGAGAGAGAACCAGAGCAAGTGCTTCCATCTGCTGGTTCATTCCCCACTGGTTCATTCCCCAAGCAACCACAATGACCAGAGCTGGTCCAAGCCAAAGCCAGAAGTCAGGAGCTTCATCCAAGTGTCCCACATGGTACCCAAACACTTGGGCCATCCTCTGCTGCTTTCCCTGGGTCATCAGCAGGGAGCTGGATCAAAGGTGGAGCAGCCAGGACAGGAACTGGTACTCATATGGGATGCTGGAATTGGGCTAGGTCGCTTAACCAGCTATGCAACAACGCCAGCCTGGCTGAATGAACCCTTTTGATGGTAACCAATACATTTTTCTATAATGTTATGAAAGAATCAGTGTCAAGCCATCAACACTTCCACCTGTACCATGCTTATTGAATCTTTGGTGATGGGAATATTTGGGAAGTGTCATAAAAAGATTTTACAAGGAATCCCTTTGTCCTGAAAGGTGAATTTTCCTCTGTGCTCAGAAATAAGTTTGTCTATCTCAAGAACATTAAAAAGTGACCTGTGTGTGATGATATGACGTATGGTGTAGTTTCTAGGGAGGAACAAGGCACAGATTCCTGCATCTTTAACTTGCTTCCTTTTTCTTGTATACAAACAAGTGAATGCCAACATTCTTAAAGTCCTGCATATGTCCTCTATGTATTTAAAGAACAAAGGGAGCAATTAACTGGTTGAGCAGGAGCACTGAGAATGAAAGTTTTACCTGTATTTAAGTTGCCATACTGCATCCATTCACTCAATTTGTCTGTCAGTTGCCATCTTCGCACTGAGAGCCACCACTTGTCATGGTCTATGTCCTTTCCCAAGACTGCATTGGTTGAGAAGTAAAAGAGGTGTCTCTTTGAGAAGGAGCACAAGTGCATGTGTCCATGTTTATTTAAATCCACTCATGTCAAGAATTGCCTAGCAACAGGGTACAGAGATTAGATTCAGGATGAGGAGCAGGATTTAAGGCAACAATCAGATGAGAACATTGAATGATCAAATGTCACAACTGCTTGTTCCTTTATAAGGAAAATATATGACTAATTTCCAAACTATTGGCTGTATAAACACAGATCACAAACTGACAAACTCTACATGTGTTGGGTTTGAGTAAAACAATATCACCATCCAATTTGGTTATCCCATATCTATACCTATAGTTACCAATAGTTACCTTTCTCCAACAAGCCAGGAACGGGGGTCACTACTTTATAACCACTCCCTGTATGGGTATGCATGGTATAAGCAGTTGTGGGCATGTTCATAATGCATATAGATATTAATCTGGGTTCCCAATAGAAACAGAACCAGTAGGACACAAATAGAAAAAAAATTAGTTGCACAAAATAGATTCACACCATTATGAAAGCTGAAAAATCCCAGGATCTGTAGTCAGCAAGCTGTAGACACAGAAAATCTGAGTTGGAAGTTCTAGCTCAGGTGCAAGGCAGAAGACATGTCCCAGCTCAAAGGCAGTCAGAGAGAGAGAGAGAAACATAAAACAGGAGAGAGGAAGTGAAGAGAAAGAAAGAACTATGCAAAGGCACCTAGAAGTTTAGTTACAGCTTTATTATTGACTAGCTATTAGAAAATTGGAAATGTATTACACTTTGAAGATTATAATTTTTGAATTATAAAAAAGTTACTTTAGATTTATTCTAGAAATAAGTGTAAAAAATGCAATGTTAAAAGGTAAGTATCTTCAATAAAGCAGGAAAATATTTCTAAACTATGAGGCAATCTAGATGAAATAAACAAATGACAGTCACTTTTCTCCCGTCTTTGGTGACTTAAAATATTATTTTTTGAATTTTGCTTTTGATGCTAGTATAATCATTCTTTTGTGAGTTAGGATGGTAGTGTCATTTTAATGACATAGAAATTTAAGGTACAGGCCAAATGAATTGTATAACTTGTCATAAAACAAAAGTTTTTTAGAACATTCATTAAAACACAGTAAATTTTATCAATATTTTGTGTCTCATTTATGCATTTGGGTTCAAATGAATGTACTGAAAGTTTCTTGCTACACGTTATAGTAGGAATTCTTAGAAGCCATATAAACTTAAATACATATTTATGTGTGTCTGTGAAAAGTCTTCAAAAATTCATGGAAATGCATATTGTATGGAAGCTACAGATGGTTTTAAAACCATTTTTGACCAAAATAAAATATTTTAATTTTAACTTTCCATAAACTTTGAAAGTAACTTTTAATAATGCATTTATTTATTCATTTCTTTAAGACGGAAACAGAAAGAGAGAGAAAGAGCACTCAATTCTGCTAATCCACTCCCCAAATTCCCACACCTGGGAACTGGTTGAAACCAGGACCTGGGAACTCAATCCAGGGTGCCAGGGCCTCAAGTACTTGGGCCATCACTACTGTCTCCTACACTCCATGTTAAGCAGGACACGAGAATCAGGAGCCGAGGTGGGACTTGAACTCAGAAACCCTGAATTGGGAACTGTGTGACTTAACCTTTAGGCCCAATGCAAACCCCCAACGATGAACTTTTTGAAGCATCTTCATATATAATATAATAAATCTAACATTTTTAAACTGGATTTTCTTCTTTAATTGAAGAAATTCAAGATGCAAAGGAAAATTCATTTTCATTTGAATTCAAAATATTAAATCTGTCTGAAATGGATAAAGGCTATATTCAACTATAGATCTAGAGATGTCTAGATGTGTAAACTAAACATTCTAAATGGCTCTTTAAGTTACAAACCAATTTGTCTTTGCAAATGGATCAACACAGATTCATGAAATTTGTTCATTAGGCCTCCATATGGGACATGCTGTGTTAAGAGATGAATAAAAACAATTTGGAAAGAATCTATTATGTAAATAAGGCATGTGGATGAAAAGGAGAGCCCAGTATTTGTATGTTTAGTTCCTTCCAATAATACTAGTCTACATTTGGAATTTGCCTCTGTAGCCTCCCATTTATTGAGTAAGGAAATACAGGGGAGGTGTAATTTTGTAATTTTCCAAGAAAGGAAATATTAAGTTGAACTACATGAAATGTATATATTTGTGTGTCAATTATTAGCAAATTCTTAGGATACAATCTAAATACCAATTTAACAAAATCTATATCCTTAAATTTAAGGAAATGTGGATATTCACTCAGACAACACATGGAGACTCAGATTTTATATAAAAGCATTATTTGAGGAGGCTGAGTAGGTAATATTCATCCTTAGAAGTTTTAGGTAATAAATTACTATTCTAAAAGATGTAAGTAAATTCATCAGGATGAAGGCATGAAGAAAACTATGATATCACAGGCAAAAAGTGATTAGTTGGTGTGTAGATTAATCATGTTTTTGGATTAGCAATCACCGCACATAATTTTTACTTTAAGATTGTCTTCCTATCCTTCATTCATTTTATTCCCATTACAATTGTCAACTCTTTTTTTTAAAAAAAGCATTTATTTGTTTATTTGAAAAGCAGAGTGACGGAGAGAGACAGAGAGAGAATTTGTGTATCATATGAGTATGCTGTCTATAAGATAGGTTTTCAATCTTATTATGTGTATATGGGATGAGAAGAGATAATTATTAGCTTTTATGTGTTTTTCATATGCAAAAAAGAATAACTACCAATAATGTATTTACTTATTAATGTTTTCATCCAAATATCTCCTTCATACTCCTTAATTTTGTGTTTACCAACCACTTGATTTTTAAGATAAAATTCACATACTCCAAAATCAATCATTTTAAATTATATAGTTTAAAGAGCCTGTAGTATATTTACTGTGTTTTGCACTCATCATTACTATCAATTCCAGATCATTTCCGTCTTCTCAAAGGAAACTCTGGACCTATTAGGAGTTGGGTCCATGTCCCTCTTCCCTTTTTGCCTAGCAACCACCCATTTACTTCATGTCTATATGAATTTGCCTATTCTTGACATTTTATATATTTGAAATCATATAGTATATGAAACTTTATACCTAGCTTTTTATACTTAATGTTTTCAAGATTCATCCATATTGAGCCATGTGACAGTATTTAATCCTTTATATGGAGGAATGATATTCTGTTACAAGGATATAGAGTTGATCTTTATTATCTATAGATTCTGTATTTGCAAAACCCTTACAAACTAAATTTTATGTGTAACCAGAAAACCCATAGTGTTAGTGCACTTGTGGTCCTTTGTGTAAATACAGAGTGGTGAGAAATTTGAGTCACTCATCATACACATTCTAAGTTAAGAAGCAGAAATATGACTTCTTGTTTCAACTTTGGTACTGTAAGAAATCATTCTCTCCATAGATTATTTTATACCATAATTTTCATATTTTGGACTTCTGCTGTTAATTTCCATCTTTAAAGTGGTCCCCTGGTGTAATGCTGAAGTGCTGTCTGCTACACCTTAAATGCAGGAAGGCTGCGAATGTGGCTTATGGAGAACACACACATGTTAGACAGGCATTGTTCAGGTATGAATTATGGTGCCAGGGATTTAATTTTAATGAATTATGATACACACAGAAAGCTGAAAGATGGAATTTTCCAGTTTGGAATGTGCCATCTGTGGGAGCTATGGGAAAGATAGAAAAGCAGCTGAATTTGTGGATTCATCAGATGATGACCAATAAAAAGTGTAGTAGACACCGTTATTGGGAGAATGAAAGCCAAAGAAATTTACAGTCACATTACACAGGGTCAGGAAAACGTTAAGCCCTTTTCGGCTAGTGTAGCCTGGCTCAGACGTTTCCAAAGACAATTTGATTTGGTGTGAAAAATGTTGAACTGGCAGGTAAAACAGGTTCTGTAGATCAGCAGGATGTGGAAGAATACATAAATGCTGTAAGGATTATGTAAGTTATGTCAGAGCTATTTTTGTATTATTATTATTCTGGAAACTAGATATTTATCAGATATGTGATTTACAATTGCTGCAGTAAGCTGTAGTTCAGCTTTCTTAGTAATAAAACACAAAGTAATTTTTAAAATAAATTTGTGAAGGATAATTTTCCTGTTTTTACTTGTAAAAATAACGAGTGATGTGGAAGAACAATTCTTTGACACTGAAGAGACTGGTTTAGGTACTTTTGAATACCTAAAGAACACAGTTAGCCTCCAAATTCCCTGAGCTTCCACTATGCATGCAATGACTTGTGAAATGTATTAAAGAAGGGAACTGCCATGGAAATGCACATAAAGGAAGGTTATGTGTGGATCAATTGATGCAAGTGTGACCAAAGACTTGAAGCAATGTAATCCTGTATTTCCTCTAGGAACAATGGATCATATTCTCCAAGTCAGTGGTTGTGGAAATTTGATTATTTAATTATACTTATGTATTTACATATTTGAGAAAGAGAGAGAGAGAGAAAGAGAGAGAGAGAGGCCAGGCTGAAGCTTGGAATGAGGAACTCAGTCCAACCTCTCAAATAACAGCAGGAACAACTTTTCTGGAGCCATTAGGATGACCCAATAGCACGAAGCTGGAGTCAGGTGGCAAAGCCAAGTATTGAAACCAAGTGTGGTTTAAAGTGATAACTGTTTTTGGTTTGATTTTCATTTCTTTAGTGATTAATGATGTTGAGAATATTTTTTGTGTCTTTTTTTGTTATTTATGTATCTTCTTTAGGGAAATTTCTATTCAAATCTTTTGCCCTTTATTTATATTGAATTCTTTTTATTGTGGTGTTGTTAGAGCTATTTTTGTATTACTATTATACTGGAAATTAGATACTTGTCAGATATGTGATTTACAATTGTTGCAATAAGTTGTAGTTCAACTTTCTTGGTAATAAAACACAAAGTAATTTTTAAAAAAATTTGTGAAGAATAATTTACCTGTTTTTACTTGCATATCTTGTGTGCTTGATACCATATCTTAGATACTGCTGCTTGATTCAAGGACAAAGAGATATATTCTTATGTTATCTTCTAAGAGTTTTGTAGTATTAGCTCTGTGATATTCATTTTGCGTTAATTTTTTGTATATGGTGTGAACTTGGGATACAAAATCATCCTTATGCTGTGGAGATTTGGTTCATTCAGCACTGTTGCTGTAAAGACTCTTTTCCTAGCAATGATCTTGACATTCTGGTCTAAAATCAATTGACTACAAATATGTTAATAAATTTTATCACTTACAAAGATATGACTAGATTATGCTAACATCCTCTTGATTACTGTAGTTTTGAATTAAGTCAAAATCTGGAAGTAGATATATTTCATCTTAGTCTTTTTCAATATTGCTTTAGTCATTTTGAATACTTTGAATTTACATATTCAACATAGGATTTCTTTTTAAATGTTTGATCAAAGGCAGCTCTAATTTGGATAGAAATTTCATTGAAACTATAAATCAACTTGGAGAATATTACAATTTAAGCTATTTTTTCCAAACTGGGGAATGAGATAATTTTCCCTTTGTTTAGATCATCTTCAATTCCTTTCAACAGTTTATTGCAAATATTGGTATATAAATCTTTTTTTTTTTTTTTTGACAGGCAGAGTGGACAGCGAGAGAGAGAGACAGAGAGAAAAGTCTTCCTTTACCGTTGGTTCACCTTCCAATGGCCGCTGGGGCCAGCGTGCTGTGGCTGGCTCACAGTGCTGATCCGAAGCCAGGAGCCAGGTGCTTCTCCTGGTCTCCCATGCAGGTGCAGGGCCCAAGGACTTGGGCCATCCTCCACTGCACTTTCGGACCAAGGAAGAGGAGCAACCAGGACAGAATCCGGCGCCCCGACTGGGACTAGAACCTGGTGTGCCTGCGCCGCAAGGTGGAGGATTAGCCTATTGAGCCGCAACACCAGCTGGATATTGGTATATAAATCTTACACCTCTTCAGTTAAATTTATTCCTAGGTATTTTATTCCTATTGGTGTTATTTTAGACATAATTGTCTTTTTAATTTATTTTCATATTGTTTCTTGCTGGCGTATAAAATGATAACTTGTTTTTGTACACTGATCTTATATCCAGCAACATTTTAGAAATGTATTGACTTTAAGTATTCACTTTTTTCTGGGTTCCTTGGGGACTTTTATATATAAGTTTGGCAGGTCTGCAAATGGAGATAATTTTATTTCTTTTTGACCAGTTTGGGCTTGTTTTATTTCTTTTTCTACCCTCATTTCCCTGGCTAGATGTTCTAGTCCAGTGTTGGATTACAAGCAGTGGGAGCACACGTGTTTGTCTTGTTACTGATTGTTGGAGAGAGCTATTAGTCTTCAACACTATGAATGACATTGCGGGATTTCCATGGATACTAAGGCAGAACACTTAGACAGTTCCCTATTATTCGTAGCTTTTGGCAACAAAAGTGTTGAATTTTGTCAAATGATTCTTGTCTATTTATATGAAAATATGGTATATTTGTATATTAATGTTGTTTATTGACTGATTTTCATATATTGAACTAACCTTACATTCCTATGATAAATCACATTTAATAATGGTTTATACTCCTGTTTATAAGCTGTTAGATTTGGTTTGTCATATTTGTTCAAGAATTTTTTCATCCCAACTTATCAGCAATATTGAGCTAAATTTTATTCTGATGTCTTTGAAATCATAATAATAATGCTATCAAGTCATGTGCTATGCATTCACTTATATTTTTGGAAGATGATGAGAAGAATTGCTACTAATTATTTATTAAGCATTTTATAGAATTCATTGGAGAGGCCAACTGGAACTGGGATTTCCTTTTTGATTTGATTTTGATTATTAACTTATTCTCTGAAGAGTTGTATGTATTATCTGATTTTCAATTGCTTATATTATGAATTGTAGTTCTTTCACATCAGCTTAGTTTCCTAATTTTTGGCATTTGTTTGTTCATATTATTCCCAAATGAATTTTTTAATATCTGTGAACCTGGTAGCAATATTCCGTCTTTCATTCCTGATTTAATAATTTGTCTTCTTTATTTCTTAATCAGTATGCTTAAAATCTTGTTGATATTTTTCAAGAACCAAAGTTAGGACCGGCGCCATGGCTCAATAGGTTAATCCTCCGCCTAGCTGCGTCGGCACACCAGGTTCCAGTCCTGGTCGGGGCGCTGAATTCTGTCCTGGTTGCCCCTCTTCCAGGCCAGCTCTCTGCTATGGCCCAGGAGTGCAGTGGAGGATGGCCCAAGTGCTTGGGCCCTGCACCCCATGGGAGACCAGGAGAAGCACTTGGCTCCTGGGTTCGGATCAGTGCAGCATGCCGGCCGCAGCGGCCATTGGAGGGTAAACCAACGGCAAAAGGGGAAGACCTTTCTTCTGTCTCTCTCTCTCTCTCACTGTCCACTCTGCCTGTCAGAAAAAAAAAAAAAGTTGGAATTCATTGGTTTCCTTTATTGTTTTGCTATTATCTATTTCTTTTGTTTCCCTCCATTGTGTAGTGTTATCTTTGTTTTGATTGTTTGGTGCAGTATGCTCTTCTAACTCTTGTTCCTGGAAAGATAGTTTACTTATTTTTCTTCTTTTTAAGATATTTTTAGTTATAATTTCCTTGTATGGCATACATTTTGCTAAAGCTTGGTTTTAGTTTCTATCAATGAATTTTCTAGTATCCTTGTGATTTCTTTGTCCAATTGTTAATTACAAGTTGTTTAATTTCCATATATTGTGAATTTTCTTCATTTCTAATTTCAATTTGTTTAGTCAGAGAATTATGCTAGTGTCTAAATATTTAAATATATTAAGATCCATTTTATAGCCTACCATGTAGCTTATCTTAAAATATCTAGACCATGTATTCTAGAGGGTATTGTACATTTTGCCAGTGAGGTGGAATGTTCCATGGACAGGTGTTTAATAAGCAGGTAAGTAGTTTAGATCTTCTATTTCCCTATTGTTCTTCTGTTTCATGGTTCTGTAGCTAATTAAAGGGGCTCTAAAATTATAATTAATAGAAATATCTATTTTTTCTTTCAAATTGGTTATTTGAAAAATTTTGATTTCACAGATACAATTATTAAGAAGATAACCAAACTTCCATCCCTCCCTTTCTCTCTCCCTCAACCCCACCATTCTTTCCTTTCTTATTTTTTCCTTTGATTTTTGTAAAAATATAATTTCAATTTGCTTTATAATCACAGATTTATGTGCCACTAACCACAATGTTTTGATTATAGCTGCCACATCTTGAAATCTACTATGTTGCTTCAAACTTTGTTTTTGCTATTTAAGATTGCTTTAACTATTCAGGACTTCTATTTCTTATGAATTTTAGCATGACATTTTTCTAGATAGGTGAAGAATGTCCTTGATAATTTGATTGAGATAGTATTGAATCTTAAACTGTTTGGGTAGTATGAACATTTTCATATTAATTATTTAAATCCACAAACATGGAATATTCTTTCATTTTTTTGTGTGTTTTATTTTTTCTTTCCTTAATACTTTGCGATTTTCCTTGTAGAGATAATTCACATACTTGTTTAAATTTATTCCGAGGTATTTAAAGTTTTTGTAGCTATTGTGACTGGGACTGGTCTAATAAGTTCTTTCTCAGTCTGGGCATTTTCTGTGTATACAAAGGTTACTGATTTGTATGTGTTTTTTATTATCTGTAACTTTGCCAATCTCTTATGAGTTCCAATCATCTCTTAGTGGAGTCTTGGTTCCCCTATAGAAAAGTTCATGTCATCTGCAAACAGGGATAATTTGGCTTCCTCCTTTCCATTTTGTATCCCTTTGATATGTTTTTCTTGCCTAATGGCTCTAAAACTTCCAGAACCATATTGCATAGCAGTGGTGAAAGTGGGAATCATTGTCTGGTTCTGGATCTTAGTAAAAGTGCTTTCAACTTTTCCCCATTCAATCTAATGTTGCTTGAGGGTTTGTTCCTTCTATACCCAATTTGCTTAATGGTTTTTGTCCTGAAAGGATATATTTTGTCAAATGCTTTCTCTGCATCAAATCTGTTATTTTTTGTTTCATAAGTTTGGATTTCTTGCTAAGTTGCTATATATTTGTAGTTCTTATATGCTTTTGACAGATTAACTCTACTAAGTATAACATGTTTTGTCTCTTCTAAAGGTTTTTGACTTCAAATCTGTGGGTCTGATATTGTACAGTCTTTCTGGGTCTCTTGGTTACTATTTTTGAGATTATTTTAACCTTTAATTGATTTGTGTCTCTGAACCTAAAGTGTGTATCTTGCAGACAGAATATAGCCTAATTATGTTTTTAAACACATTCTAACGATATTTTCCTTTTGAATGTAGAATAAATCTCATACATTTAATGTAATTTCTCCTAAGTGAGGAATTCTGTCACTCACTTAACTTCCTCTATTCTTGTCTGCTTTTGTGTTGACTAGGTACTTTCAAGCATACACTTTCAATTACTTAGTTATTTCATTTAGTGTTTTTGATATTTTACCTCTTACATTATGGCAATACAGTTTGAATTAATGCCAACTACATCCTAAAAGTATTCAAAAACTTTGATTCTTTGTAGCTCTGCCCCTCTACCTTTATCCTGTTATTTTAACAAGTTGCTTATTTATATACTTTTAGAATCAACCTAGGTTTATAATCATTGCCTTATACAATCATTTAAAAATAATATAAAAAGGAATTATAATCAAAATAATTCACTTGCACTGTCTTCTGTATTTATTTATGCACTCCTCTTCCCCTAATTTCTTTATGTGGAATTGAGTTATTTAATATTGAGGAAGTTTCTTTATTATTTGTTATAGGTTAGAAATACTAGCAATAGACTCAGTTTTAATTTATTTTTTAATGTCTTAACTTCTCATTCATTTTTGAAAATGCAATTATTCTGGATGTAGAATTTTTGGTTCACAAGGTTTTTTCTTTGCTTTGTTTCCCTATAATATTAGTTATATTATTCCAGTGCTTTCTAGAGTACATTGTTTATAATGGAAATCTGTTGTTAACTTTATGTACAAGCATCCCTTGTATGTTATGACTTAACTCCGTCTCCCTGACTTCAAGATTCTTTGTTACTGAGTTTCAATAATTTGACTGTAACATGTTTCAGTGTAGGTCTCCTTGGTTTTTAATCTGATAGAGTTTGTGGAGCATCTATGTGTGGATTAATATTTTTCATCGAATTAGAGAAATTTTAGACATTTTTCCCAACTATTATTTCTGCCTCCTTCCTCTTCTTTTGAGATATAATTTTGTGAGTATGCGTTTGATACTCTGTCAGATATTGAGGGTTTTTCAATTTTTCAATTTTTTTCTGTTTCTCAGACTGTGTAATGGAATAATTGTTACATTTACTGATTCTTCTGTGTGCACAAGTCTACTGTAGAATCTCTGGAGTGTATTTTTTCACTTTGTTACATGATTTCTCAAGTTTTTTTGATTCTTTTTTATAATATCTATTTCTGTAAGTTTATTAGAACTGATGTACCGAAGTACCCAAATTAGGTGGTTTAAACAAAAAAGAATTTATTGTCTCATGGGTTTGGAGGCCAGAGTCCAAACTCTAGGTGTCAGCATAGGTGATCCCTTCCAAGAGCTCTGAAGGAAGGATCTGCCCCCAGATCTCTCCTTTATTTGGATTTTTTTTTTTTAATTTTTTGACAGGCAGAGTGGACAGTGAGAGAGAGAGACAGAGAGAAAGGTCTTCCTTTGCCGTTGGTTCACCCCCCAATGGCTGCTTTGGCCGGCGTGCTGTGGCCGGCGCACCGCACCGATCCGATGGCAGGAAGAGGGGCAACCGGGACAGAATCCGGCACCCCAACCGGGTCTAGAACCCGGGGTGCTGGCGCCGGAAGGTGGAGGATTAGCCTAGTGAGCCAAGGCGCCGGCCTCTCCTTTATTTGTAGGTGGGTATCTTCTCCCCAAGTCCCTGAATATATCTTTCCTTTCTAAGTGTCTCTATGTCCACGTCTCCTTTTTATATTGTATTAAGATCTATTGTAGGCCGGTGCCGCCTGCATTGCCAGCACCCTGGGTTCTAGTCCCTGTTGGGGCGTCGGGTACTAGTCCTGGTTGCTCCTCTTCCAGTCCAGCTCTCTGCTGTGGAGGATAGCCCAAGTGCTTGGGTCCCTGTACCCGCATGGGAGACCGGGAGGAAGCACCTGGCTCCTGGCTTTGGATCAGCGCAGCGCCGGCCATAGCAGCCATTAGGGGAGTGAACCAACGGAAGGAAGACTTTTCTCTCTGTCTCTCTTTCACTGTCTATAACTCTCTCTGTCTCTTTCTCATTGTCTAACTCTGCCTGGCAAAAAAAAAAAAAAAAAAAAAAAAAAAAAGTCTATGATAATGTACTCATTTCAGCTTGAATCTCTTAGAGTCACATTCTCAGGTACTAGGAATTAGAATTTCAATAAGTGAAATTTGGGGAATGTGGGCAATTTTCATGGCTATCATTAAACTGGGGAGGGAGAGACAGTACTGGGGTAAGTTAAAATTCTCAAAAGACACGACTCTTTTTCTTGAATAAGTGTTCCCTAGAGCACTTGAAGCCTTCCTTTGATTTCTTCAGCTCCAAAAATGTTGGTTCCAATGCATTGTGCCAATTTTTACAAATCGCCTTTACTAAGGAATGGGGTGTATGTTAATAATTCATAATGCTGGTTCTCTGTAACAGCAGCAATAACCAAAAAAAACCCCACTGGCTAATATAATCCAGGCAAAAAAGGGAAAAAGCATGTTCTGAGGCCACTTATCACCCTCTGAGTCTTGCTTGTAAGGAAGGTTTTGCTTTCATGTGAGAAGACTAGAGGTTTTTTTTTGTTTTGTTTTGTTTTTTTTTGATTTTTTTTTGACAGATTTAGACAGAGAGAGAGAGAGAAAGGTCTTCCTTCCGTTGGTTCAGCCCCTAAATGGCTTCTACAGCCGACCCGAAGCCATGAGCCAGGTGCTTCCTCCTGGTCTCCCATGTGGGTGCAGGGGCCCACGCACCTAGGCCATCCTCCACTGCCTTCCTGGGCCACAGCAGAGAGCTGGACTGGAAGAGCACCCAGTGCCTATATGGGATGCCGGCACCACAAGTGGAGGATTAACCAAGTGAGTCAGGGCGCCGGCCCCCTAGAGTTTTTTTCATCCAAATCCAACACCAAATAGTACAGAAAATCCATTGTATGCATTCCAGAACAAACTTTTATTTCTGGATAAATAAAATGTAACTTGCTTGTGGCCCACTTGTGGGTAAACATATCTATTGTAAAAATCACAACAAAAAGATAAACAATTACTTTTCAATGAGATGCAAGTTTTTTCTGAACTCAGTGGTTCTATAAGAGGATGTGAGAAAACAAGAAAGATTGCATCCAGCACAGGTGAGACATTCTATAAAAATTCTAGTACCTGCAGCATTTAAAGACAACAAGGATATCTAATATTTACAGCTATGTTGTGACACAGTCAGCTCAAACAATGATAGTTGCCAACTCAATGAGCTGTGGTGTTGGACTACATCCTCAGTAGTTACTAGAAAGATAAATCTAACCAACCAAGAAGTCAAGAAGCTGAGAATAGGAGCTGAACCTGTGCTGAACCTAGCAAATGCTGACCCATTTGTGTATAAATGTGTTCACTGGGGAGTAACTATAAGATAAAGGTGACACCAAGTTGATATTTTTATACAGTTTTTAAAAAATACAATTAATTAATTTGAAAGGAAGAATGATAAAAAAAAAAAGCTGAGATCTTCCATATGCTGGTTCATCCCCCAAAGTGGTCTCAACAGCTGTGGTTTGGTTAGGCAGATACCAGAAAATGTCTACTCTGTGTCTCCCATTTGGTTGAAAAGAACTCAAGTACTTGGCCTTTCATCTCTGCCTTCCAGGTACATTGGAAGGAAGCTGAATGGGAAGCAGAGTAGCCAAGACTCGAACCAGCACTCTGTTATGTGACAATGATGTCCCATGCTTAGTTTAACCCACGGAACCACAATGCTCATCCAAACTGATGCCTATGACATACTATAGGGAAATATCAAATATCATGGAGATGTCCAAACAATGGGGAGATCGTGTATATGAGGCAGATCAAAACCTGAAAAACAAAAGCAGCACCGTGGCAAATAAAAAATTTTGGTTCTTTTGGTTTGAATGAAGGGTTGGGTTTCCCATGGCAGTGTGGCAGAAGAGGGACATCAGAGTGTGTAGACCGTTTTGCTAGCTCTCAGATGTCCAAGGTGATGTCTCCCTGAATATTCAGAAACATTAGAAAATGTCCAAACTTTGACTGAACTTGTATCTAAATAACACTACTCTTTAATTTAACCTGGAACCCTGACCCTGTGCTACTCTTTTCTTATTCCCAGAAATGATGACTGGAATAGGACCACTTTTATCTTACTTAGCTATTTCCTCTTTGATCTCTGCCCAAATGTGATGATTCCAAAATGCAGCTCCAAAGAGACATTTTGATAGATGGCTGTACTTTTGAAAGTTTAAACTAAATACTTATCATTATTTATAACTTTCTGTCGTATTAGTGCACTATTTTTGCCTTGCATAAATACAAAAGTTACCTCTTAAACCATTCCAGATAAAATTTTTATACCACTCCTTACCGCCTCATTCACTTTCGTTTTAAGTTTCTCTTTTCAAATACTATTATCCCCTCAAGCGTTGCATGCAATATTTCTCTGCTTGTTAGCCTACTGCCTTGTTAACTCTGATTCCTTATTTCATGCATGGTATTTGTCCATGCTTATGATCTAGATCTCACCTACCGTCAATTGAATTGAAAATCTCTGCAGTGCCTCTTTTAGCAATGAATCTCATACTTTATTCTCATCAGCACTATCTTCCATACCATTGCATCTTAACTTTTTTTGATGCTTTGTATCAATTTCTCTATTCCAGTTAAAATTATTACTCTGTCACATCGTCAGTTAAGCAATAAGTATCTCTCCCAACCTCTCTTGCTCATTCTCATTCTCCCTCTCTTATAAACAACCTTGAGTTTCACCTTCAATTGAGATTCAGAGAATTAGAATATCCATAATATTTCCAGCAAGGGCATTTGTATACTTTTATTGAATGCCTATGGGAAGGGTGCTTTGCTTTGAATTATGAAGTACACAGAACTTGTAAGACATTTCCACTCTCAAGCAGTTTGCTGTCCACCACAGAAGTTAAGATGTGCATTTGCATGCATGAGTATAAATTCTTTTGTTTTGCAATGGAATATGAGTACCATATGGGTAGCATGTAACCTGGAAGTATAAGTTAAAGTGAGAATCACAGCTTGCTAAAGTGACCAGAAATCCCATTATGGAAGAGGGGCATTTACCTGGAAACCGGAACAGCAACCAAGGTGCTGATGGGTGGGGAGGCTGGTATAGAGACGATGGTGAGATTATTACCAGGGAATGTAGGTAGGCACGTATTATTTTTAATAATCTATGTTCATAAACATCACATTTATAGAAATTGAACATAAACAGGATGGAGTACAGTTTCATGAAAGCAGAAGAGTTTTAGATTCATCTTCATCTGCTGGTAGTGATTAGGATAGCCATGCACCTGCAGATACGATTTCATTTTTTGCAAGAAAGACTTGCAGATTTCCAGATCCCTTTCAACCCTGATGTGAAAGCAGTCATGCTTTTTGAATAGTAACAGTATCACACCATTTGGAGTCTTCTAAACAGTGTGCAGATTGTAGATCCAGGAGGCCTTGAATGTCTGCGCTTCAGAGATCGTCTCTGGTGAAATATGGAAGAGAAAACACGGCCTTGGGTCTCTGATGGACAGCAAAATACTCTTCTTCTTCTTTGCTGAAAAGAAATTTCTCAGACCTGTACTCCTAGATCACTTCTCCTTTAAATGTTCCTTTTGTTGTTCCTGTGCATGTATGAAAAGTCTGTGGTATGAAAATTTCTGCTAGTTTTTCAGGATCGTCTTGGCCCTTGTCTTTTCTAGGCCACACTAGAACGTCCAGGACTAGACAATGATTATGCAGGATTCCAAGACATGATCCAATCCTGCAGTAATGAAAGTCCAGGTGATGGTGGGGGGCCTGAGAAAAATGCTATCTAGAATGAGTGGTTTTTGTTGGTTTGATAACTCATTTAAGCACATAGGAACTCCATGAATATTACTGAATTCCAAAATACAAAAATAACTCAAAAAAGAAATATGGTAAATATTTTAAGTAGTTATATATTCTGTGTTAGACCTTCTGATAAAAAATGTTATTAATACTTCTCCTGCTGCCTTCCCTTGGATAAGTATAGAGACATGAAAGTTGATTCTTTTTGAGATAATAAAAATGATTTGCAGGTTTTTTCTGGGTTAATCACAATACTAACAGCTAGTGTTTACCTAGTGCTTGATATGTTCCACTAGTTATGCTATTTGCTTCATTCATTATTTCTCTATATTTTTACAAGAATTCTGTGATAATAAATATAGTTATTATCCCTGTTTTATAGATAAGGAAATAGCAGAACAGAGAAATGAAATAATTTATTGGGGATCATATAATTTGTTAATGATAGAGCCTGGATTCAGAACTAGATTTTCTGATGCTTTATTCATACTTAGCTGTCGCTCCCCCAATCGCGGAGGAACGACACAGGACCCTGCGCTGTTCTTTTGTCTGCTCGGCCCTCCCCGGGTTTGCTGCTGGTCCTTCCCGGGTTGGCTGCCGACCCCTCCACCTCTGTGGAGGGGCGGCTCCCCCGCCACTTTCCCCGCTTCCGCGGAGGAGCGGCACACCGGCACACCGCCGGCCGGCTCTCTCGGGGGC
The DNA here is from genome assembly GCF_964237555.1 of Oryctolagus cuniculus. Lineage (NCBI taxonomy): Eukaryota > Metazoa > Chordata > Mammalia > Lagomorpha > Leporidae > Oryctolagus > Oryctolagus cuniculus. The sequence continues at coordinate 95,329,063 of NC_091444.1, read as the reverse complement.
TGAACAGGTGTTCCTCTTAGATGGATGTTCCTGGTGCATGTTGTCTCTCTCCTCCTTTATAGTCCTCTTCCACCAATCCCAACTCTGCTACCCACACGCCGAGCACGCTGCTCTCCTCCAATCAGGAGCAGGATCAGCTCCTGCAGGTCATCACTCAAGTTGGCGAGAGGCAGCTGCGTAGAAGTTTACTCGTCCCCAGCGCCATATTGTGGGAGAGCAGATGCATAGAGTAAGTCTTAGTTCCAGTAACTTAGCCTGGTCTCAGTTGCTCCCCACACTTAGCCAATAGGTCACCCTGGCATCTCTTTATCGTCTACACATTAGCTCCTTAGTTCTATTAGCTTGTTCACGCCACAGCTTAAATGCATGCTTATGTGTCTGTGCACCTAATGGCTGACTCTTGATTTTTCCTATGTACACACACACACACGCATACATACAATTTGTTTTTAAATATTGGTCTATGATGAAATTTATTCAAGGTCTAGTCAATTTCTGCATTTGATGACATTTAGTCTTTTAAGTCACTTTCTTTAAAGGCGATTAAATGCCCTCCACACCTCTGATTACAGGATTTTCATCTTCTGCCTTACTTTATTATTTATATTAAACTGAAAATGGTTCCAAACTACCCTATTATGTATGAATATTTGTAAATAGCTCACCCATCACTGATGATGAGTGGGTCATTCATAGCTTGCAAAATATACACAAACTATTATTTCACTGAAAATTTTTACCACACATGCAGTCCTCATGGTACTATTACTGTTGATGTATTGGGCTTAATTTGAATGTGAAACAAAACCTCCAAAAGTAGTAAGCCCCAGGGCATGTACAATTATGAATAAATTAGAGAAAATAAATCACGCCATTTTCTATGGACATTTTCATTAAAAGTTATATGATTTTTCTCTTGCCCAGAAGTAATTTTAAAAAGTTGTTTACATATTTGTAGACACAATGTTCATTCCTCAGTATCACTTTGCATAAAACAATTGGAAACATTTGATAGAATTGACTGTATCTTCCCCGGATTGGGGCTATAATCCTGAAAAACTACCCAAATGCCCTAATCCTTAAAGTTCAAACTCTAAAACACCAACATTTCACAAAATATAATTCTTGAGCATATAATACTTTTTCCTAAAAGGTATTTGTGTACATTTAGCTTTTTTCCAATTTTTGACAAACATACAGAAATAAAACAAAATCCTCCCTACACCACTTAACATAGTGAAATAGGCAATAATAACATGTATGTCTTTGCAAAGAGTCAGTTGTTAGCAGTTGTTAGCAGACAGTTGTTAGCAGACAGATCGTATTGGTAAAGAAATAAGTCAAAAAACAAAATGTATAAATGCAAATCACTGTGGTTGGTAATTTTGTGCAACTATCTCTATAACTATGGACAACTGAATTACTACAAGAAAGAACTCTAATTTTTGATAATGTCAAGCAAAACACCATGTTTGGCCATTGCTCAGTATATAGTCATCCAGAGCTAAGATTTTGATAAATTTTATGTTTTCCAAATTCAAAGGTACAAAAAGAATACTTCTTCATTTGTTGCGGAAGTTTTAATATTTTTGAACATATGCACAGTGCTTAAATATGACATCACATTATGATAATGCACTTTACATGTTCAAATGTGTGAAAAATGCATATAATGAATTAGGACTCTAAAAGTCTGTACGATTCATGCTCTCAGTATTAGAAATGGTGTGAATGTGTACTATATAGCATAATAAACTGTAAATACAAGATACAATTTAAAATATTGGAGAAAGGAGCCAGTGCTCTGATGTAGCGGGTAAAGCTGCCACCTTCAGTGCTGGCATCTCAAATGGGCACTGGTTCGAGTCCCGGCTGCTCCATTTCTGATCCAGCTCTCTGCTATGGCCTGGGAAAGCAGTGGAAGATGCCCCAAGTCCTTGGGCCCCTGAGTCCACATGGGAGATCCAGAAGAAGCTCCTGGCGCCTGGCTTCAGATCAGCTCAGCTCTGGCCATTGCAGCTATTTGGGGAGTGAAGACCTCTCTCTCTCTCTCTCTCTCTCTCTCTCTGCCTCTGCCTCTCTGTAACTCTGCCTTTCAAATAAATAAATAAATCCTAAAAAATAGTGGGAAAAATGAAAAAGGAAAAAGAAAACCCAATAACAATAGTAACAACATGTGTCTAAAATTTGACACATGAAAAAGTCTGCTACAGGTGTATATTATATGGGCAATTGCATGGAGGCAGCGCAAAAGGAGAGATCTACTCTGATTAGAGATCATTAACTCTAGTTTTAAGTTTTGTGTCACTATGAATCATTGCTGTTTTATTTTCTTGGTTTTTTGAAATTTATGTTTATTTACATTTACTTTAAGACGGGGGGAGAGAGAGAGAATGAGAGACTATTCCATCTGCTGGTTTATTCCCCAAATAATTGCAACAACCAAGGCTGGATCAGACCATACTCAGGGGTCTACCTAGAACTCCACTTGGGTCTTCCATGTGGTTGGCAGAGGTCCAAGCATTTGAGCCATCCATGATCTGCTGGCTCCTAAGATGTGCTAGCAGGAAGCTGGATGGCAAGCAGAGATAGTAGAACTCAAGCCAGCACTCAGATACGTGATGCTGGTGTCACAATCAGGCCCTAGCCCATTGGACCACAGTGTCTGCACCTGCTACTTTTCCGTTAGGGCAGAATTCCCCTCAAATATTACATTGATACTCATTTCCTAAGTGATTGTTTTTGAAATTCTCCTATAATTAAAATACTACAATATGAGCATCCCTTATTACATTTTCCAAGATTCTGTGTTATGCTTCTGTGTTGTATCGGGTATGTCAAAATCCACTCTGAATGCAGTTATAAACGGACCTCAAATTTAGTGTAAACAAAGTTGGTGATCACACAGCAACAGAATTGCATGTATTCTTATCCTCTGACATACATAATTACTTTCAGGACCAGTTAATAACTTCACTGGGTTCTTCAGGAAAATGTGACTTTAATTCATTAAAACCTGGATTTTTTTTTTTTTTTTTGACAGGCAGAGTGGACAGTGAGAGAGAGATATGGAGAAAAAGGTCTTCCTTTTTCCGTTGGTTCACCCCCCAGTGGCTGCTTTGGCCAGCGTGCTGCAGCCGGTGCACCACGCTGATCCGAAGCCAGGAGCCAGGTGCCTCTCCTGGTTTCCCATGTGGGTGCAGGGCCCAAGCACTTGGGCCATCCTCCACTGCACTCCCGGGCCACAGCAGAGGGCTGGACTGGAAGAGGAGCAACCGGGACAGGACCGGCGCCCCAACCAGTACTAGAACCCGGGGTGCCGGGCGCCACAGGTGGAGGATTAGCCTATTGAGCAGTTGTGCCGGCCAAGACCTCCTTGAATTTTATCAGCTGAAAGAAACGACCGAAGATAATTGGTGTATTTTTAAAATTCAATTTTTTTCATTGTCATATTGAATGGCTAATCCACTCATCTGAATTTTCTGCAAATGTCTTGGCATGAATGAAAAACTGTTGGTAGCACTGTGAAATTCACTTTTAGAAGACTTAATCTTGTCTAGTTTCAAATATGTTTCTGTGGTTTGAAAATTCAGTGGAAATCCATATTCATCTGCAAAGTCCACCAAAGTTTCAAATCGGAGTATTTTTAGTACTTTGCTCTTTCTAGTTGTAAATATACAAATTAGTGGATAACTTCTAGAATTGTATTATCCAACAGGGATTTTAATTGTATTAACTAGACAAAAGACAGTGGGGATAGTTTTGGAGGTACTATGCATTAGACAATATGAATCAGACACTAATTTTTCGGGGCTAGATTTAGTGGTAGATAGAATTCTATCTTCTACCACCCAGGAAGAATCGTTTAGGATTATACATATTTTGTAATGTAAGAGGGACCTCTTTATCAGTAACTAGCTTTGGTTCATAAGATAGCTGAGAATTTTCAACTTTTTATTTTCTGAGGAAATGTGTTTGTTGAAGGAAGCCTAGTGCTGTGTGTGTAGAGGCAGAAGTAATACAAGACTGGATAATTTTGAAACCATCCTGCATACAATTGAAAACACCCCCACTGCCCTCCTAGGACTTGGCATTCTACCTCTTTTACACAGCTTTGCTTTTTGTTTTTTCTCCCACAATGGGGATTGCATTTTTTGAAGTTTTTGCTTTCAGAATATTGACATTTAAGATTTTAATTCTTAGAATTGTGATTTTCAAGATTTTGCCTTTTAAGATTTTAAACTTGAGAAATTTTGCTCAATATTCATTTTATTTGAAAGGCAAAGAGAGAATCAGAGAGACAAGACAGGTCTTCAACCCGCTTCTTTACTCCTCAAATCCCCTCAATGACTAGGGCTCAGCCAGGTCAATGTTAGAGATTTGGCATCTCCATCTGGGTCTCCAACATGGGTGGCAGGAACTCAAGTATTTGAGCCTTCACTTGCTACCTTCCTTGGTGGGCATTAGCAGGGTGCTGAATTGGAAGCAGAGAAGCCAATGTTTGAACCAGGTACCTTGATAAGATATATGGAAGTCCTCATTGGCAATTTAACCACTGAGCAAATTGTCTGCTCCAGACTTTAGGAATTTGACCTCTTGGGAGTTAAATGTTGGATATTATGGCATGAAATGTTATTTCTTTCAGGATTATGATTAGCATCAACCTTCCTTGTAATATGCTTTGCCTGGATCCCATGACAATTTCTCTTGATTTTCCTCCCATTGGCCTGCTACGAGTTTTCTCTGAGACAGTTCTTTCCTCCCCATTTTCAGATGAGGGTTAGCCCATAAACATCCTTTGATTTCTGTTCACTCTCCTCTTTACTGACTTCATTCATTCCCATGGATTTAAAGTGAGACCCCATTTGTGGTGCATCAGTAAATGTTATAAACTGAAGATATTCACAAGTGAAATCGTCTCCCCTTCACCTTCAATCATAACCTTGTTCTTGAAAAGGCTTCATTTTAATATACAGTAATTTGACTCTTCAAACTCTTGGAGCAAAACTCACAAATGCCTTCAATTTTCTCTTCCTCTCAGTTCCCACACTTAAGTCACAGGATAATCTGCTGACTTTACCTTCAAAACCTACAGAATCTGATCATTTCTTGTTAATCCTGTGCTGCAGCCCCAACCAAATTGTATCTCTCACCTAGTTGATAGCATTCACTGCCTTCCAGTTGTGTTCTACCCAAGACCACCAACATGATGCTCTCAAAGTAGGAATATGTCATTTTTTTCAGCTTAATTACTTCAAAAGAAAAGTGAAAATCTTTTCAAGGCTCACAGCCTTATGCAATCTTATCTTCATTATCTCTATGGCTGATTCAAAGAAACTTTTCTACTCAATGATTCACCCTGAAAACATTGGCTTCCTTAGTTTTTCATGATAGATTCACAATAGAGTAAGCAACACAAAAAAGATACTAAGCTAATATAATAATAGATAAATTAGTTGAAATAGATGCATTGATCAAAAGTCAGAGATCACGTCATCCCAGTCTGTGCTTCTAACATCACATCTCTTTCCTAACTCGGACCCTCCTACTTTCATTTTTCATTTATAAGAATTCCAGGGACTGTGATATGGACTCACCCAGAGAATCTAGTATAATCTCCTCATCTTGAGGCTCTTAATTTAATTACATGAAAGTATTTTGTCTCGTTAGGCAGTGTGTTCATATGTTCCTAAGACGAAAATAAAGACATTGTTGGCAGCCATTATTTTGCCTACTATAGAATCATAGACTACTATGCACCAGTTAAAAATCTAAAGCTTAATTAAGATAATAATGGGCACCAGTTCAAGTCCCAGCTGCTCTACTTCTGGTCCAGCTCTCTGCTATGGCCTGGGAAAGTGGTGGAAGATGGCCCAAGTCTTTGGGCTCCTGCACCCACATGGGAGACCTGGAAGAAGCTCCTGGCTCCTGGCTTCAGATGGGCACAGCTCTGGCTGTTGTGGCCAGTTGGGGAGTTAACCAGAAGATGGAAGACCTCTCTCTCTCTCTATCTGCCTCTCTCTGTGTAACGCTTGACTTTCAAATAAATAAATAAATCTTTAAAAACAATTATTTTAAATTTCTACTTTACTAAATACATTTTTAACTTTTACTTAATAAATATAAATTTCCAAAGTACAGTTTATGGATTACAGTAGCTTCCCCCCCATAACTTCCCTCCCACCCGCAACCCTCCCATCTCCCGCTCCCTCTCCCATTCCATTCACATCAAGATTCATTTTCAATTATCTTTATATACAGAAGATCAATTTAGTATATATTAAGTAAAGATTTCAACAGTTTGCACCCACACAGAAACACAAAGTGTAAAGTACTGTTTCAGTACTAGTTACAGCATTAATTCACATTTTACAACACATTAAGGACAGAGTTCCTGCATGGGGAGTAAGTGCACAGTAACTCCTGTTGTTGACTTAACAAATTGACACTCTTGTTTATGGCGTCAGTAATCACCCTAGGCTCTTGTCATGAGTTGCCAAGGCTTTGGAAGCCTTTTGAGTTTGCCAACTCCGATCTTATTTAGACAAGGTCATAGTCAAAGTGGAAGTTCTCTCCTCCCTTCAGAGAAAGGTACCTCCTTCTTTGATGGCCCATTCTTTCCACTGGGATCTCATTCGTAGAGTGAGATCATTTAGTTGTTTTTTTTTTTTTTAAATACAGAAAAGTCCTCAAAATTCATAGTAAAGGTGTATTATGAAAATCCGTGCATAGATTTCAAAACTCTTTTTAGCACTAAAGCAATGGAATTTTGAATTACTTTCATATGTATCTTCATTGTTATATACTATGCCTGATGGACCTTTCATTATGTTATTAAATTCATACCTGGCTTAAAATTATCATAGAAATTCCCTTGTAACAAATGCTAGTTATAGACAAAGAACTGTTCTTTTCCTGTGTGGTGTCATCCATCTCGAAGTCTGGGTTTTTGAAGCCTTTGGTCTTGGCTAATATAAGGAGATTTGAAGAGTGCCACAATAGATCTACTTATTCTAAACAGCCATTTTAGAAGAGATTATTCAAAATATTCTCTCTCAGTGAAAATGGCCCTGTATCATTTCACATATATTTGAGTGTGCCTAATAATAACAAGCACATTTGCTTGTGTATTCCCTGGGCTATTATCATTTAATGACAAACCTTGAAATGAGTAAATTATGCCATCTCAAATTGAATTGGTGTGATTTGATTTCTACTGGGGATCTCATAAAAATAAGAAGACATTTCGTAGGAAACAAATGTGTTGTTAATTCAACAGAGAATAGAAAGTATGTTTTTGGTTTGCTATCAAACAAAGAACCTTTTTGTCATATTTCGATAAATGACATTAAACTTAGTACAGTAAGTAGTGTCCAGGGATTTTAAGTGAAGTTATGTTATAATTGTGTTTATACAATAAAAAAGTTATATATATATATATATATATATATTTTTGGACAGGCAGAGAGGACAGTGAGAGAGAGAGACAGAGAGAAAGGTCCTCCTTTTGCCGTTGGTCCACCCTCCAATGGCCGCTGCAGCCGGCGCACCGCGCCGATCTGATGGCAGGAGCCAGGCACCTATCCTGGTCTCCCATGGGGTGCAGGGCCCAAGCACTTGGGCCATCCTCCACTGCACTCCCTGGCCACAGCAGAGAGCTGGCCTGGAAGAGGGGCAACCGGGACAGAATCCGGCGCCCCGACCGGGACTAGAACCCCGTGTGCCGGCGCTGCAAGGCGGAGGATTAGCCTAGTGAACCACAGCGCCGGCCTCTTTTTTGTTTTTAACAATATAGGGGTACAATGAGTTGAACTCGCATGAAAATAAATGCAGTATACAAATATTGAATTTTTCTTTCTAATAAGAATTAGAAAAGTGAAAAATTGAAAATCTGGCAAAAAATGATGGACACAGAGGTCAATAGACTTCTTTATATTTTTTTGTGATAGAGAAAAGAATATTTTGAGTGATTGAGAGAAGTGATGGATTTTTTTTTCACAGTTAACATTCTATATAGCACTGTAATTCTTTCTGTTAGAGTGATAATTACAGCTTCCCACCAAGGGCATAGGGTAATCACTACTTGCAGATGTTTACAGGTGAAAAGATACACTGAAAGAAATATTACTGTATAACTTTATAGGTAATATTAGCCTTCTTTTAAAATTATCTCCAGTCTTTGAAATATATCATACTTCTCATCTGCAAACCATTTTCATGACTGAACTCTAATACAGGGTATGGAGAAGGTCACAGAGAACTTAATTACTCAGTATTCAGTTTGATTTAAAAAATATTGTTTTTCACTAATTATATGAGTCATGTTCATCTGTGGGGTACTATCCCTATATTATATCTCAAAAGTTTGTATGACATTTTCTTAACTCAATGTTTCTTTCAAAAGTTTCCTACATCTGTATTACCTCCCTTTCAATTCTCAAAGTTGGGATTTTCATGATTTTAAGCATGAATTCCTTTAATAACAGCAAATATATTTGCCAATATGGGTGTATCGATATGCCTTTTAGGAGCCAGATGCTTTTCCAGACAGAAGAGATATAAAGATTAAAAGTCACTCCAAGGATTCTAATAGTTACAGCTGCTAGTAGATGGTACTTTATCTTTTAGTTGAGGTTAACAAACACATATGCATATATATATATATTTATGTATACATAAGCATAACTTACATGAATGTGTACAAATTGACAAATGACAGACACATATGCACAAACATGACCAGAGTCCCCCATACTTTTACACCTAGATAGTCCCTGAGCTAGATATGCAAATGCCTACTTATGGTGTGAATATATAGTATAATAAAAAGCATAGCCTATTTTTTTTATTTTTTATTTTTTTAGAGGCAGAGTGGACAGTGAGAGAGAGAGACAGAGAGAAAGGTCTTCCTTTTTGCCGTTTGTTCACCCTCCAATGGCCGCCGCGGCTGGCGCGCTGCGGCCAGCGCACCGTGCTGATCCGAAGGCAGGAGCCAGGTGCTTCTCCTGGTCTCCCATGGGGTGCAGGGCCCAAGCACTTGGGCCATCCTCCACTGCACTCCCTGGCCACAGCAGAGAGCTGGCCTGGAAGAGGGGCACCCGGGACAGAATCCGGCACCCGGACCAGGACTAGAACCCGGTGTGCTGGCGCTGCAGGCGGAGGATTAGCCTAGTGAGCTACGGCGCCAGCAAAGCATAGCCTATTAATTATATACACCTTTGGAGAATTCCTAGTGTTATGATTTTGCTAGCATCCTTCTTTTCCTCATCACCATGATCAAATCAGTTTCTTATTGTTCCATCTGCTTGATCATAGACTTGACCATGTTGATTTTCCACTACCAAGCCTAGATCTTCATCTGTGTTGAGTTTTGTAGTACGCTGGATTGAGAGACCTGAAGTCACTCATCACTGGGGACATAAATATACAAGAATGCTCGTGGCAAATAGTAACATTGGAGTGGTAACCACCAACTAACTTATGGATCTGGGCAGGAAGATCCCAAACCTAATGTCACTAGTCCAGTGACACAACATGTCAGGGGAAGGTGCACCTAAACTGATACCTGGTCAAACAGATAATTCAGGACCTAGAACTTCCATTCTGTACCACAGCATCAGGGTAGGTATTACATTCCTGCAGGAAATTGATCAGAGGAAAGGAGGGGTCTCTTGGACAGCATCTGAATACCTAAGGCTTTCCACAGCAAAGTTTAGACAAGAAGGAATATGAAAAGAATATAGGTGTGGGATTTGGAGTCCTGATCAAATCGAGGCTCATGGCCAGAGACAAAGTCTTCTGTTATTCATGCCTGGTTAATGATCACATGATGATAAGATTTTTTTACAAATGCTCTCTATACACACTCCCACAATGAATACTCAGTATGTTATTTACTACAGTTCCTTTCATTGTTTTTAAAGACATTTATCCCCATTGGTTTTGTAGCTTGTGATTCTATAGTTTCTTTTGCTCATGCATTTGACTGCAAGCCCTCAGAGGATGGAGTGCATCTGTACAGAGTGTATCTATAACCCTACAAACAGTTCTCAAGGAACATTGATAAAAGTATATTAAAAGGGGCTGGCACTGCGGCATGACAGATAAAGCCACCACCTGCAGTGCCCACATCCCACATAGGAACTGGTTCAAGTCCTGGCTGCTCCACTTCTGATCCCATTTCCTGCTATGTCCTGGGAAGTCAGTGGAAGATGGCCCCTGCCCCCATGTGGGAGACCTGGAAGAAGTTCCTGGCTCCTGGCTTCAGATTGGTCCAGCTCCAGCCATTGCAGCCATTTGGGGAGTAAACCAGAGCATGAAAGAGCCTTCTCTTTATCTTTCTCTCTCTCTTTCTCTCTGCCTCTCTCTAACTCTGTCTTTCAAAGAAATAAATAAATATTTTTAAAAAGTGTGTTAAAAAACAAAGGGGGCAAGCTATATAGATATTAATATAAATAAATATACATAGTAATTCAAGTATTTACATGAGACAGCAATCATAAATTATTCTCTTATAGAGTTTCTAGTTATTTCCAGAGATAAAAAGGTAAGTAACATATTCATCTTCTGACAGTATATCAAATGCTAGGGAGAAAGATAAAAAAGGAAGTGGAATAAGAATGCTGAAGTACAGAAGGCTTGCTGTTTTAAATAATATGCTCAGGGGAGGCTATCCTGGGAAGGCTGGATTTTGGTGTAGTCTTGATAAAGCCAAGGAAAGAAGTAACGAAAAAATATGGTAAAAGATGCTTCCAAACAGAGGGTTTAGTAAGTGCAAAGGCCCTGGGTAGTGGCATAACTGTTCTGTTGGACGAACAAGGAAGCTAATGTGGCAGGAACCAAACCTGCAAGCAGGGAGAGCGGGAGGAGAAGGCAGTGGAGTGAGGTGGAAGCGCCCTTGTGGGGGTTGGCTTCATCTATCTGAGGTTGACAGCCCCAGGTATGTCTCAGAACTCAGACTTTCCTAGAAGTTTATTGGAAAGGTAGCTTTCTAAATAGAACTTATTTTGAAATAAGTTTTAAGGATAACGCACCATACCATCTCATGAACACACTACCCTCTTTGGGTTTTGTGACAGCATCCTGTGGAGAGACATTGAAAAAAAACTACAGATAAAGTGTTCAGAAACAGCTAGCATTTCAGTTCAAGCCACATTTTTTTCTTCTCTGGAAATTTCACAATCAAATGAGGATTTAGGATTTTGAGGAATTGAGAATTGTTGAAAGTATTTGGGATGCTGTCCTTTAGCTTTTATTTAGACAAGTTCAAGGAGAGTATTTGAGCAGAAGAGAGAAAAGACAGACATACTTCAATGCCATTTCTGGTTGCTGTGTTATGATTATGAATAGACATCTAATAAAATCACTTTGTATGCTCAAAAATATAAAGCATATTCCGTGTCTCATTTTCTTCTATGACTTTGATGGCTTCAAAAGTTTGTTGAAAAAATAGCTAAAAAATAGCAAAAAATTTGAAATCCATGCCAAATTTTTATTTATTTATTTATTTGAAAGTCAGAGTTACACAGAGAGCAGAGAAGCAGAGAGAGAGAGGTCTTCCATCCTATGGTTCATTCCCCAATTGGCCACAAAGGCCGAACTGTGCCGATCTGAAGCCAGAAGCCAGGAGCTTCTTCCAGGTCTTCCACATGGGTGCAGGGGCCCAAGGACCTGTGCCATCTTCTTACTGCTTTCCCAGGCCATAGAAGAGAGTTGGATCAGAAGTGGAGCAGCCGGATCTTGAACCGGTGCCCATATGGGATATCAGCGCTTTAGGCCAGGGAGTTAACCCACTGAGACACAGCGCCAGCCCCTCCATGCCAAATTTTTTTCATGGAAAATTATGCAATATTATGCTTCAAGGTTTCAAAATTTTGTATACCAAAATAAATTTGCTTTAACTCCATTTCCCCACAAACTTTTTGAAACAGTCTCCCGTGTTAATATTTTGTAGGTAATACGTGATATAAGTAGAAAGCCATACAATGGATTTCACTGTGTATAACTGGTTCAGTGTACACAACTTACAACATTTAAGTTCAGGCTGGAGCCGCGGCTCACTTGGATAATCCTCCACCTGCGGCGCTGGTACCCCAGGTTCTAGTCCCGGTTGCAGCGCCGGATTCTGTTCCGGTTACCCCTCTTCCAGTCCAGCTCTCTGCTGTGGCCCGGAAGTGCAGTGGAGGATGGCCCAAGTGCTTGGGCCCTGCACCCCATGGGAGACCAGGAGGAAGCACCTGGCTCCTGGGTTCGGATGGGTGCAGTGTGCCAGTCGTGGCGGCCATTTGGGGGGTGAACCAATGGAAAAGGAAGACCTTTCTCTCTGTTTCTCTCTCACTGTCTAACTTTGCCTGTCCAAACAAACAAACAAACAAAAAAACCCCAACATTTAAGTTCATATACTTGATAAGCTCTTTTTCCTCAGGTCTTTCCTATGAAGGATTTCCTTAGATGAAATATTTTCTTTTAAACTCCTGTGCCTCCTCTATATTTTTTTGAAATTTTTATGGCTTATATCACACCCTACTATGTTTTTATCATGTTACCTGTAGACTTTTTTTTAGAGATTTTATTTATTTGAAAGTCAGAGTTAGAGAAAGAAGAGGCAGAGACAGAGGGAAAGGTCTTCCATTCTCTAGTTCACTTCCAAATTGGCTGCAATGACCTGAGCTGCACCAATCTAAAGCCAGGATCCAGGAGTCAGGAGCTTCTTCCAGGTCGGTCGCCTACGTAGGTGCAGGGGCCCAAGGACTTGGGCCATCTTCTACTGCTTTTCCAGGCCATAGCAGAGACAGGATTGGAAACGGAGCAGCCGGGACTCGAACCTGTGCCCATATGGGATGCCAGCATTGCAGGCGTAGGCTTTACCTGCTAAGCCACAGCTCCGGCCCCTATCTGTAGACTTTTAAATAAATGTCTATTTTCAGCCCTGATAACAATTGTTGCCACAGCAATCTCATTGCAACAGCTAATTACAAGGTGATATCCTAAGCTGTCAGGGTCTTACCCCTGCTTAAGGAACTTCTGAAAGTGTATTTTACCTTCTTATGTTTGTACTCTGAAACAACACTGTGTATGCTTGTGGTGTACTCCATAGGTAGTAAGGAGACCTATGTTTTGTTCTGTTTTTTTTTTTTTTTTTTTTTTTTTTTTTTTTTTTTCATTTCATTTTCCTTATTGTAGATACAGCAGGAGGGAATAGGAGCATGTCTTACCTGGGAATAAAATCATCCAGTAAGTTGCTTTCAAGAGCTGTGATGGCCACTCAGCATGTTGGGCAATGCCAGAGAGTTTTCTTGCTGTCCATGATGTGCTGGCCACAGCGTCTCTGCTTTGCCCCCTGGTAAGGCCATTTATATATTGATTTGTCATTTGAAGTGATGCAATTGGAACAGTCTCCTTCCTGAAATAATTCTCTAGGTTTCTGTATAGACTTACTCTTTTAGGTGGAGAAAAGATTGGTTGAGGGAGGCATCACAGAAGGATCCAGCACTGTTTTTTCCCTCCTGGATCCCAAGATGAAAACACACACCTGTGCTGCGAATCACTGGTCTCCATGGGTGCAGTTTCACACTGAACTCAGTGTTTTGCTACTGCAAGAGCATGAGTGAGGCTGTCATCATGAATTGATTCCCTCTAGGGCCTACAACTCTACCCCAGAGAGATGCCCTGGGGCTGCTTCTCCCTGCTTTACAGGGCAGAGGCCACCTGCTTAGACATGAGAGTAAGTAGCCAGCACTGCCTCACCTGTGCCTCCTCGCCCTGCGTCCTGTGCTATGGAACACCAATCAGTTTGCTGTCTGCTCGATATTCTCTTTAGCTCTCCACTACAATGTGAAGCCAAGAAGGAAAGGGTTTAATGGATGTTGTTTTCCTGAGCTTAGGCCAATCAATGCCTGGTAAGTCTTTTTTTTTATTATTCTTAAGTTTTTAAAATTTCTTTTCATTTTTTATTTGAAAAGCAGAGGGAGCTGTGTGTGAGTGTGTGTCTGCAAGAGAGAGAGAAAGAGAGGAGAGAGAGAGGAGGAGGAGACCGTAATCCCCTGTCTTCCTGTTCACTCCTCAAATGCCCCAACAGCTAGGACTGGGCTACAAGCCAGGAGCCCAGAACTCAATCCAGATCTGCCAAGTGGGTGGCAGGGACCCAAGTGCTTGAGCCATCATCTGCTGCTTCCTAGTGTTCAGCAGCAGTAAGCTGGAGTAGCAAGTGGAGTTGAAGCTCCAACAAGGCACTGTTACTTAGGGTACGTGGGTCCCAAGCAGAGTTGCTACTGGTGTGCCAAACACCAGCAGCCACGTTGTCTTAAATACTCATCAAATAAATAAATGCACAACCATATTAGACATTAGGGTAACGTCTTTAAAAATCAACATGGGACTTGGATCTGGGGACACTGACTATTGAATCACCTTGGGAGTTAATAGGTCTGTTCTATTCAGTCTGTCACTCTCTCATGGCACCAGCAACATGTCCACATCTGTGATTAGAGGGCTCCTCTTTGCTCTGAGCATGCCCTTGGGGCCCACTCACAGCCAGCCCTTCAAGTAATCATGACATGTTTTGTTTCTATTTTCCCATTTCTCAACATGACACTTTCTCCTAGTAATTACCATTTCACAATAATGGCAATGCACTACCCAGAGAAGTCCTACACAGAATTGCTATGTTAAATACAATGATTGAAAAAATAATGGAGAAGAGGGCACAAGGTCAGACATGTCAAAAATGTGTCTAGCTATTTCTGAACAACTGATTTCAGTCATGATATTCATGTTTTGAAATGATATGATTAAAAGGTAATTTTAATATGCTACAGCCCCATTTTCCTATAATTAATAGAAAAAATATAATTAATAGAAAAAAGATAAAGATTTTAAAAAATGGACACAATTAACTAAATATTATTCCATTTGAATGGTTAGTTTAGTCACAAAGTCCTTGCATGAATGTCATTGTTTTTTACTGAACTCATACTAAGCCAAGAAATCACTCCTTGCATTAGATAAACTAATCCGATTTTTCCATATGGGCCTATAAAATATGTCAAGTGATATGATTATCTCTGTCTTTTTCAGCTTGAAGAGGGTCTATTTTTCCCCCCAGGTGTTTCTGTAAGGCCCTATAGATTGTCATTATTACTAGCATGGAAGTAATTAAAATGCAAGTTAATCAGATTTTGTTAAGTGTTGTTTAATACTGATATTGTATTAAGGGATGTGTAGCAGTTTTGAAAAACAGTATACGGGCCGGCGCTGTGGTGTAGTGGGTAAAGCTGCTGCCTGCAGTGCTGGCATTCCATATGGGTGCCGGTTCTGGTCCCTGCTGCTCCACTTCAGAACCAGCTCCCTGTTGTGGCCTGGGAAAGCAATAGAAGATGGCCCAAGTTCTTGGGTCCCTGTGCCCACGTGGGAGACTTGGAAGAAGCTCCTGACTCCTGGCTCCTGACTTCAGATATGTGCAGCTCCAGCCATTGCGGCCAATTGGAGAATGAACCGGCAGATGGAAGACCTCTTTCTGCCTCTCCTTCTCCTTCTTTGTAACTCTTTCAAATAAATAAATAAATCTTTATATATATATATACATATATATATCAAATTACATTATCTCTAGTGTCTCTTTCAGCTTGAAGAGGGTCTAGTTTTTCTTCCAGGTGTTTCTGTAAGGCCCTGTAGATTGTCATTATTACTAACATGGAAGAGATTAAAATACAAGTTACTCAGACTTTGTTAAGTGTCATCTAACACTGATATTATATTAAGGGATGAATAATAGTTTTGAAAAACAGTATAACATGCAGTTTGTACCCTCCAGGAACATCTTTTAGAAACCTGAACCAAAAAATGGAGAAGAGAGTATAAAACGAATGGCAAAGGACTGGCAGAGCTCAGAACTCAGAGCCAAGGTCAGGGTGAGCTCAGAGCATTCTGAAGTTCCATGAGCTTCTTGGAAGCAGGTGCCAGAACTGAGTCTGCCCAGGGGCCTCCCAGGAACCCTGATGGCCTTCTCTGAAGGTTAATTATATATCTCCCAAATAAGCACGGGCTCAGTAGTAGGCACTTGGTAATGGGTGGATGGGAGAGAGGGAGAAATAAGAAAACAGTCACAACCCTGAGTCTCCACAATGGAGAGAATTAGGCAGGACACTGGGTAAGCAGGGCTTAGAAGAACTGGACAAGTGAAGAACAGGATTTAGAGGCTACGTGGACCTCATCAAGGGAGCAGCTCCCCCTTGCTGCCCTGGGGCAGAGGGAGGAAGCAAGCTCAGAGGAGCCCAAGGCTGGTGCACCCTGCAGAAGCCCGGTCCCAAGGCCATCCCATAGGGCAGGCTGCGGTAGGTAAAGTACTTGCTCCCTTTTATATCTCCCCCATCTCCCAGCAGCACCTTCATGTTCCAGGAAGTCAGCTGTTACCTGAGCCTTCAGGGGAAGGGCCCAGATGGTTAGGAGGAGAGACAGAACTGGCTAACAGAGGTGCTCATACCCAGTGAACACCTAAGATGTGCTCCGGGCCTGAGGCATTCTATGACGTAACTTCTAAAGATCAGAAAACAGAATCCTAGAAAAATTTAACAACTTTTTTTTTCTCCTATCTGAAATTTTTGTCCTTTGACCAACATTGTCTGCAACCTCCACCTCACACTCTCCCAGCTCCTGGAAGTCACTATTCTACCACCGTACTCAATTTCTATGAGTTTGACTTGTTCATAACTTTTTAATTATTTAATTATTTGTTTATTTTGAGAGGCAGAGAGTTCCCATCTAGTGGTTCACACCTGGATTCCCACAATGGCCACATAGCTAAAGCCAGGAGTCAGGATGACAATGCAGGTCTCCCCTGCACACAGCAGAGACCCAAATACTTGAGTCCTCATTGCTCTTTTATGGGGTCTCCAATGGTAGGATGGTGGACTCAGTAACTATAACAGGGAATCAAACTCAGGCACTCTGATGTAGGATGAAGACATGTTAACCTCTAGGTTAAATGTCTGACCAGAATTCTACTTTTTTTAAATGTCACAAATAAGAAAGATTCTATGTTACTGGCCTTTTTGTGTCTAGTTTATGCCACTTAACATATAATGCAGATCAAGAGATCTTTTTGGCAAGACGGTGACTACAGTTAATAATAATAGAAGATATTCATGAAAAATCCTGACTGTTAATGAACAACTTAATACATTATCCCTCTTAGTAGTTTTTGTCTGTTCTACTTAATATGACTGGTTTAATTCTGTAATTAATACACAGTTATTCTTAAGTGTTGAAATTTAACTGAAATGTGATCCCTGTTAAACATAAGAATAAGAGAGAGAAGAGATGTACAATTTGGGACATGCTCAAGCTGACTTGCCCCAAATGGTAGAGTTAGAAACATACCAGGAGACTCCAATTTAATCCCATCAAGGTGGCATGTACCAATGCCATCTCACCAGACCAAGTGATCAATTTCAGTTCACAATTGATCATAATGAAAGGACTAAGAGTCAAAGGAAGCACATAAACAAATCTAGTACCTGCTAATACTAACTGATAGAATAAATAAAGGGGAGAGTGACCCAACATGGGAAGCGAGATACTCAGCAGACTCATAGAATGGTGGATGTCCTTAACAGCACTCTGGCCTCAGAATCAGCCCTAAAGGCACTCGGATCTGGCTGAAAAGCCCATGAGAGTATTTCAGGCATGGAAAGCCAAGACACTCTGGCAAAAAAACAAAACAAAACAAAACAAAACACCCTAAATGAAAGATCTCTGTGAGTGAGATCCCAGTGGAAAGAACAGGTCTCCAAAGAAGGAGGTACCTTTCTCTGAAGGGAGGAGAGAACCTCCACTTTGACTATGACCTTGTCTAAACAAGATAAGAGTCGGAGAACTCAAGGGGCTTCCATAGCCTTGGAAACTCATGACTGGTGCATAGGGAGATTACTGATGCCATAAACAGGAGTGTCAATTTGTAAAGTTAACAACAGAAGTCACTGTGCACTTACTCCTCATGTAGGATCTCTGTCCTTAATGTGCTGTACATTGAGACTTAATGCTATGATGAGTACTCAAACAATATATTTCACTTTGTGTTTCTATGGGGGTGCAAACTGTTGAAATCTTTACTTAATGTATACTAAACTGATCTTCTGTAAAAAAAAAAAAAAGAGAGAAGAAATTATCAATTCCCAACTTGACTCTCACTGGGATTAAACATGACAATAGGTCTGATCTGATTTCATCATCATTTAAAAAATCATCTATTATTTTTCACTTTATGTTTGTGTGGGAGCAAACTGTTGAAATCTTTACTTAATGTATGTTAAACTGATCTTCTGTATATAAAGAGAATCGAAAATGAATCCTCATGTGAATGGAAGGGGAGAGGGAGTGGGAAAGGGGAGGGATGTGGGTGGGAGAGACGATATGGGGGGGAAGCCATTGTAATCCATAAGCCGTACTTTGGAAATTTATATTCATTAAATAAAAGTTAAAAAAAGAAAATTGCTAATAGAGTCAGTTATTTTTATTTATTTTTTTAAAGATTTTTTTTATTTGTTTGAAAGAGTTACAGAGAGAAGGAGAGTCAGAGACAGAGAGAGAGGTCTTCCATCCACTGGTTCACTCCCCAATTGGCCACAATGGCCAGAGCTGCGCGGATACGAAACCAGGAGCCAGGAGCTTATTCTGGGTCTTCCACGTGGGTGCAGCAGCCCAACGACTTGGGCCATCTTCCACTGCTATCCCAGCCCATAGCAGAGAGCTGGATTGGAAGAGGAGCAGCTGGGACTAGAACTGGTGCCCAAATGGGATGCCGATGCTCTATGCCAGGGCTTTAACCCACTGTGCCACAGTGCCGCCCCATAGAGTCAGTTATTTTTAAAGATTTGTCTATGCATTTCAAAGGCAGAGAGAGAAAGAGAGAAAGAAATAGGGAGGGGGAGAGAGAGAGAGAGAAAGATTTCCATCCCCTGGCTCACTCCACAAATGACTGCAACAAAGGTTGGGTCAGGCAGAAGCCAGGAGTCAGGAGCCAGGAATTCTATCTGGTTCTCCTGCTTCGGGGGCAGGAGTCCAAACACTTGGGCCATCCTCTGCTACCCCTTTGCAGGAAGCTGGATGGAGAGTGAAACAGCTGGTCTCAAACCAGCATACTCCAATATGGCATGCTGGTGTTGCAAATGATGGCCTAACCTGCTGTATCACAATGATGGCCCCAGATAGTCAATTTTAGGTGTTCTTGCCACATCAAAAATAACTATATGAGTTAATGTGTTTGTTAATGTGCTTAAGGTAGCCATTCTGCTATGTATCCATATTTCAAAATGTTATGTGTGATCAATATAGATATTTTCTATTTGACTATAAAGAAATGTAAAAGAAATCTGGAAATTGTCCACAAATACATGGTCTGAAGAAAGGTACACTTTTTGTATCTATGTGAGCAACAGAAGGCCTGAAGTTCTTGGTTATTTATTGTAATATTAAATTCTACCAACCAAATTGTAGAATTACAAAGTATAAGTTTAAATACAGAATTATAAAATTACAAAAACAATTTTGTATGATTACAAAGTTTCTATAGGTATGAAATTGTGAATTTTTCTGATTGTGCCGAGTCATTGCTTTTCCCACTGTAGGTACAAAAAATCCTTGAGTGAGCAGGTACATTATGATTCAGTAAACACTGACAAAGCATTCTTTGTTGAATTGGGCTATTTGGTAAAACAGTTCATTCTGGAATACAAGCAGCATTTTATTAATGGTCCTGGGTTTATGTATGAACTAATGTGACCATCTAGTAGTTCTTAAAACCACTATAGTTTTTCTAGCTTTGCTTCTTTCAAGAGTCAGATGCCCACAGTTCTGTCTAGTACCTCAAGGAGAATTTCAGAGGGTTTGACACATGATCAAGTTCTGATGGAATATTCCAGATAGAAATCAAAACAGAACAAAATAATCAGCAAAGAAATCAGGATTTGGGAAAGCGATTTGTCATGTAGTTAAAAGGCAATATTCTTAAAATGACTGCTGTATATTTTTTGGAATGGTCTTATTGAAATCAATTATAATTAAAAATATTGGTATCAGTTAATTTTATTGATCAGTTCATATTTTCACATTACTTATTATTTGTTATTTTGAAGTCATGCCTAATTTATCGTTTGATGCATACTGAAAGCTCTTCAGGTTTTGAATGTTAGGGAGCATTAGATGGGAGAACTTGATTAGTAAAATAATAAGAAAAGAAATGGAATCAATAAAAGAAATGGAAGGGGTAAGAAGATACAGCTGGGCTAGCACCATAGCACAGCAGGTTAATCCTCTGCCTGTGGCGCCAGCATCCCATATGGGCACTGGTTCTAGTTCCGACTGCTCCTCTTCCAATCCAGCTTTCTGCTGTGGCCTGAGAAAGATGGCCTAAGTGCTTTGTTCCCTGCACCTGCATGGGAAACCAGGAAGAAGCACCTGGCTTTGGATTGGCACAGCTCCGGCCATTGTGGCCATTTGGGGGGTGAAACAACGGAAAGAAGACTTTTCTCTCTGTCTCTCTCTCTCACTGCCTGTAACTCTACCTCTCAAATAAATAAATAAAATCTTAAAAAAAAAAAAACCAAAAAAAAAAAAAAAAAAAAAAACAGAAGATGCAGCTGTTTACCATCCTGCTTTCCCTGGAAGAGATCTTAACATACATCCCTCAAGGCATGTAGGTTCCACAATTTTGCAGTTATATCCCATCTGTTTGTATACTTTTTGTACATTTCTCCTCAACTGCTTTATAGAACTGATAGTTAGCATTGCAAAACTATAGGGATTATGTATTAATCAGATGGCAGTCATTCGCATGTATTTGATGTAGTAGTAAATGTAGATTCCTCTTAAGCTTCTTAAAACTGCTGAATTAAAAATAAGATCATGACATATATCATCTCATGAAAAGTACACATATTCACTAAGGAGGCTGTTTATCCATTTCTTCCTATTTATGCAAGGGTCAGATTATTAAAGATTTATTAGCTAAAAAGAGACAAGTAGAAGTTTGTGTATTAGACCACAGAATGTTTCCTGGTTTAAAAAAAGAAGAGCTCTCAAGTTCAAATAAGTTTTATATTTTCAAAAAATTATAAACTGGTTAATAGGAATATTCAGTTAAATGAACTGTTTTTACAAAAGAGATGAGATGATAGAAAAACAACTTCATTTAAGAAGAATATTTAAGATTATTAGGTCAAAAAATGTCCCACTGTAAATCAATATATGAAGAACTTAATACTTTAATATATGTCCCTCTATAACATGATGATGCAGTTGAAGTGATGTATAATCACCATTCATCAGACCAACACATTTTAATTTCTTACCACGAGAATTAGAACTCTAGCAAATAATTCACCCTAGAAGCCTTGCATTTGTATGGGAGCATGGAGTCCTCCAAATTATTATTTTTTTTCTTAAGGCCAAGAGGTTTATTGTCAGGTGCCTCCCTGTGCACAATAGCAGCCTGTACTGGGAGAACAGGACTTACATAGATAGCTTTGTAGAGGTGAGAGAGTGGGAGCAGCAAATCCCGTTAGGGTGTGGGTGGAGCTGATGCTTGTGATTAGGCCATTTGGTCACCTGACTTCTTCTATTTTTTTAATATTTTTTTGACAGGCAGAGTGGACAGTGAGAGAGAGAGACAGAGAGAAAGGTCTTCCTTTTGCCATTGGTTCACCCTCCAATGGCCATGCTGATTCAATGGCAGGAGCCAGGTGCTTCTCCTGGTCTCCCATGGGGTGCAGGGCCCAAGCACTTGGGCCATCCTCCACTGCACTCCTTGGCCACAGCAGAGAGCTGGCCTGGAAGAGGGGCAACCAGGACAGAATCCAGCACCCCAACTGGGACTAGAACCCGGTGTGCCGGTGCCGCAAGGTGGAGGATTAGCCTGGTGAGCCGCGGAGCCGGCTTCACCCGACTTCTAGTAAGCCAAGCTGGGCTTAGGAAGACCATACCATTTTACTAACATTCCCCTCTTCAGTTTTTTATAAAGCAAGTGTTGTATGGGATTATATCAGCCCCCAAAGTCCAGGAGGGGTGGAGGGATGATGATCTATCTTCTAGAGCTGTTTCCTGCTGACACTGGGTGACGAGTTACTCTACGCTGGCATGGGGTGAAGTCTAAAGTTGTCCTGGGTGGGAAGCCAAGTATATTCATGTAGTAGCATTTGGTTGACCACCTGGTTTGTGAAGGGTTTGGGTCATTCCGTTATCACTTCCTGTAAACACGTAAACAGACAATGTAGTATAAAAGCCAGGGTGACAGTAGTAGCCAATGGTCCTAGGAGTGACATTAACCAAGTGATGAGGGGGCTCCATAGGGAGGGAGAGAGGAGGAGTCTATCTGCAGAAAAAGTTCTGAATAATCATACAATGTCAAGTGGTGAGGGTGGGGAGGACTGTCAATACACAAGGGTCCAGAATAGATGCATTGATGTTAGAGTAGAGGGTGTGATTACAAAGGAATGAGGCCCAAGTGGGCTGGACAGGGTCTAGAACAAAGGGCAGAGTCATTATTAGAGGACATGATAAAGGTATTGTCTAAACCACAAGCAAGTTTTCCCATTGAGAGACAAGTAGAAACTCACACAAGGGGCTTGATAATAATCAGGTGGGCTTTAAGGTCTTGCCAGTTATGAGGCCCAGACCTATCTCTTCCCCTGGGATACATCATAAGGGAGGTGCGAACCTACTTGGGGAAGACACTCTGTTTGTTGACTTCCATTACCTAGCTGGCCTGGGAGGAGAGCTGGTCAGGTAGAGGTAGGTGACATCTCTAACAGCTAATCTCAGCTTTGCAAACATGATCAACACAAACCTAGCCAAGTATCTTTAAATCTCTGTAGACAGCATTACCAACTGTAAAATGAGAGGGGTGGTGAACATTTTAGCTTCTTGTCTTTTTAAAATTTTTTTGATTTGAAATGCAGAGAATGACAGAGTGAGAGAGCAAGTGAGAGAGAGAGAGGAGAAATTGCCCATATTCTGGTTCATCCCCCAAAATGCTCCCAACAAGCAGAGCTGGGCCCCGCTGAAACCAGGAGCCAGGAAGTCAAAGTCTCCCACCTTGGGGGCAGGGACTCAACAGCTTGAGCTGTCACCTGCTGTCTTCCCAGGGTGCACATTAGCAGGAAACTAGCATCAGAAGCAGAGCCAAGACTTACACTCTGGCTCTGAAAAATGGGATGCAGGAATCCCAAGTGGTGTCTTAACTGCTAGGCTAAATGTTTGACCCCCATCTCCTCTTTTTATAAACAAATGCAATCCTGTGTCTTTCTTTGATGGTCAGTAACTCACTGTGAAGTTATGGAGATGCAGCCTTCCTTTGCTTTTAAAAAATTGTGTAAATGGGAGCCATCACCATTTGGGAAACCGTTTATTTTGGCCAGAGGAGACAGTGTGTCATGTGGATGTTTCATACAGTTTGGTATAAGTTCATTTTCTTTTAGACTCATGCTGGAAAAATAAAGAATTTCTTTTGCTGTCATGAGACCTTAAGAATATGGGCTCAGAATTTTAAGGACCGGATCCTGAGTTCATCTAAAATTTGGACTAGGAGGAAGAAGAGGCCCACAGAAAGAAATAAAAACTGGGATAGAAACCAATGTTTCAGACCTTCCTAAAGGAAAATGCATCCTTCTATTTTCTGCAGTTAATAACAGAAGATGATAACTCCATGACAGTTAAAGAAACTTCAAGTTGGGCTCCTCACATAGCAGCTCATAGATTAATAACACTAAGCTGAATCAACTTTGAAATCCCTTCATGGGAACTGTTCCCAACCAAACATGGCATTAGTTTCAACTAAAACTGAGAAATTCTGTTAAAGCAGAATAGAGCTTTCATAGTCAGCACGGTGTATCAGGAGTAATATGAAGATGGTGATGGCCAAGTAGGGATGGAGGGAGGTGCTGAAGGGATCAGAATGCTAAATTAGAAAAAAAAAGTAATGATTAGGGTAACACAAAGGAATGAAAGGGATTATCCAAATCAAATTGCAGAGAAAATTCATTGATGAGCTTGGACTTAATTCCACTTTCAGAAAATACATATAGAGTAAGGACTAAGGGTTGCAAAGCAAATGAGATCCTAATACACAGGATAAAAACTGTGTAGAATACACAGAAAGGAATCAAATCCTATGTTAAGAAAGGAAGAAAAATATAGGAAAGAAACCCAAAAGTTTATCCAGTTCTTTTGTTATAAGGAAATGAAAACAGAATCATATCCTATATCATTTATTATTTTTCTATATAATGCAAATAAGTCAACTCTTGAAAATGATATTATTTTCATCCTTTGGCAAAGATAGAGCCATTCTCCACTAATTTATTATACCTATTTATTTGACTTATATAGGTAAAGGATACCTTTAGAATTCCGTTAACTGAAAACTTCTGGACTTAGAAGACTATGGGAATGTCAGTCAACATTTGGGTTCCAAAGATGAGAAAAACTGCTGCATTAATAAAATCTTACTTTATCTATAAAGGTCATCATCATCATTACCATCATCATCAACAAAGGGCAGTGCATAAAAGGGTTGACTTTGAATCATGCTGTAAACATTCAAGTTCTAGCTTCATGATTTCTAGCTGAGTGAACTGGTCCTACTTAAGCTTCTAAAGCCTTAGCTATTCCATGTATAACATAAGGAAAATATAAAACTTCATTCAGGGTTGTTGTATGGAATCCATTTAAGAATACAGACCTGATAATGGTACTTGGTATCTGGGAAGTTGTAATAAATGTTGAGTTTTTTTAAAGATTTATTTGTTTATTTGAAAGACAGAGATACAAAGAGAGGGTGAGTAAGAGAGGGAGGTCTTCCAGCTGGTGGTTTACTCCCCCAAATAGCTGCAATGGCCAGAGCTGGGCTGATCTGAAGCCAGGAGCCTGGAGCTTCTTCCAGGTCTCCCACATGGGTGCAGGGGCCTCAGGCCTTGGGCCATCTTCTACTGCTTTCCCAGACCATTAACATGTAGCTGGATCAGAAGTGGAGCAGCCAGGACTCGAACAGGCACCCATATGAGATGCCAGCACTGCAGGTGAAGGCTTAACCTACTGTGCCACAGTGCTGGCCCCAAGTGTTAACTTTTCTAAATCCAAAATTTTTCAGAAGAAAAATGTTAAAACACATTAACTTGTATCAATCATCATCCTCATAATCAACACTTCTGTCATTATCAGAAAAAATGGAGTGTAAGTATTTCTACTTTGTAATTATTGACACTAAATAATTATTGGGAGTTAAAAAATAGGACATTTTCCTTTTTTGAGGAGTGAGGGAGAGTGGTGTACTGTGGCAGAAAGATAATGGGAATACCAAAGGCTATTCACTTAGTTTTTAAAGGAGTGGGTCAGGAGATAATTTTTCCCTAAAAGAAAGCTTCTTGTGGAAATTTAGGAAAAATCTCATGAGGCTATTGAGGACAACTGAAAGAAGTCTTGTTCCATGTTGTTCTCGTTCCTAAAGAAAATGACAAAAGAGCATGTCCTGGTTGGGAAACTCCTGATTTGTAGGAAAGTTGGGGATGGGAATTGTATCTTGATTGCCAGAACTGTGAGTCCACGTTCATCGTATTACTCAATAAGCAAGGATACACACATTCTGTGTGCCATGGCCTGGTAATTGATGTGCTTGGTATGTGATCACTTTTTGATACAATCAAAGTGCTAATTGCCTACCACTTATAAAAGTAAACAGATGAGGCTAGAACTTGAAGTTTCTGAAGTGAAAATGACATCTTGTGATTGGATTATTTCATAGCCCTTATCTATCCTCCTGCAAAACAGTGGTTTTTCTACTTTCTACTTGTTGATTCTAAATGGAGGATTAACCTGTGAGTAAAAAGTAAATTCAAAGTATGTTATCACAAAAATTAAAAGGCACAAATAAGGAAGGATGTATGAAAGAGGGAGGGAGGCAGAGTGGAAAGTATCATTCTGTGCCTAAAACTGTATATATGAAATACATGAAATCTGTTTTCTTTATATAAATATTTTTTAAAAAAAATACACTTTTCTTGGAAAAATATCTTCTAGAGGTGAATGGAATTAGAAAGCACTGGAACACTGGAAAGCCCTCAATCAATAGCATACCTTCACAGATGTCTGTGGTTGGACTGCATTGTGTGGCACAGTTGGTTAAGCCTCTGCCTGCAACGCCCACATCCCATATGGTGTCTATTCAAGTACTGGCTGCCCCACTTCTGACCAACTCCCTGCTAAAGTGCCTGGAAAAGCAACAGAAGATGGCCTAAAGCTTTGGGCCCCTGGAACCACAGGGGAGACCTGGATGAAGCTCCTGACTCTTGAATTTGGTCTGGCCTAACCCTGGACATTGTACAGGCCATCTGAGGAGTGAACCAGCAGATGGAAGCTATCTCTCTCTCTCCCTCTCTCTCTGTAATTCTGCCTTTCAAATAAATATAATAAATCTTTTTTGTGTGTGCTTGATCATTTTTGAAATTTTATTTAAGTTATATGTTTCATGTATTTCATATATACAGATTTAAGAACATAGTGATACTTTCCCCCTACCCTTCTTCCCACCTGCATTCCAACCCTTCTTCCTCCTACCTCTCACATTCACACTCTTAATTTTTACAAAGATCTATGTTCAGTTTATGCATTGATTGTATAGTTAACCCTACACTAAGGAAAAGAGCTCAAAAACTAGTCTGAAAAGAAAAAAATATAAAACACTTTTCCTCAACAGAAAACACAAGAGCTATAAACAATCATCAGATCTCAAAATGTTCATTTCACTTCAATACATTACATTTCAGGTGCTCTATTAATTACCACAGATCAGGGAAAACATCTGATATGTGTCTTTTTGGGACTGGCTTATTTCACTAAGTTTAATGGCTTCCAGTTGCATCCATCTTGTTGCAAGACAGGATTTCACTCTTTTTTTTTAACAGCTGAGTCATATTCCATAGTGTATATACGCCATAATTTATTTATCTAGTCAACAGTTGATAGACATCTGGGTTGATTCAATATCTTAGCTATGCAGGAAATCTTCAAAAATATACAAAGGTATATATGGTGCTAATGAGTGTTTCAACAGTAAACACAGAACTGGGAACTGTGTTCCTACAATTTATTGCAGATGGTAAACATATAAATGCGTGCACTACTTATTCTCATTTGTGGGTTTGAAAATAAGAGGCTGACAATAGTTGGTATTAAGGAGATGTTTGAAAGATGGGACCTGCAGACATCTAGCCGTTACCCCAGCTCCAAAGTTGTCCCACAGCAGAAGCTCCGTATAGAGAAGTAAATCATTGTGTTCATCCACTGGAATCTAGCAAATATAACACCAAGTTGCTGCAGATTCATTTGCTGCTAATAGATAAGCAAGGAGAACTGTCTGCACAAAGGAATAAGAAGAAAACTAGCCAATAGAGGATAATCACTAGGTGTGAGAGTCAAAAACCCACAAAGAAAACTGAGACTTAGCTCTGCAAGACTTTTACCTGAAGTAGAAACCCAGATGACCCTCTTCTCTCTAGAACAGTTCTCAACTTCTTGTCCCTCCATGACCCAGGCAGAAAGGTAGAAACCTGAGCTGTGACAATAATACCAACACAGGCATGTTTTTACAAATTCTCTGGTGTGGCTTTATCTGCAAGTTCTAGAAGTATATTTTATTAGATTACAGTAACTTAAGAATTATAAACTGTGTGGTTAATACTAAAAGTAAAAGAATAACTCATTGATGTGTTTAGCCAATGGAAAATGAATGAATAACAATAATGCTTCATTATTCAGTAAACTAGAAATGAAAGAATTCAAAATTTGTTTCAAGTAGAAATAAGTAGAAAGTTGATGGACATAAATAAAACTCACTGGATTAGTATAGGCATGAAGTATACTTGATTAACTATACAAAGATTAAGTTTGCCTCACTGACTAAAACAATGCAATTCTTCCTAAATGCACCTTTTAGGAAGCCATTTCAATATAAGATGAACATGTTGGAAATTTTGCTTGAAGATTTATTTATTTATTTGTTGGAGACACAGTCATAGACAGAGAGAGAGAGAAACAAGGCAAGAAACATCTTCCATCTGATGGCTCACTTCCCAAATGGCTGCAATGGCCAGAGCTGAGTTGATCCAAAGCCAGGAGCTTCCTCCAGCTATCCCACAGGGTACAGCGACCCAAGAACTTGGGCCATCCTCTGCCGCTTTCCCAGGTGCATTAGCAGGGAGCTGGATTGGAAGTGGAGCAGCTGGAACTTGAACTGGCACCCATATCGAATGTGCTCACTGCAGGCCATGGCTTAAACTGCTGTGCCACAGCATTGGCTCTGAAAATTTGTAAAAGAGAAAAAAAAATGTCATGAAAGCACTAACCTCTGTCATATGCATATTAATACCAAAGTGAGCTGTAATAAGAAGCATTTCTAGCTAAAAAAGGAGATACTCCATATGAGAAAAGTGTCAATGGAATAAAAGGATCATATGCTAAATCTATGTGTACACTACCCAATAGCTGGCAACTATTTACAGCAAAAGGAATACAACTAAAAGAATAGAGGCTTGTTTAACTAAGACATAAGGTTTTTTAACATGCCTTGCTGATGACTTAGGGAACAAAGGACAAAACATAAATACAAAATTATTTAAATTTAAATACTATCGTTATAAACTAATGTTCATTTAGTTATTATGATGTGCCCAGCTATGATATAGTGCATATTGTTTTCAAGTCCTCAGAGAAGATTGACCAAAACTGACCATGTGCTCATCATAAGCAAATCCAAAGATATTAAATGATTTGTAATTATGGTATGATGATGCCATGTGTGAATAACGTAAGGATTACTGGAAAATTTCTAGTAACATGAAAATTAAGCCAATGCACTTGCAAATAATTCAAATTAAGCTAATACATTAACAAATAATTTGTGACTCAACAAAATACTTAGAGAAAATATTTTAACAAGAATGCAGAATTGATAATAGGCACACAAAAGGACATCATAGGTTCTTAGAAAATAGGATTAAAGTATACTTACTTATATGTTTATATACAGCATGTATATTTATATAAAACATGACATCATTTCTCAAAGTAAGCTCTGTAAAGTTCAAAACACTTGTAATCACTGATATCAGTCATTTAGTCCATATATAAGTGAAGATATTCTCTACACATATGTATAAAAAGATTCAAATCTAATTTATCTAAAATACATCTGTAAACAGAATAATTACAAAAGGCAACCCAGCAGAAAGTGGGCAGAAGATTGGAATATGAGCCAGAACATGAGTGTTTTCCAGTAATTATTTGATAAAAGATCAACTTGATTTGCTTTCAGATAAATACAACTTAAAATCATGAAATGATCACAAAATACACCCTCTCCAGTGACAGAAAGGGAAAAAAATTAGATATTGATGAAAATCCAGAGTAAAGAAAACTGTCATTTACAATTCCTGGAATGTAATTTGATAGAACCATATTGTGAAATTGTTTGGCACTATCTACTAAAACTCAACTGCCTTAGAAATTCTACACCTATAATTTCACCTAAAGATGTTTTCAAGCATATTCATAACAACATTGATTCTAGCACCAAACATTAGAAGAAATTTCAATGTGTGTCAATCAAGGAAGATACCATATATTTCAAACTGAACAATTAATACTACATGACAAACAGCACGGACAGACTACACTGACAAACACAAACATATCACTAACATATAGCGTGAATTTCAAAAACATAATATTTAATGAATTGAGCCAGTCACAAAAAAGTATAAGCCATGTAAGTCTATTTGTACATTAATAAAGTAGAAATAAGGCAAAATATATCTACGTGGTTAGACATTGGATTATTGTTTACTGTTAAGATATAATATTGGCCGGCGCCACGGCTCAATAGGCTAATCCTCCGCCTAGTGGCGCTGGCACACTGGGTTCTAGTCCCAGTCGGGGCGCCGGATTCTGTCCCGGTTGCCCCTCTTTCAGGCCAGCTCTCTGCTGTGGCCCAGTAGTGCAGTGGAGGATGGCCCAAGTGCTTGGGCCCTGCACCCCATGGGAGACCAGGATAAGCACCTGGCTCCTGGCTCTTTCCTTCAGATAGGCAGTGCGCCAGCCGTGGCGGCCATTGGAGGGTGAACCAATGGCAAAAGGAAGACCTTCTCTCTCTCTCTCTCTCTCTCTCTCTCTCTCTCTCTCACTGTCCACTCTGACTGTAAAAAAAGAAAAAAAAAAGATATAATATTGATGGGGCCGATGCTGTGGCGCAGCAAGTTAAAGCCCTGGCCTGAAGTGCCGGCATCTCATATGGGCACTGGTTGTAGTCCTGGCTGCTCCTCTTCCAATACAGCTCTCTGCTATGGCCTGGGAAAACAGTAGAAGATGGCCCAAGTCCTTGGGTCCCTGCACCCGCAAGGGAGACCTGGAGGAAACTCCTGGCTCCTGACTTCGGATAGGCTCAGCTCTGGCCATTGTGGCCATTTAGGGAGTGAACCAGCAGGTGGAAGACCTCTCCCTCTGTCTCTACCTCTCTCTGTAACTCTGTCTTTTGAATAAATAAAATAAATCTTTAATATTGGGGATAGGGGGATTCTGTGGCACAGTGGGTTGAAGCTCTGGCCAGCAGTGTCAGCATCCCATATGGGTGCTGGTTTGAGTCCTGGCCGCTCAATTCCAATCCATCTCCCTGCTAATGCACCTGAGAAAGCAGCAGAGGATGACCCAAGTCCACGGACCCCCACAACATATGGGAGACCTAGAAGAAGCTCCTGGCTCCTGGTTTCAGATCAGCCCAGCCCTGGCCATTGCAGCCATTTGGGGAGTGAACCAGCAGATGGAAGACCACTCTCTGTCACTACCTCTCTCTGTAACTTTGTCTTTCAAATAAGTAAAATAAAATAAATCTTAAAAAATGAATGAGTGGAAGTAGCCACATATTAGCTTCTTGGAACTTATTATAGAGATAAAATTTGTTAAAGCAAACATGCTGAAACTTATAATTTGCACATTTTCTGTATAATTCCACTGCTCTAAATAAATTGCTCTAAAATGGAAAGTAAAACTTTATGTACCTATTAATGAGGTCTATATGTAGGCATGTCAAATCCAGGGAATAAGTGGAAACATGAAGGGAGAGAGCATTGCAAATATCAATATACATGAAGACTCACAAACATACACATATACAAAGCACACATGAAGACATATGTACACACAGACCATCATAGATGTGCACATGCACCCACATGCATGTTTGTTCACATGCATATGCATGATTAGATGCTTCTAAGATAGTATAAGATATATAAAATTAGATAGTGAATTTAGACAAGCTATTAATATGTTTCAAGCAAGGGACCTTTATATTTATATTGCCTATTAAAATAAAATGTTATTTATGTCAGAAAAAGTCAAAATGTATTTATCTTTTTCTGTAGATAACTTTTTTCAATTAAATGAAATCTTCAATTAATATTTGGGTCTTACAACTGGAAGAGCTTTGTAACAAATTCTTCTCCTTAGATTGAAGTAGTTTCTTCTATGTTTCAAGTTAGTTTGTGATTAGTCAAACAGGGATGTCATTAAACACTGGGAAATGATATTAGTCCAGTACTCCTTACATTATTTTTTATTTCAATGCAGACTCTAGGGGAAGAAGTCAAAATTTTCATTCCATATGATGATCTCATTAACTGTGTTAACAATATTTTGATTTTTAAATAAATTCTACTAAATATACTCCAGAATGTTTTTATTTACTAATTTGAAAGATTTATTTATTTGGGGTTGGCACTGTGGTGTAGTGGGTAAAGCCGCTGCTTGCAGTGCCGGCATCCCATATGGGTGCCAGTTTGAGTACCGGCTACTCTACTTTGGATCCAGCTCTCTGCTGTGGCCTGGGAAAGCAGGCCATTTTATTTAATTTTTTAAAGATTTATTTATTTATTGGAAAGGTAGAAGCAGAGAGAGAGAGAGAGAGAGATAAAGTAAGAGAGGTCTTCCATCTGCTGGTTCACTGCCTCAATGGTCACAGCAGCCAGAGCTGGGCCTATCCGAAGCCAGGAGCCAAGAGCCTCTTCTGGGTCTCCCAAGGACTTGGGCCATCTTCTACTGCTTTCCCAGGCACATTAGCAGGGAGCTGGCTTTGAAGTGGAGCAGGCAGGATTTGAACCACATGCATATGGGATGCTAGCATCACAGGTGAGGGGCTTAACCCACTGCACCACAAAGCTGATATCATTTTCCTTTTTTATTGGTCACTCAAAAGTCATGAACCTTAGCAAATTGAAAATGATTTAGTTTCATGGGAGAAAACATAGGCATTTTGGTTTACATGCTAGAGACCGTTTTCCTGACTGTAAATGTGATGGCATTAATTGTAATTTTAACTGTGTGGATTGTAAACTGGGACATCTTAATCCAATGCCTTAAGGTCTGTCAGTCTTTGATTTTACATTTCCAACTGGGAATTAAATGCCCAGTTCATGAAATAGGTAAGCTTTTATCTTTGTTTTCTATTTCTCTAAGAGTGATGCCTGCTTAGAATAACACTTGGCATCTCTTATTTTATTTATTGCATCTCTTATTTTATTTATTTATTTATTTATTTATTTATTTTTATTTTTCTTTTTTGACAGGCAGAGTGGACAGTGAGAGAGAGAGACAGAGAGAAAGGTCTTCCTTTGCCGTTGGTTCACCCTCCAATGGCCGCCGCGGCCGGCGCGCTGTGGCCGGTGCACCGCGCTGATCCGATGGCAGGAGCCAGGAGCCAGGTGCTTTTCCTGGTCTCCCATGGGGTGCCGGGCCCAAGCACCTGGGTCATCCTCCACTGCACTCCCTGGCCACAGCAGAGAGCTGGCCTGGAAGAGGGGCAACCGGGACAGAATCCGGCGCCCTGACCGGGACTAGAACCTGGTGTGCCGGCGCCGCTAGGCGGAGGATTAGCCTAGTGAGCCGCGGCGCCGGCCTCTTGGCATCTCTTAAAACATAAATGAGACCAAGTGTCTGATAATAACAATAGATAGAAGTAAAAGTAAAGAATGATCCAACATGGGAAGCAGACCACACAGCAGACTCATAGAATGACAAACACCCTGAACAGCATTCTGTCCATAGAATCATCCCTTAAGGCATTCGGATTTGGCTAAAAAGCCCATGAGAGGATTTCAGGCATGGAAAGCCAAGACACTGTGGCAAAATGCCCTACATGAAAGATCCCTGTGAGTGAAATCCCAGTGGAAAGAAGGGGGACCATCAAAGAAGGAGGTAACTATCTCTGAAGGGAAGAGAGAACTTCCATTTTGAATATGAAACTGTCTAAATAATGTTGAAGTTTGTGAACTCAACAGGCTTCCAT
This sequence comes from Oryctolagus cuniculus, assembly GCF_964237555.1. Classification (NCBI taxonomy): domain Eukaryota; kingdom Metazoa; phylum Chordata; class Mammalia; order Lagomorpha; family Leporidae; genus Oryctolagus; species Oryctolagus cuniculus. The sequence goes on along the minus strand of NC_091444.1, from coordinate 95,295,684 downwards.
AGCCTGGGCAGCTCATGACAAGAGCTTCAGGTGATCACTGATGTCATAAATAAGAGTTTCAATTGTTAAATCAACAACAGGAGTCACTGTGCACCTGCTCCCCATGTAGGACCTCTGTCCATAATGAGTTGTACCATGAGAATTAATGGTAAAACTAATCTACAAACAGTTCTTTATACTTTGTGTGTCTGTGTGGGTGAAAACTGTTGAAATCTTTACTTAGTATAGAGCTGATCTACTGTATATAAGTATAATTAAAAATGAATCTCAATTACGAATGGGATGGGAGAGGGAGTAGGAGGTGGGACATGAGTGGGGGTGGGAGGGTGGATATGGGGGAAAGAACTGCTAATTCCAAAAAATCTGTACTTGTTAAATTTATATTTATTAAATAAAAGCTTTCTAAAATCTCTCAATTAGTGTTTGTTGAATAAAGGAACAAACTTGTTGATAGTCAATATTTATAAAGCATCAAATTTAGCTTCTGTTGTATTTAAAACTGGTAGGAAATGGTGATTTGGTACTGAGTTAGAATTTTGAAATATTTTAATACATTTGATAAATTTGATAAAAGATGACATTGATAAAGTATATTTTTTTAAAACTTTTATTTAATGAATATAAATTTCCAAAGTACAGCTTATGGATTACAATGGCTTCCCCCCATAACGTCCCTCCCACCCGCAACCCTCCCCTTTCCCACTCCCTCTCCCCTTCCATTCACATCTAGATTCATTTTCGTTTCTCTTTATATACAGAAGATCAGTTTAGCATACATTAAGTAAAGATTTCAACAGTTTGCTCCCACACAGAAACATAAAGTGAAAAATACTGTTTGAGTACTAGTTATAGCATTAAATCTCAATGTACAGCACACTAAGGACAAAGATCCTACATGAGGAGTAAGTGCACAGTGACTCCTGTTGTTGACTTAACAAATTGACACTCTTGTTTATGGCATCAGTAATCACCCTAGGCTCTTGTCATGAGCTGACAAGGCTATGGAAGCCCCCTGAGTTCACTGACTCTGATAATTTTTAGACAAGGCCATGGTCAAAGTGGAAGTTCTCTCCTCCCTTCAGAGAAAGGTACCTCCTTCTTTGATGACCCATTCTTTCCACTGGGATCTCATTCGCGGAGATCTTTCATTTAGTTTTTTATTTTTTTTTCCCAGAATGTCTTGGCTTTCCATGCCTGAAATACTCTCATGGGCTTTTCAGCTGGATCCGCATGCCTTAAGGGCTGATTCTGAGGCCACAGTGCTGTTTAGGACATCTGCCATTCTATGGGTCTGCTGTGTATCTCACTTCCCATGTTGGATCATTCTCTCCCGTTTTTATTCTATCAGCTAGTATTTGCAGACACTAGTCTTGTTTATGTGATCCCTTTGGTTCTTAGTCCTATCATTACGATCAATTGTGAACAGAAATTGATCACTGGGACTAGTGAGATGGCATTGGTACATGCCACCTTGATGGGATTGAATTGGAATCCCCTGGTATGTTTCTAACTCTACCGTTTGAGGTAAGTCAGCTTGAGCATGTCCCGAATTGCACATCTCTTCCCTCTCTTATTCCCACTCTTATATTTAACAGTGATCACTTTTCCGTTAAGTTTCAGCACTTAAGAAGAATTGTGTATTGATTACAGTATTCAACCAAAAGTATTAAGTAGAACAAACAAAAAAAATACTAAGAGGGATAACATATCAAGTTGCTCATCAACAGTCAGGGTGAGGGCTGATCAAGTCACCGTTTCTCATAGTGTTCATTTCACTTTAACAGGTTTCCTTTTTGGTGCTCAGTTAGTTGCCACCTATCAAGGAGAACAAGTGGTATTTGTTCCTTTGGGATTGGCTTATTTCACTCAGCAAATTGTTTTCCAAATTCCTAACAGGGATCACTTTTCAATTAAAATTTAAACACCTAAGAATAATTGTGTGTTAATTACAGAGTTCAACCAATTGTACTAAAACAAAAAAAAATACTAAAATGGATAAAGTATTACATTGTACATGAACCGTTAGGACAAGAGCTGATCAAGTCACTGTTTCTCATAGTGTCCATTTCATTTCAACAAGTTTCCCCTTTGGTGCTCAGTTAGTTGTCGCTGATCAGGGAGAACATATGATATTTGTCCCTTTGGGACTGGCTTAATTCACTCAGCATGATGTGTTCCAGATTCCTCCATCTTGTTGCAAATGACCGGATTTCATTGTTTTTGACTGCTGTGTAGTATTCTATAGAGTCCATGTCTCATAATTTCTTTATCCAGTCTACTGTTGATGGGCATTTGGGTTGGTTCCAGGTCTTAGCTATTGTGAATTGAGCTGCAATAAACATTAATGTGCAGACAGCTTGTTTGTTTGCCAATTTAATTTCCTTTGGGTAAATTCCAAGTAGTGGATGGCTGAGTTGAATGGTAGGGTTATATTCAGGTTTCTGAGGAATCTCCAAACTGACTTCTATAGTGGCTTAACCAATTTGCATTCCCACCAACAGTGGGTTAGTGTCCCTTTTTCCCCACATCCTCTCCAGCATCTATTGTTGGTAGATTTCTGAATGTGAGCCATTCTAACTGGGATGAGGTGAAACCTCATTGTGGTTTTGATTTGCATTTCCCTGATTGCTAGTGATCTTGGACATTTTTTCATGTGTTTGTTGGCCATTTGGATTTCCTCTTTTGTAAAATGTCTATTGAGGTCCTTGGCCCATCTCTTAAGTGGGTTGTTTGTTTTGATGTTGTGGAGTTTCTTGATTTCTTTGTGGATTCTGGTTATCAACCCTTTATCAGTTGCACAGTTTGCAAATATATTACAATTTTAATACATTTGATAAAATATGTTTGGGAACACTTGAAACTGATGTAATTCTGGGAATTAAATTGTATACTGGTTTTTGTTTTTAAGGAGAAGAGATAGCCTACCTTGGATTGAGGTTTTGGCATTCTGCTTTTCTGACCTTATGGGGAAAGATCACAAGTCACAAGGACCTTGTGAATGATTTCATGAGACCTGGGGACATATCTAGTCATCCTTAGTAACTGTTTGACAGCCATGATAACAGAGGGCCCTTGCACCTTCTTTAGTGTGGCCTTCAGAAAATTAAAGCCAAGTTTGTAGATTTCTGATGCCTGAGAAGTGATGTCTGGTTTGTATATTAATATTGTAAAGGTGGCAATTACAACATCATTTTTGAGATGTCACTCTCAGAGACTTTGGCCATCCATATGTCAGGAAGTAAGATGGGTTAATAACATAGTGGGATTTTCATGAATGCATATGAGAGATTTCCTGAGAAATGATGAGCTGGGAAAAATGCCATTAAAATTCTATGTATTTATCTATCTATCTCTATCTATCTGTCTACCTACCTACCTATCTATTTTTCTATCACTCTATCATTTATTTATCTGTATCTATCACCTATCTATCATCTATTATGTTTCTATCTATTATCTATTATGTATTCAACCATAAATATCTTTTTCTATCTGTATGTCGACCTGTATGTATATCTTTGTATAGTCAATCTGGGACATTTTCTTCAAATTGCAGGTGTAATAGTCTAACATTTTGTTACTCAGAATAAGAATTTGGTTATTATGATGGTGATTATGATAATAATAATGGTAACAAGAAGAGTAATGTTTATGGATATAATTCAGTATGATCTCTTTTTTATTTTATTTTTTTTTTAATTTATTTGACAGGTGGAGTTAGAGAGAGAGACAGGGAGAAAGGTCTTCCTTCCATTAGTTCACTCCTCAAATGGCTGCCATGGCCTGTGCTACGCGGATCCGAAGCCAGGAGCCAGGTGCTTCTTCTTGGTCTCCCATGCAGGTGCAGGGGCCCAAGCACCTGGGCCATCCTCCACTGTCTTCCCAGGCCACAGCAGAGAGCTAGACTGGAAGAGGAGCAGCTGGGACTAGAATCGGCGCCCATATGGGATGTCGGCGCTGCAGGTGGGGGATTAACCAAGTGAGCCATGGCGCCGGCCCCTTAGTAAGATCTCTATATGAGTGAAATCAATCATCTACATTTTAATATTCAGAAAATGCAAATTCATTTTATTAAGCCTGTTTTTATGAATGGAGTTTGAGGCACAGGGAGATAAGTAATTCTCCAGGGTCATGAAGCTGACTTGGTTCAGTCTTGTTCTTAGTGCAGTCTCAAGAGAGGCAGAGCTCAAGAGAGAGAAAAAGAGAAAAAGAGAAGGAGAGAAGGAAAGAGATTTCTCCTATTTGTTGATTCACTCCCCCAAATGCCCCTGAAGTTGGGCCTGGGCCAGGCCAGCCCATAGCTGGGAGCTTGGGAGCTGGGTACTTTATGTAGCTTTCCCACCTGGGTGGCAGGTACCCAGTTATCTGTGCCTCCCCTGGTGTGTAGCACTGGAGACTGGAATCAGGAACAGAACCAGTACTCAACGTGCAGAAACCTGGATATGGGATGCAAGCATCTGAGCAGTGTCAGACCTACTGTGTCCAATATCTGTCCCTACATCGGTATGCTATGCTAAATCTTGATGGGCTAACGTGCTTCATTAATTGATCAAATTATTTGTTTATGAGTCTCACTGAGCCTTCTCTGACCTTCAACCATCTGGCTGTCAGTCACGGTGTGCAGAAAGTTAGATTTATCATTTACAGAGGCCAGAGCCTGTTTAGGAAATGATTCTTAGCCTTGCCTATTTTATTTGCTACAGCCATGAATAACGAAAGTAAGAAACAGTTAACATTCTCAATGAAATGACAGAGGGAAATAGGAATGAGATTATTCATTTTAAAATACAAATGGAAGTTTCATGTCAAAAAGCTAACATGGAGGTTGGTGTGAGGGTGTGTATTTCTTTCTGTGCATTTTCTTATGTATATAATATAAATTTATACTATGTGTTTATATATTTCTAAGATTATTTAAATTTTCCTTCCATATATATAAATTAACATATATCACATCATATTAAAATAATCTGATTGTCATGGTTTTTGCTTCTCAAAATGGCTTTTGGAAGCTTGGAGACTTGACAATTTATACAAAGCATTTTGTGAAGACTTGAACAGATTTTTATTTTTGAATGAACTAAATATGCCAGAGATTTCTACATTGCACTGTAAAGGCAGGAAAAAACTCAGTAAACCAAAAACAGAAGTATATCACATTTCATGCGTTGACTTAACATTTGTGAGAGTGAATAGCTTCAATCCACAGAAGAAATTCAGAAAATATTTGTAGGATTTTTTAGCAAGTTTTTAACCTTATATTAAATGACCTTTGTAATTCATTTTGAAGAGTTTGTATTTCTGGTGGATTATAATTATTAAAATTAGAATAAAATTCATATTATTCATATTGAATATTTTTATTAAGAAGAGAAATAGAATTCCATGGACATTTTGCTGATAATTATAATGAAATATAAATTGACCTGAACATATTCAGTTGTAGGCAAGGTGGGAAACATCTTTCAAACTGCCCATGCCTGATTTAATGCATTGTTTCCACAAAGCTAGGTAATGGTTTGTTTCCAGGAGTGGAGGTTGGTGAGGTTGTTTCTAACGGGAACGCTGGCGTCAGACAGCAAGAGAACCATGCACAAATTTGTTTGATCCCCAGAGGCTTAACAATTTAATGAGCTGTTTTCAGGCAGTGTCCGTTATGGGTGACAGTCTAGGCAGACCATCTCAGTGTCACAGGACGAGGTCAAGGAGGGAATCTATGACTTGGGTGACTCAGAAGCCTAACATCATGGCTGCAGAAAGAAACAAGTTGGATAGAGTCATATGTAGCTCTATATAAATAGTTCTCACAGTATTTAGTTTCAAATTTTGAAATTTTTTCTAGCCGCTATAATTTTTAATTTTTTTTAGCCACTGTAATTTAACTTTGTTTTATTTTAAAAGGTTAGCAATGGAGCCAAGCTACGTGCAACCAGATGAAACCAGTAATTCATGTAGTAAATACATTTTAAAATCTAAGTTTGAGATGCAGTTCCCAGAGACATGAAGAGATCACGAGGTCATAGTTTCATGTCACCGTCCTGGGCTGCCGATCATTTCCCCTGGTGCCTTCAGATGAAACTTCTATTAAACAGGGGTGTGGGGAGTACAAGATAAAGATTTTATGCAAATACAGTGACTTGTAGTCCAGTTCAACAACTGTGCTTTAGAGCACAACTGATAAATTTTAATGTTTATTTATTTATCTATTTGATTTGAAAGGCAAAAAGCCACACACACACAAATGCACACACACCATACCACACATACATACATAGAGGGACAGATTTCCCCAAAGGCCATACATTTAGGGTTAGGCCAGGTGAAAGCCAGGAGCTGGGAACTCAATCTGAACCTCTCATGCGGCTGCAAGGCACCCAAGTACTTGAGCCACCATCTGCTGTCTTCCAGGGTGTGCAATACTGCAGAACCCAGACTTCAACGCAGCACTCCAGTATGAGATGTGGGTGTTCCATGTAGCATCTTAAGTTATGCACTGAATAACTTCCACCAACTGATTGTTTCAATGGTGAATACTGTAACCAAAGAAAGTTTCATTAAAAATAATAAAATCTTACATAAAATTTTAAAAACACACCAGAAGACTTGGAGGGCTTCAGATTTCCTACATATTTTAGTTTAACGAGTTCGGAAATGAAACTTGAAATCCAGAAAGCTAATATGAAAGCCTGAAAAGAAACTTTAAAAATGCATTCAGTTGCTTTCATTACACTCTATGATTTTCCAGTTGGAATGCACTTTCATATTTAAAAACTTCAAGGTTTGCTTCAATATTTGAGAAACTATAAATATCGGAAGTCAAGTCCAGGCCCTAATTAATGCTTATATCTGGATTCAAAACACAAATCTTCTGACAGTAATTCCTAGATATCTTCCACTCTATCACAAAGGTAAACTGGTTTCAATCTCTATCTCTCAAGACATTCAATTAGTGGTTTATTAGATGTATGATTCTGAGCCAGTTATTTCCTTTTACTTCGATGTAAATATTTTCTTATTTATAAAGTGAGGATAATGATATCACCTATGTGATAAGGTTGTGTATTGCAAGTTATATGAGTAAAAGACATGTAAACTCATTGGCACAGTTCCAGGCACTTCTGGGTGGGCAAGTTTTTCAGTGAGAAACCTGAATAAGTAATTGAAAATACATAAATAGCTGGAATACTAACACTCACAGTGTGGCCTCCATAATCATATCAAGTTAGTCTTACAGATTATGTCATTTAGACAATGATATATATGTCAGATCAGTCCAGGTAGATAAGCTGTCATTGAATTCATGAGGATATAAAATAATCCTCATCAGAGGGAAACTTCAAGCTCACAAAGCACTAAAGCAGAGTAATAGGACTTCATGGTCAAAACTTTGGAAGACAATTTGTAAATCAAAAAATAATAGATTAGGACATGCATATTAACTTGAATGAACAAATCATCCTTACATGTTCTCATGAGGGTTTAGATTATGTGGTAATGCCTCAAGCAAGTTGAGATTTATTGGATTTGTTTTATGGGTCAAAGAGTCTCTTGATTTTCATCTCAACTCTTATGATATATTTTAATGAAGATTAAAAAGTTTGGGAACATCTGGGTTTGAAAGACTCATATTTATTAATCAGGAAGATGCAAGTGACTTAATTCACTTGATTTCAAATTATTGATTTCAAAACTTACATATTGAAAATGTCCATCATATAGCACTTCTGTGTGATTTGAAAAACTTCATATGAAAATTCCAATTATCACTTGTGTGTAAAAATAATTTTGAATATCATCTGACAGATACTTTTTGAATTTACTGTTTAAAACATGAAGAAAACATCTAAGAATAAGAATTCACTAATAACCATTCACTATATTTAATATATGATCAAGATGTTGGAAATATATATGTATATACACAAATGTCCTATGAAATTGCCTTTGGTTAGAAGTAATGAAACATTTGAAAATATAACTTTTTATTATTTATATATAAGCCAAGTTCTTTTTTTAAAGATTTATTTATTTATTTGAAAGTCAGAATTAGAGAGAGAGACAGACAGAGAGATATCTTTCATCTGCTGGTTCACTCACCAAATGGCCACAATGCCCAGAGCTGGGCCAATCCAAAGCCATTACCCAGGAACTTTTTCCAGGTCTCCCACATGGGTGCAGGGGCCCAAGTTTCTGGGCCATCTTCCACTGATTCCTTAGGTACAACCACAGGGAGCTAAATCAGATGTGGCGCCATCTGGCACGCCACAGTGCCAGCCAGAACCAAGTTTTTTTTTTTTTTTTTTTTTTTTTTTTTTTTTTTTTTTTTTTATGCTCATTTGTGTACCTCTACTTGAAAAGCCGATTTAGAGAGAGGGAGAGAGAGAGAGAGAGATCATCCATCCATCCATGTGTCTACTCCTCATCTCCCAAATGCCTACTACAAGCATTGACCACGCCAAAGCCAGAATCCTGGAACTCCATCATGGTTTCCCACATGGGTGGCAGGGACCCAAGTACATGGACCATCATCTGCTGACTTCCCAGGCACACTATCAGCAAGCTGGATCAGTAGTGGAAGAGCCAAGACTTTAACTGGCACTCTGAAACTAATGTGTGCATACCAAGCCACGGACTTAATTTGCTCTGCCACAATATCTACTCTGGAAACCAATTTTATACAGTATAAAACACAGACTAGAATTCAGGCAAACTGCTGGGATGCAGTCTAAAATATCTCAGTATATACCAAGTTAAATTTTGATGGAGTTGATCTACTACAATTTTGAAATATCGTATCCATCTATTAAATGCCAGCATGAAACCATAAAAAATATTAAGGAAATAAAATAACATCAATTTTAGGAACACATTTCAGCCTCACCTGGACTTCTTTGGGTTGTTTCTTTTGTATGTTTTCATTTTATTTTGAAATATTTTTGATTAATATGCAATACTTGAACATTTTTATGGGGTACATTACAACATCTCAACACACAACATAGTGTAACTAATCAAACCAGGAAACCAGCTTTTCCATTTCCTTATCTTTTCTTTATGTTTGGAGCTTACCAACTCTTTTCTTCTACTTCTTATACTGGATTATTCAGCCATAAAAAATAATGAAATCCCGATGCATTTCTCCATAACTAATTTTAGACAGTTCAGGAGTTGGGACTTGATCAAGGTAGGATGTGATTGAGTTTTATTCCTTTCCTGCATTTTAACTGTAAAACAAGATTTCATGCATTTCAAATCCAATTAGTTTACTTGGTAAAAGTGACCTTCCCAATAACCTTTTACAAATACAGGATGCTGGGTTCTGTTTATCATTAGCAGAGAGAGCCATGCCAAATGCTACTTTTAAACCTATTTTATGATTCAAATTTAGTAGATCGAATAAAAAAAAATACCTTAGGCTTTGCAGCTGCATCCATTTGTACATGCAAATTCAGTAATTGCTTATATAAATTGAGTAAACTGTACATGAAAACAAGCTGTTAAATGTTCAATTAATCAGATTGCAAAAATTTTTCCAATGTTCTTGCTACCAGCAAATTCTTGCCCAGATCATTCATATGAGCTGGAAAACAATTCCATATTTCATCTGCACATGCAACAGGGTTTCTTTTTTTTCCCTGGGGGTTGGCTCTGATTCATTCATTCTTCAGTGTTAGGTTGTGCAAGCATTAAGTGTCAGACATAGAGATTGTATAGTGTGTAAGTCAGGTACATCTCTTCACCTTAACTATATTTATTTTTTAAACACTAAACAAGCCATGGAAATAAAAACAAAATTACTTTATCCTCCAGTTTTGTTTCTATGACTGTCTTTATTCTATATGTCTCTCAAAAGTAGGCAGCATGATGCTACAGTGTATCTTGGGATACACTTTTCACTTTGTTATTAAAATTTGTAAAAAATAATTTCTGAGCTTTTTGCAAATTCTGTGTGTGTAAAATGAGTGGGTCAACTATGCTCACTCACGGTGCTGTTACTTCCAGCTTCCTGGGAATCCATACCATGCATTTGTCTGCCATTCTCTGTGTCATTCAAAGTCTAGAGGTCATGAGAGGGGTTGTCAGACTCCTGTGTGCTCATGGTTCACTTGGAGAGCTTGCTTCAATGCTGATTCCAACCAGGTGGCCTGAAGTGGGACTGGGGAGTCCCTAAGACTGAGCTCTGGAGGGCTGATGCTCTGAGTCTCTGGACTGCATGTGGAGTAAGCAGGACCGGCAGCATGCTGCATGCCATGTTTGCTTACCCGGCTTCTAGACTCATCTATTTGTCTTGGAAAAATGTAATTTTGTTAGGGAGGGAGGGAGGCATTGTTAATGGAGATAAACAGACAAGGACAGGCACTGCACTGATGTGTACCAAATGAGGAAGCAGGTATCAACAAAGCTCATTCTGAACATCCATTTCTTTTTTGGATGAAAAGAGTGGGGGTTTAATCTATTGTCTTCATTACAGGAAGCCATAGCAGCTGCCCTGTACTACCTCCATGGAAGAAACCCTCCCTAGTGCTTCTCTACATCTGACAACAACCACTTCTGCTACCTCTGTCTGGCATTCAAGACAATGAAGTCCTGGAGCAGTTAAGTAATTTTCCCAATCTCATCCTACCAGTAAGTGAAGGAGCTGCAGTTCTCAGCCAATTCTGTCAGGGCTTCCACTATGCAACATTTTTCCCATTATCACTTAGCAATCTCTGTTTTCCATATCTTGATACTACCACTGGCTTGGTGTAATAAGGCATATTGTGCAGAGAAACGAAAGAACATTGATTTTATCAACTGATATTATTTAAAACCTCGATGCTTCACATAATTCATGTTTTTTGAAAGAATAATCTATTCAAGATTTTGGATTTCTACATTTCTTAGAATTAATATAGTTCAATGGTTACAGAATTCTATTGAATTTCTTATTAATATATATATATATATACACAACATTAAAAAAGTTTTTTCATTGCTTAAGATGTGAATTTGGATACATGGTATTAAAATCCTTTCTAAAGTAAAGAAATAACCTGTCCATTGCATTAGTGCCAAGGGTTTCAGAAAATTGGATTTTTTTAATCAAATAAACTTTCTTCTGTTAAAAATCAAATATATTGAAAGAGAAATAAAATGGTATTTTTATTTGGGGGCATATTCTTCCTCCTTTTTGCACATAACCTTTACACAATTAGTCTTTGGCATTTTGCTGGAAATATAGTGAGATCTAATCATGTTTATCACCTCTGTGACGAGACGCTGTGACATGACCCCCAGAGAAAGCACTAAAGCTCTATTTCTGGGAGGCCAGTTTAGAAAAGACATAGTTCTCCTTTCTTCTGACTTTTGTCAGGCGACATCTGGAGAAGTCTGTTTAGTTTTCACATTTTTACATTAATACAGATATAGACAAAATGGAGCATTTAAAAAATACTGGTGGGGATGATCAGATACCTTTTGAGGAACTGTTGAAATGCTAGTCTGGGCAAGTGGAAAGTTAGAGATAACAAGTTTTCCAGGTACAGAAGGATTGACCTCTGAATCCAACCAAGCCAATGTGTGAAATTCAAAGGAGGCAGATTTTGGCTCAATGGGAAGAAGCTGTTTATCTTGAGCACTGGGCATGAAAACATTGCCTCCGGCTGTTGTGAGTTGTGGGTGCAGGGAACATGCAGGGGTCAGGAATCCGCATCCTGCAATGCTGTGGAAGAAATTAAAACATCAGAAGAGGAGTGAGAACGGGTTATCTCTGTGGCCCTTTCTGATGTACAGATTGGGCCACTGTCATTTGGTGCTGGTTACCTGCAGGCAGACACTGATAAGAAGCAGACTGGTCTGGGCAGGGAGGCCTTGGGCAAACCTGTGAGCTATTTGGGGTTTATTTTCCTTCTTGTCATGTGTGTCTCACCTTCACATATCTTTAGCTCTCCAGTTTCTTTCTGACCCAACAACCAGGTTCCTCTATTGAAACGGCAGGTTCAGTCCTAGAGTTCAAGTTTTTCCAATGGCTTCCACTCTGCTTCAATGTAACTTGCTTCGGAAAGTACCTACATAGCTCCCCTTAGGACCCTAAGGGACCATGCAAAAGTGGGTTACAAGAGTCAGTTGGAAAGACCTCCTGCCAGCATGAGGGTACTGTAATAATTTTCTTAGGATATTGCTGCCTTCATGGCTAATATAGGAGTTTTTATCACAAGGGCAAGCCAAAGAGGGGATGTTGCATATTACCGCCCTTTCTTAGAAACCTTCAAGCCATATCTGAACAGCAGTCATTTTCTCTGTTTACATAATTGCTGAGCCTGACGATAAGCATCTAGAGGAAGAACAGGCAAGACTTGAGGCTGTCCTAGGAAAGACTGCATGGTTGGACAATACAAACCAGACCCTGGAGCCTGGGAACAAAGGGGAAATCCTGCATGACACTTGTCTAGGTTGAGTGATTAGGCCTACATACCTTGCAATAGATAGTACTATTTTGGCATGAGTCCCATGTATGTGAAGGAGTATAAGTTAAAGACAATATCAATATCTTTAAAGGGAAAATAAATATTGTAAGGGAAAAGGAGCACAGAACAGAGAGGAGACAGGGTATGAACTCGCACCCAGAACAATTTTATTCAAGAAAAATAAATTTGCAGAAGTGGGTGACCAACTGCCAATGTGCACACAGACCAAACAGGTGACAGAGGACATAGTCCCCCATCAGGCTGGGTCTTGTATATCTTAGGGTGGGCTAAGGGTCAAGACTGGGAGTGGGTGGCAGAAGTTGGAGCTGAGTCTTTTCATACAGGGTTTTTCAGGTTTTGGGAGCTTACAAACCTGGAAAAGAATGCACAGTTGGCCAGCGCCACGGCTCACTAGACTAATCTTCTGCCTGTGGCGCCAGTACCCCTGGTTCTAGACCCGGTTGGGGCACCGTTTTCTGTCCTGGTTGCTCCTCTTCCGGTCCAGCTCTCTGCTGTGGCCCGGAAAGGCAGTGGAGGATGGCCCAAGTGCTTGGGCCCTGCACCCACATGGAAGACCAGGCGAAGCACCTGGCTCCTGGCTTCGGATGTCCATTTCTATAATAATTGTTTACTAAATGTTTTCAGGTCTGTCACTGCAAATCTGGATTTTAACTTATTAAGTAGTCTCTTAGTAATCAATTTTTCAAACAATTGTGGGAGAGAACCTAATTTTTTGCTGATACATGTCTTGATTTGGGGAAAAGGAGCAGGAAGACTTAATAAGTCAAGCAGAGGTGAATTTAATCCCAAAACCTACTTTGATATAGTACTTAAGTTCTTCAAAATGTCAGTGTTACATCCATATCAAGAACTGATTAAAAGAGATATTAAGCTTGTGCATTTGTATTTGTGTGTTTTTGTTATTTATGTATTTTGTTATTTGTTATTTATGTATTAAAATATAAAGATCATTATACATATATGGGTTTGCAAATATGTGTGTATGTTTATAAAATAGGAGAAAGAGAGAAAAGACAAACTAAAACACAGGCTAAGTATGATGTAGATGATCAAATGATTCCAGTTGAAATTTAGAAAGCTCAGAAAATCTATCTGGGTTTGAGGTGGAAGGGATATGTTTCTTATCAAGAGTGAGATATTTGCAGAAACACCCAATTCTGGATTCATTCACTGATTTATTCTTTAATTCAACATATATTTATTATTAAATATCTCACCCACAGTTATGTGCCTGAAAGTGTGTGTGGACATAGAATGGTAAATCAAAGAGATCTGTTCTCTTCTCTCAAAGCCTAGATTCTATTAGGAGTTATATTCATCGGGTCATCATCCAGAAACAAATATAAAATTTCAACCATGACAACTGCCTTAAAAGAGAATCTGATGGAGCACTTCACTTGCAGGCACCAAACTAAACTTGGATTCAGGGAGGACTAGAATGATAATTGAGGGTGAGCTTTGGGTCTAGCAGTTAAGAAACCAGTTAAGAAGCCCATGATTGGCCGGCACTGTGGCTCACTAGGCTAATCTTCCACCTGCGGTGCCAGTACCACGGGTTCTAGTCACGGTTGGGGCACCGGATTCTGTCTCGGTTGTTCCTCTTCCAGTCCAGCTCTCTGCTGTGGCCCAGGAGTGCAGTGGAAGATGGCCCAAGTGCTTGGGCCCTGCACCCACATGGGAGACTAGGAGGAAGCACCTGGCTCCTGGCTTCGGATGGGCACAGTGCGCCGGCCTTAGCGGCCATTTGGGGAGTGAACCAACAGAAGGAAGACCTTTCTCTCTGTCTCTCTCTCTCACTGTCTAACTCTGCTTGTCAAAAAAAAAAAATTATAAAAAAAGAAGCCCATGATTAAATCTGAGTGCCTGAATTGTAGTCTTAGCTCAGATTTGCAAGTAGACAACTGCTCAAATAGCCAGGTCTCTGCCACCCATGAAGACCTGGGCTGAGTTCCCAAGCTCCTGAATTTGGCTTACAGACCATCCCTGGACATTGTGGGCATTAAACAGTGAACCAATTGATGGGAATTTCTTTTTTTCTCTCTCTCAATAAAAAAGAAAAAAATGTAATTGACTTACTAAGTACAGTCATAGATATATTCTGATAAATCTGTATGGATTAGTCAGCTTTTCATTATTTTTACTAATTATATCTGAGAGGAGCCTCTTTTGGAAAGGTTTGTTTCAGCTTACTGTTGGAGGTCACAAGATCATGCAAACCCTGTAAATGACATCTGGTGGAGGCTGCTCGTGGCAGGTGTAGAGGCACAGGTTACATGGTGGGCCAGGAAAAACAAATAGAACCTAGGCCAGACTAGAACGCAAACAATCAAAACTACCTCCCAAAAGCATGTCCCCAAATACATTTGATCAGGTGCACCTCTTTGCTGTGACAACATGTGCTCACACCTAGTCCAACAACCATTACTATTAAAACATCATTAGTGGCCGGTGCCGTGGCTCAATATGCTAATCCTCTGCCTGTGGCGCTGGCACACTGGGTTCTAGTCCTGGTTGGGGCATCGGATTCTGTCCTGGTTGCTCCTCTTCCAGTCCAGCCCTCTGCTGTGGCCCGGGAGTGCAGTGGAGGATGGCCGAAGTCCTTGGGCCTTGCACCCGCGTGGGAGACTAGGAGAAGCACCCGGCTCCCTGCTTCGGATCAACGCGGTGCACTGGCCACAGTGCACTGGCTGCAGCGGCCATTAGGGGGTGAACCAACGGAAAAAAGGAAGACTTTTTCTCTGTCGCTCTCTCTCACTGTCCACTCTGCCTGTCAAAAAAATAAATAAATAAACAAAACAAAAACAAAAAACAAACAAAAAAAAACATTAGTAATAAGACATCAGAACTTAACACATCTGCATGAGTTTTGGGGAGATAAATTCCACGTACCCATAATAATATGTGTATATCTTAGAAAAAAGACTACGCATTTACAGTATAACTAAGGTTATAGTGAGATGAATTGGAAAAACAAGAAATACACTCTTAGTAATTGACAGAATGATCAGACACATGAGGTGGATGTTTGGTGCAATGGTTAATGGACCTCCACACTCTATGCTGGACTTCTTGAATTAGAGTCCCAGTCCTGCTACTGATTTTAGCATTCTGTCAATGTGCATCATGAGAAGTGGCTGGTGACGACTCAAGTAGTTTGGTCCACACCACCCTTCTGGAACACCCACACTCCTGGCTTCTCTCTGACGCAGCCCTGACTGATTTAGGAATTTGGAGTGACAACCAGCAAATAGATGATCGTTACTTATGTGTCTCTGTCTGTTAAGCTCATTCTGCCCAACACCCACATCTCTGCATTAAAAATAAAAGGAAAATAATAAAAGTTGTAAAAAATACTGAAATGGAACAATTAGCCACAAAAATTACAGTATAGAAGCCCTGAACAAGCTTCATTCAAACCTGTTCTGATTGACAATTACTGAGCACTGAATCTAACAACCAGGATTATATAGAATTTTCAACTGCACATAGACAAGGCGTGAAGATAGACTATATTCTTGGCCACAAAACAAATATCAAAACATCTTGATATTGTCACAAGAATAGACATGTGGGCCAATGGAAGAGATTAGAGATGGCAGCAATTAATCCCTGAATCTACAACCAACATATCTTTGACAATGACCTTAAATCATTCCCAGGACAAAAGAAAGTCTCTTCAACACGTAGTGTTAGAAATACTGGATCTATGTATGTGGAAGTATGAAACAAGACCCTACCTTACATCCTATTCAAAAACCAACACACAACAGATCAGAAATATACCAAACTGATAGAGAAAAACAGGGGAAACACTGCTAGAGATTGGCATAGGCAAAGACTTCTTGGATAAGACCTAGAAATACAGGCAATTAAGGCAAAAATAAACAGATGGGGTTACATTAAGCCAAGAAGCTTCTGTACTGCAAAGAAAACACTCAACGAAATGAAGAAGCAACAAACAGAATGGGAGAAAATACTTTAAACTACACATCTGATAAAGGATTAATATCTAGAATGTATAAGGAGCTCAAGAAACTCAATGACAACAAACAAACAACCCAATTAAGAAATATGCTAACAGAATACAAATGGGGGTGGTGGTCCAAGATAGCAAAATAGTGATGGGGTAGTCTGATTTCAGCTAAACAAAATTAATACTAAAAAAGTGGAGGAAGTACACTCTTAGGATAAAGTTGCATGGAAAACTGCAGTGGGAGATCCTATGAAAGCAGTAGAAATGGCTTGGACCTGTGCAGAAAGTGCAGACACACATCAAGAAGCAACGAAAGAACAAAGAAGTAGCAGCTTGGATGCAGGGAAAATGTGCCTGCCCTGGCAAACCAGGTGAGATCTGATGGCCTGAGCCCATGCTGCTGTTGACAGAGCTGGGGAGAGAGCTTAGCAAACTGCACCTTTCTGAATCCAGCCAAGATCCCTAAGAGCAATGGGGCTACTGCTCACCAAGAGGTATGTCAGGGGGAAGTGGCAGCATCTCTCTCTCTCTCTCTCTCTCTCTCTCTCTCTCTGTTTCTCCCCCCCGCAACAGCAACCTGCAGTCACTGGCGGGTGGGATGGTACCCTTTTGGACATAAGCAAGTAGCAGCTGCTCCAGCTCTTGTGCACACATGCAGTAATTATCTGGGTCGCCCTCCACCCAGTCAGTCAGCAGGGATAACCAGAGCAATTAAAAAGCAACTGACAGGCATGGTCTCCATACGACCAGCTGCACGCACCCAACACGTGGGAAGGCGGAGCCATCCCTACGGAACAGAAGTGCTACTTGAGTGACTCTCCTAAGCACCCAGCACAATTGTGAAGGGAGTGGGGCTGTTGCTGGTGGGTATTGTGGGTGCCTGTGATCAGAGATCTTACCAGAGAGAAAAACCCACATTCCCCACTGACACTGAATCTGATTGGGAGGACTGGAGGCAATCCAGAGGCCTGGGACACACATAGACTGCAGTGCAAAGCCTTAGCAACAGAGTCTGCGAGATGGAAGAAAGAATAGCTGAGCAAGAAGACAAATCTGAAAATTTTACAGTCAGAAAAGAAAGGAAGAAATTAAAGAACTTAAAAACAGTGTTGGAAATCTATGAGATACTATCAAACAACTGAACATATGAGTCAGGAGTGCCTGAAGGTATAGAAAGAGAGAAAGGACTAGAAGGCCTATTTAGTGAAATAATTGCAGAAAATTTTATTAATTTGGAGAAAGAAAGGAATGTCAAAGTATTAGAACTCCTAACAGACATGACCAGAAAAGATCTCCACCATGACACACTATAGTAAAGCTCTCCACAGTAAAGCATAAAGAAAAGATTATAAAATATGCACAAGAGAAATGCCAGATTACTTTCAGAGGATCTCCATTTAGACACACAGCTGACTTCTCATCAGAAATCCTATAGGCTAGAAGACAATGGCAAGATATAGTCCAAACCTTAAGAGAAAAAACCGGCCAACCCAGAATACTGTACCCTACAAAGCTCTCATTTATGAATGAAAGTGAGATAGGTCAGCGCCGTGGCTCAATTGGCTAATCCTCCACTTGTGGTGCCGGCACCCCTGGTTCTAGTCCTGATTGGGGCACCGGATTATGTCCTGTTTGCTCCTCTTCCAGTCCAGCTCTCTGCTGTGGCCCAGGAGGGCAGTGGAGGATGGCCCTGGTGCTTGGGCATCTGCGCCTGCATGGGAGACCAGGGGAAAGCACCTGGCTTCTGGCTTTGGATTGGCGCAGCGCACCAGCCCTAGCAGCCATTTGAGGGGTGAACCAATGGAAGGAAGACCTTTCTCTCTGTCTCTCTCTCTTTCTCACTATCTCTGCCTGTCAAAAAAAAGTGAGATAAAGAACTTCCATAATAAAGAGAAATTAAAAAAATTTGTCACCACATGTCCAGCCTAATAAAAGATGCTAAAGGATATGCTACATAGAGAAACACAGAAGGAAAGCCATCATCATGAAATAATGGAAGACAGAAAATCCCCCAGTAAAAGGACAAAAGAAATCCAAATTAAACAATAGCAATGTTCATGGAAAAATGGCAGAGTAAAATAGTTACTTATCAATAGTTACCATGAATGTAAATGTCCTCAGCTTTGCAGTTAAAACACATAGACTGGCTGAATGATTTAAAAAACAAGACCAATATATTTTCAGCCTACAAGAAACATACTTCACCAACAAAAATATATATAGACGGACAGTGAAAGGATGGAAAAATATTCCATGCCAATGGAAAGAAAAAAAGGGCAGGTGTAGCCATCCTAATATCAGACAAAATAGACTTTAACACAAAAACTGTTAAAAGAGACAGAAAAAGACATAATAATGATTAAAGGATCAATACAACAGGGAGGCATGACAATAATTAATGTATATGCCCCCAACTAAAGGATGTAAAAGAACTATTAATGGATCTAAAGGGAGACAAATACTCCAATAAAATTGTAATAGAGGACTTCACCACCCCACTTTCATCAATGGATAGATCAACCAGACAGAAAATCAACAAGGAAACAAAAGAGATAATCGACACTATGAACCAAATGGACCTAACTGAACTCTACAGAACTTTTCACCCCACAGAGGCAGAATAAGCATTCTTCTCAGCAGTGCCTGGAACTTTATTTAGGATAGACCATATAGTAGGCCATAAAGCAAGTCTCATCAAATTAAAAAAAAATGAAATCATATCATGCACCTTCTCTGATCACAATGGATTGATGCTAGAAACCAACAACTCAAGAATCTCAGTAACCTATATAAATACATGGAAGCTGAACAACATGCTCCTAAATGAACAGTGGGTCATAAGAGAAGTCAAAACATTTCTGAAAATGAATGAAGATGACAATACATCATATCAAAACTTATTGGATGGGGTTGGCACTGTGGTGTAGCAGATAAAGCTGCTACCTGCTGTGCCGGCATTCCATATGGGCACTGGTTTAAGTCTCAGCTGCTCCACTTCCAACCCAGCTCTCTGCTATGGCCTGGGAAAGCAGTAGAAGATGGCACAAATCCTTGGGCCCCTGAACCCATGTTGGAAGACCTGGAGGAAGCTCCTGGCTCCTGGTTTTCAATTGGCACAGCTCCAGTTGTTTCAGCCAATTGGGGAGTGAACAGCAGTTGGAAGACCTCTCTCTCTCTCTCTATTTGCCTCTCCATCTCTCTCTGTGTAACTCTGATTTTCAAATAAATAAATAGATATTTTTAAAAAATCTTATGGAATACAACAAAAGCAGTGTTAAGAGGGAAGGTTTTTTTTTTTTTTTTTTTTGCAATTCAACACACTTATTTATTTATTTGACAGGTAGAATCATAGACAGTGAGAGAGAGAGACAGAGAGAAAAGTCTTCCCTCTGCTGGTTCACTCCCCAAATGGTTGCAAAGGACAGAGCTGCATCAATCTGAAGCCAGGAGCCAGGTGCCTCCTCCTGGCCTCCCACGTGGGTGCAGGGGCCCAAGCACCCGGGCCACCCTCTACTGCCTTTCCAGGCCACAGCACAGATCTGGACCGGAGGAGGAGCAACTGGGATAGAACTGCCACCCATATGTGATGCCAGCACTGCAGGTGGAGGATCAACTCAGTGCACCATGGCACTGGACCCCAACACACTTTTATGATGAAAACCTTAAACAAATTGGGTATAGAAGGAACATTCATCAACATAATCAAGGCAATTTATAACAAACCCACAGCCAACATCCTACTGAAAGGGGAAAATTGAGGAAACAGACATGGATGCACACTCTCACCATTACTATTTATTACAGCCCTGGAAGTTTTAGCCAGAGCCATCAGGCAAGAAAAAGAAATCAAAGGGTTACAAAGAGGGAAGGAGGAATTCAAAGTATCCCTATTTGCCTATGACATGATTATATATATACAGAACCCAAAAGACTCCATGAAGAAACTATTAGAACTCATAAAAGAGTTTGGTGAAGTAGCAAGATATAAAATCAACACACAAAAATCAGTAGCCTTTGTATACAGACTTGCCATATCTGAGAAAGAACTTCTAAGATCAATCTCATTTTCAATAGCTATAAAAAAATTTAAATACTGTGGAATAAATTTAACCAAGGACATCAAAAATCTCTATGATGGAAATTACAAAACAATAAAGAAAGAAATATAAGAAGACATAAAAAAGTGGAATAATCTTCCATGCTCATGGATTGGGAGATCTTCTTCAACATGTCCATACTACCAAAAACAATTTACAGATTCAATGAGATCCCAATCAAAATACCAATAATATTCTTTGCAGATCTAGGAAAAATGAAGCTAAAATTGATATGGAAACACAAGAGATCCTGAATAGCTAAAGCAATCTTATGCTATAAAAGCAAAGTTGGAGGCATCACAATACCAGATCTCAAGACATACTACAGGGCAATTATCATCAATACAGCCTGGTACTGGCAAAAACACAGTTGGATAGACCAATGGAAAAGATTAGAACTTTGGAACTCAATCCATGCACCTAAAACCAACTAATCTTTGACAAAGGAGTTACAATCATTGGAGCAAGGGTAGTCTCTTCAACAAATGGTCCAAGGAAAATTGGATCTCCACACGCAGAGCATGAAACAAGACCCCTACCTTACACTTTACACAAAATTTCACTCAAAATGGATCAGAGATCTAAATTTTTGACCTAATACCTTCAAATTATTAGAAAACATAGGAGAAACCCTGCAAGACATTGGTATAGGCAAAGAGTACTTGGGAAAGACTCCTGAGGTACAGGCAATCAAAGTAAACATTGGCAAATGAGATTACATCACATTGAGAAGCTTCTGTACCTCAAAAGATACATTCAGCAAAGTGAAGAGACAATAGACAAAATGGGAGAAATTTGCAAACTATGTAACTGATAAAAGATTAACTCCCATAATCTGTAAAGAGCTCAAGAAACTCAACATCTTTTTTTTTTTTTTGACAGTCAGAGTGGACAGTGAGAGAGAGAGACAGAGAGAAAGAGGTCTTCCTTTGCCATTGGTTCACCCTCCAATGGCTGCCGCTGGCCGCAGCACACCACGCTGATCCGAAGGCAGGAGCCAGGTACTTCTCCTGGTCTCCCATGGGGTGCAGGACCCAAGCACTTGGGCCATCCTCCACTGCACTCCCTGGCCACAGCAGAGAGCTGGCCTGGAAGAGGGGCAACTGGGACAGAATCCGGCACCTCAACCAGGGCTAGAACCCGGTGTGCAGGCGCTTCAAGGCGGAGGATTAGCCTATTGAGCTGTGGCGCCGGCCAGTGACCAGACATTTTTCAAGAGAGGAAATTCAAATGGCCAATAGACACATGAAAAAATGCTCAGGGTCATTAGCCATCAGGGAAATGCAAATCAAAATCACAATGAGGTTTTACTTCACCTCATTAGGATGGTTCTCATACAGAAATCAATAAACAACAAATGATATCGAGGATGTGGGGACAAGGGTAACTTAATCCCCTGTTGGTGGGAATGCAAGCTGATACAGCCCCTGTGGAAGACACTATGGGGATATCTCAGAAAGCCCAGCCATCCCACTCCTGGGAATTTATCCAAAGGGAATGAAGTCAGGTAATGAAAGACTGAACTGTATCCCCAGTGTTCACTTTAGCTCAATTTACAATAGCTAAGATATGGAATCAACTCAGGCGTCCATCAACTGAAGACTAAATAAACAAATTATGGTGTATATACACTATGGAATATTATACAGCAGTAAAAAATGAAATCCTTCCATTTGCAATAAATTGATGCTACTGGAAACCATTATACTTAGTGAAATAAGCCAGTCACAAAAAGACAAATACCATATGGTCCCTCTAATCTGTGGTAACTAGTAAAGTACTTTAAGTGTAATCTATGGGAGCAAAACTGACACTTTGACATGCAGTGATTTTTAACAGCCCTTGCTTTGACTGTTGAGGAACAATGTTTTTCCTGTTTTTATTTGTTTTTGCTTTTGTTCTTTTCTTCTTTTTTCTTCATACTATTAAGCAAACTTTCTACTTAGTATAGTATATTCTAACCCTATATAGCATAGGGTTAATCTTAGGAGTATAATGTTAACTGAAAACTGATCTCTGTAAAAAATAAGAATTAGAAAGGAAGAGAGAGGAAGCAGAAAGACAAGAGTATGGGTGGGAAGGAGGTAAGGTGCAAGAATCACCATGTTCCCAAATTTGTATACATGAAATGCATGAAGATATATTCCTTAAGCAAATAAAAAAAGAAATAGGCTAACACTATGAATAAGCATTTTTCCAAGGATGAAGTACAAATGGCCAACAAATACATCAAAAGATGTTCAGGATCACCAGCCATCAGGGAATGTGAATAAAAACCACAGTGAGGTTTTATTTCACCCCAGTTAGAAAGGCTATCATTCAAAATTCAAAGACGTATAATCCAAATGAAAAAATATTGGAACACTTAATCATAGATATATGCATATAAAATAAGCTCATTTTCAGTATCATTAGTAATTAATGAAATGCAAACTAAAATCGTAATATGATGCCATTAATTTTCTACTAGAAAGATCAAAACAAGAAAAACAAAAAATTGACAGCACGGAATGGTTTGGGGTGGAGCAACTGGAGTGCTTGTATATTATTGCAAAGCAAGGTGATATAACTGATTTTGAAAATAGTTTGCAAATTTCTTACATAATTAAACATTTTCTTTACTTGTACTGACATTGATTCCAGGGAAAAAGGGATAAATAGACTGACCTCTTCAGGGCCACTGATATTTTCTCTACTTCTGAAACTGGACTTAAAAGACCCAGAAATTCTACCATAATGAAATGAAACATATAATAAAATTAAGTATCAATTCCTAAAAAATAAAATTAAGTAATAGATGGATGATTGCTTTAATCATAATTGATAAAATATGGGAAGAAAAATTACCCGTCAGCTTCTAAATAAATAAACAAACTGTGATCAATTCACAAATAGAAAATGAACCAGCCCTAAAATCAAATCTTACAGTGATGTAATTGAATCTCAAAAGCACAATAAAAAAGCTCAACCATGAAGACTACATAAGTCTGAGTTTAATTAAAGGTCATCATTAAAAAGACAAAATTATGGGAGAAAGATCAGATCATAGTTTATCAGAGGTTGTGAATGGGAATAGAAGAAAGGAATAGACGATGTGAGAGTGATGGAAACATTCTTGCTTTTTGTTTTAGTCCTTGCTAAAGGTCTTTAAATGCATTTTACATACTCATATATTCCCTATAAGGGTGAAGTTTGCCAATTATTCCTCTAACAAGCCAATGTTAAAAATTGAAATTTTACTATAATACAGAAACTAGACTGCAAAACAAATAGCACACATGATAGAAGCTAGTGAGGTCCCTTGGTTGCAAAGATGGTGTCTACAATCATGTCTACGTCTAGTTTGATTGAATTAGTGAAGGCATGCAGTACTTATATGACATACTCTGAAATTCAGTACAAACAACTATCATATGTAGCTAGGATCAAAACTTACAATATTCTACTGATATCACATTTTAGAAAAATGAGCCAAATGATACCATAGCACCTAAAGCAATATTTTCAGTGTTATATCTTCCTCCATCACTGAATAAAGGCTCCTATAAAAAGATTTGGAGCACTGCACTGTAGGCTACGTCTCATGGTGATAATAGGAATGCCTACCCCTGGAGGTCTTAAGACCTCCACCTTTTGTGATTTCATAAAGAGAACATTTTCTTTACTTCTACTGACATTGTCTCCAAGGCAAAAGTGATACCTGGGCTGACCTCTTCAGGCCCACTGATATTTTACATACTTTTGAAACTAGACTTAAAAGAATGACTTTTCCCATGTTCCTCACAAAGAACAACTTTATTTTCAGTCTTTTTCCAGTTATATTCATAAGATTCTTTCATAAAATATGCTATAAAATTTATGGTTTTATTAACTTATTTTTAATTGATAAATGATAATTGCATATTAATGGGGTACAATGTGATGTATTGATTGATGCATAAATTCTTAAATATTCAACCAAGCCAACTGACATATGGATTACAAGTTTTTATGGTAATTATGTTAAATTTTATTTTTAGTAATTCTGAGATTTATAATACTTTACCTGTGCTCAGCATACAGTACAAAAGATTACAACATGGTACTCCAGTCTAACTGAAACTTTGTGCCCTTTGACAGCTCCTCTTTCCCCATGGCTTAGTACCGTACCCCTCACCGCAGCCTTTGTTGACCATCTTTCTACTCTACATTTTTATGTGATCAACATTCATAGATTTCATACGGAAATGAGACGGTAGGATATTTGTGCTCCACCCATGTGATTATAAATCACAGAATATCCTTCTTTAAAAACCAAATATTATTTTATTAACTTTTAGAATTCCTGTATATATTGGAATAGTTAATATTTCACTTAATCTTAAACACAATTTAACATACTCTGTACAGGTAATTCTAGCTAGCCTAATACTGTGCTATATTTATACCCAAGAGAACATTTGACAGTCTGCCTGCATTTAATATATTTAATGGAAATTTAATGTTCTCGCAATTGTTTTTGTCCTCTTAGAAGCGCTGAATTATTTATGAATAGCTTCAAGTCTCTCTAAGTAAAACACACTTCTTCCAATGAGCAAAAACACGGTCAGCAATCACAGTTCAGTGTGGGACACAGTCACTAAAAACACCAAACCCAATGCTGGAGAATGACTTTTTCCAATGTGTGCCAGTTTTGGCCCTTCCAACTTGTAGATTAAAATCATGTAGACTTTATTCATGTGTTAACATCAGAAAATCTCTTCCTTCTTACACTTACTTTCCATATTTTTTCTTATATTAACACACACACACACACACACACACACACTTCTCTTTTCATTAGTAGAACAACTTCATGATCATACATTTGAGGACCATGAAAGTAGAGGAACCTGTGATCTCTGAGTAGTGCTCTTCCCACCCAAGGCAGATGTTGGTGGGATTCATGGGTTACATATTTTCTTCACATCCAATGTGTGATGTGCTCAAAACCCCTGGAATGCATTTTGCTTTCCCTTGCAGTTAATTTATATTCCCTGTGACATGTCAAAGAAATTTATCTGTGATACTGTATGGTGGGAGAGATAAGCACATTTAAACTTCACCTCCTCACTTAATACATGGACCTTAGCCTTCTCTTGTATAAAAAAAAGAACACAATAATAATTACCAGACAGGGTTAATTTGAAGGTTTAAGAAAACATTTCTAAATTGCTAGCACAGGTTCTTGCTAACGGAGAATCTGAAGCAGGGTAGTGATGGCTCAAATGTTGGGTCCCTGCCACTCACTTGGGCAACTTAGTTTGAGTTCCTAACTTCCAACTTCAGGGCTAGTTGGGAGCTGTTGACGGCAGTGGAGGGTGGGCATGAATCTGCAATTAGGAGCTCTTTCTCTGTCACTCTGCCTATCCAATGAATTAATTTAAAAATTATACATGTTTATGAGGTAACAGTGTCATAATTCAATACATGTATACAATGTATCATGATCAAATCAGAGTAATTAGCATCTTCATCTCCTCAAACATTTGTCATTTCTTTGACTGGGAACCTACTAGCTCTGCTCTTTGAGGTCTTTATGAAATATATAATAAATTGTTATAAACTAGAGTCACCTCACTATGCTATGAAAACTACAGCTTACTCCTCTCATTTAACTGTATTTTGGCATTCATTATCTGACTTCCCAAGAAACTGCTGTTTAAATTTGTTTCAGGATATTGTGTGATATCTTAATGTCACAAAATCACATGATAGGATCTGTTTTTGCTGGTATCAGTAGAAGACATGAGATACTTCTTTCTTCTTTTCAAGATTTATTTATTTGAAAGGCAGAGAAATGGGGGTGAGGCAAGACAGAGAGAGAGGGAGAGAGAGAGGGAGAGAGAGAGGAGAGGAGTGGAAGGGATGGGAGGGGAGGGGAGGGAAGAGGAGGGGAGAAGAGAGGAGAGGAGAGGAGAGGAGAGGAGAGGAGAGGAGAGGAGAGGAGAGGAGAGGAGAGGAGAGGAGAGGAGAGGAGAGATCCATCTGCCAATTCACTTCCCAAATGACTGAACCAGACAGGGCTGGGCCAGGCTGAAATAAGGTGCCAATAATTCCATTTGGTGTCTTACATGGATAGCAGCGGCAAAAGCACTTGGGTTATCTTCTGCTGCCATCCCAGATCCATTAGCAGGAAGCTGAATGGGAATTGTTTGGAGCAGCTGGGGCTCCAACCAGCACTCTGATATGTGTTTCCAGAGTAGCAAGGCCCACAGCACCACAACACTGGCCCTTACTTCTCCACTGTTATTGGTTTTCACTGGTTAGAATGGCTCAAGGCTGGAGCATCAGAGAGTATAGCAACTCCATTCTGGATGAGTTGCATTGTTTACAACACTTAGCATGGTTTCTGCATTCAGTTAAAATCACAGTGGTTGCTATACATTAGTTACCACAAATCAGGGAAAACATGACATTTTTCTTTTGGGGACTGGTTTATTCCACTAAGCATAATGGTCTCCAAGTGCCTTCATTGTGTTGTGAAAGACAAACTTTCATTTTTTATGGCCAAGTAGTATTCCACAGTGTATACAAACCACATTTACTTTATCCAGCCATGAGCTGATGCACATTTGTGTTGATTCAATTTGATTTCATATCTTAGCTACTGTGAATTGAATTGAGCTGCTGTAAATGTTGAGGTAAGATAACCCTTTCCTTTTTTTTTTTTTTTTTTTTTTGCTGATTTCATTTTATTTGGGTAAATTCCCAGGAGTGTAATGGCTGGGTCATATGGTAGATCTATTTTTAGATTTCTGAGGAATCTCCATACTGCCTTACAAATTGGTTATGCTAGTTTATTTTCCCAACAGTGTACTTTTCCTCATATCCTTGCCAGCATTTGTTGTATTTTGATTTTTGGATGATAAAAACTAAGTAAAATGCTCAAGAATTTTCTCTTCTATTTGATGAATTTAGTTTAAGAAAAAATATTGTATAGAAACTTGAACATATCTACAGCTAGAACACTATAGATTTTTTAATCCTTAACGGAGAAAGAGTTTGATAATTTGAAGCAAGCTTTTTATAGCATTCATGTTACTGCAAATGAATAATCAATACTATTTCCAAAGCTGTAAGGGGTAACTTTTTTAGCAATATGGTTGACAAGGGCGAGATTTCAGAAAGGAAACCACAGTCACAATTCAAAAAGTCAAAGTCACAGAGTAATTTAAATGGGTTGATCCATTTGTTCACTTATTATAAACTTCCCTTGTGCTCTGAAATGTGATCATTGTATCAGGTCTTAGGTTGACTGGAATCCATGTGTAAACTTTGCATTTGAACTAGAGGGGTTAATTACACAGGTAGATTAGTCAGAAACATAATAAATGCCTGGAGAAATTGTTCTTAGCAGAGAGGTGCTTACAAAATATGATCAATATTAAGTGATCAACTTCTTTGGGAGAATCTGGGTCATTTTAGAACATAAGTAATATTTGAATTGGATCTTGAAGGATTAGAATGTATTTGATGATTAGAAATTAATTGATTTTATGAACAGCTGCCAGTTTGTAGTAGCATAAACACTGCTTACTCTTGCTGGGGCCCAACCTCACCAAGAACAATGTGATGTTGGTCTTTCCTTGTCCCCAGCACCTAAGGATACAGCCAATAAGGCAAGTGGCCAGAAACCCACTCTGTGTGCCTGAGCTATGAGAAGAGCAGCACGGCCATTTAGGATTAAATAGCAACACAATTGCCAGTGAGCTTTGAAGGCTGAAAGTTAAAAGGCATTTTGTGTTCTGTCGTTCTGAGATTCTTAACGCTCAAAAAAAAAAGGAGCTGCCCATGGGATTTCCTCTGAGGTTCTCCTAATTTCTCTGTAGTTCTAAACACATTGCACAATGTTGTCAGGGATTACTATGGATAGCCAACCCCATTGTGCTAAACAAACCAGTAATTTGGAAAAATTACAACCCTGGATGCCTTCGTTGGCACCACAAGCATGGCCTTCCTGCTAATTGTTATAAGAGAAAAAAACGATGTCCACACACTGAACCAAGGGAGGGTTCTTTGCGAAGGTGGCATGTGGTAATTCTTCAGCGAGGCAGTAAAATCAAAATCTAGGTGATTTAACTTGGGCCAAGGGTGTTTGGAAATCCTGTGACTCTTACAAGAGTTATGTTGAAGCAGAAATGGTATATTCTGTCTTGAAGTGTGAACCACGCTTAAGTATTGTTTAGCAACTTGTTCGTAGTGACAGCGTCCTGAATAGCTGGTTAGTCACGAAAGAGATATTTATGGACAAGTGCCTCATCTTGCCAGTGATACATAGAAACACAGGCATGTGTGCACATCTTAGTTATAAAACCTAAAATAGGATAAGGAGTGTCACATTGTTTTTTGTTTTGTTTTTGCTGTTATCGACCCTTCCTCCCTAGATCAGGCCTGAAATTTTGCAAAATTTCAGCAAGGAGGTATTTTACGTCAAAAGTTCACCTGTTTATCTTATTTTTAACATTCTATATTGAGGGAAAAGGAGTTTTCATAATTCAAGCTTTTCCCTTTCAGACATAATGAAGCATCACAAAGATACACTCATAGTTACCTAAGTGAACGCCACTGTCCAGTAGGGACAGGAGCTTCAAGTTCTCCAGAGGCAGAAGCGAGTGAACAGAACCTTAATCCCACAAAGCTCACTTTACATTTCATGGTAAGTATGGTTTTAAAACAAGAATAACAGAAGTGGAGTTGTGCTGCAGCAAGTTAAGCACCCTGTGGGACACTCCTATCCCTTGTCTGAGTGCTGATGCAAGTCGTGTCTGCTCCACATCCATTTCAGTTTCCTGCTGATGAATCCTGGGAGATAGCAGGTGAGGGGACAGTGATTGGAGTCCTGCCACCCATGTGGGAGAGTCACGTGTGGAGCAGCCAGGACTTGATCCAGTGTCCTTATGGGAAGCTGGTGCAGTAAGTACTGGTTTTATTTGCTTCAGCACAGTACTGTCCCTGAGACTTAACTTCTTGAATGTGATATTTTTCCCTTATTACAGGGAAATTTGCTATCACATGTCAGAAATCTCAATCTGAAAAAGATATACACAGTTTATTACCTGAACAGAAATATTAAGATGTACAGTCAAATAAATATTAACTTCCACAGATTCTCCATATGTCATATGTAGGCCATGATTTTCCAAATTTTCCTTCATCACATTTTTAAGTAGATGGAACTAAGTGCCTTTGATGGATTTTGTTAAATAGAGAAACTTTAGATTCTTGTTCTGGGTGGTAGCCAATTTTGTGTTCTACAACAAAGTACATAGGGCAGGCTGCTTATGCAGTAAGAGGGGTTTGTTTAGATCACAGTTTCAGCAGTTCAATGTAGAAGATGAAGCTAATTTATTCGGTTTGGCCTCTGGTGAGTCAGGTGGTGGTGGCAATGGTAGAGGCACAGGTTGGAGTGAGAATATCACATCTCAGCCAGGACACAGAGAGAGAGAGATGAAGAGAGACCAGGATCCCACAATTCCTTTGAGGGGAAGTCTAAAGTGGTCTAAGGATCTTCACCAGGCCCCACCTCCTGAAGACTCCATTACTCCCCAATGGTGCCATGCTGAAGAGCAGGCCTTTAACTAGTGAACATTTTGGCAACATTCAATATCCATACCACAGCACTCTGAATTGTTCATTCCAGAATGTTCAATTTATTTAAAAATTTGCAGGTGTGAAAATAAACAATTGATTCCACTTCTTCTATTTCCTTTAATTGGACACTTTAGAACCATAACCATGAACTTCTCTAGTAAAATAATATGTGCACATTATGAGTGAAAAATCTAAATAAAATGAAAATGCAATGATGTCAAATTGTAGTTTGTCAGGAAAAAGGGTGACAGTATTTATGCTAAATACTTTATATGGATGATTTCACTGGTTGTATTCGAGCAGAAACCTTTGATGAAAACAGTTCCTAGGAAAAGTAAATTTATGTTCAACAGACTGTTCCAAAGCAAACTAACATTTACGGATTCTGTCTTAGGAGACCCATCGTGTGGACTTGAAACTATGATTGGCCCTGAATCCTTTGCTTTGAGACTTGCTGGCATCTGCCCCACTGAGCCCTGTGCCTGCAGCAGAACTGCAGTCAACACGACTTTAATGTTCAGATGTGGCCCTGATGTCATTTGCTCCCTTCCTAGCTCTGTGTAAAGAACTCAATACAGTACACAAAAAACAACCTAACGTAAGCTCTTGTTGATGCATTGCTTGTCTACATGATCAAATGATTTTATACCCCTCCTCTTCAATCAGAAGGAAGATAGATCAAGTCAGATGGAGCACACCAACCACAAGTGACACTGGAGAAAACAGGCATGGCAGACATGGGCTGCAGTCACAGGCAATGCAAATCCATTCAGCACTTAGGATTCTTCTGTTCTAACATACTCATGACGCAGCACACTCCCCTGCTCCCAGATTTTACAAAGTTCTCTGGAAACATCACTCCATATTCAGAACTCTCCTATGCCCACAATTCTTGTCTAAACCTACCCATCATCTCTTTGTTTTACCTCATATGATTCTAATCATAAATTATCCCCTGAATTCAACCCTATTTCAGTAGGGTTATAAATCCCCAATATGCCTTGGTGTCCATAAACCAAATGTGTCCCTTCAGAAAATGAAATTTTGCTTCTGAAACTTGCATCCTTCAGCACTAAGCCTCTCCACCATGGGTCCCACCTCTACTTCTGCTTCATTGCCCTTATGCTCATAGTCTTTGGCAATTCAAGCTCAGACATTGTCCTGCATAAATTGCAGACAGCCCATCCAATAACCCAGTCTCTGAGGACTTGACCAAACTTCTCCCATGCCCACTGCATCCTTTCTACCTGCTTTGTATTGTATCTGAAGCAATCATAAGTCTTGTCATGATGTGGTATTCTTCCTCATCTACTCACTCACCATAACCTCCACATTTCCGTCCACAGCTGTTTCTTCCAGACTGCTTTCTCAGTTAGTCCCATCACAGCTCTCTGGGGATTCCAGTGGACTGTCCACACATCAGTTGCTCCTTTTCCCCTCATTCTCCACTATTTTTCGTCATGTTCTTCTTTCTTCAGTTTGATTGTTATTTCCTTTGATACCATTTCTGGAAGTATAGGCGGAAAGAGAGGTCTACTCATGTTTTCTACTCAAAAGGACTTTGTTCACTCAAAGTCATCACTTATCAAGGAGGAAAGCACCCATCTCAATATTTTCATTCTGTCTTTGCAAGTCAAACTACTTCTCAGGAAGGTGGAAACCTCTGAAACTCCTTTTAAATCGCATGGTTTTCTTTACCTTGCTTTGTTTCCACATTCAGACTAAGGCATGTTTGCATGATGATAGATTCTGATTCTGAGAATGCTTCTGACTCTAGCATTTCCCATGCCTCTTATGTTTTTCTCTTACAGCTATATGTTATAGAAACAAGCTGATTCTGTCACTACTTGCATGCCTTTTATGCTGCTGTCAGAATGCCAAAACTGTAACATATATTGGATTTTGTATCACATTGAATCAGATATGTGCTAATGACTTCACATGTGATGATGATTCTATGATGTCACAAACATTACTAATGTTATAGATGATAAATTTGAAACTAGAAGGTCTAAATTAGTTGCCAAGGGCATTTGATATTTAAGTCTGATGGAATAAACATTGGAAGACAGGTCTGACTCCAGAACTCTTCATCAGTCTGCTAGAATACCTTTTCAATAAAAGTATCCTCTGTCTTCTTAGCAATAGACAAACATGTAAACCAAATTAAATAAGCAAATAACAAAAAACCACTCTGTGTATTTGAAAATGATTGGTCTCATCAATAATGAATGCATTTATGCAAAAGCAGTGCTCACTGTTAGGTTAAAGTACTTAGCCACTTTCACACAGAACTTGGTTCTCAAGTGTGCCACAGTCACTAATACAGCTGGGAGCTACAGTGTCTTTAGAGGAAAAGTAGCAACTTCAGCTAACAAGTAAGAATTTATTTGATTCATAAAACTGGCACCTGGGCTAGTATTGCATAAACAGTTTCAAAACGACAAAATTCCAGAAGCTCCAAGGCACTCTAACAAGTTAAAGCCTCGATTCCTGCACCAACTTGCAGGATCCTCATCGGCTTGCTGTCTGGTGTATTGGGCTTCAGCACAAGCAGAAATAACTGGGAAGCCAAGAGAACAAAAAGTCACTGGCTGGGATTTTGAGGGACCCTGCAAGCTGATGAGCTGAATGGCCAGAGGACTCAAAGCCAGGGCACCTCATAGTATTTCTTTTCTCAGAGATATAATAAAAAAAATGGGATGAATGCTTTCAACTTCATACCAGACTTGTAGAGGCCAGACTTGTGATGATTTACCTTGTGATGATTAACCTCAAGAACATTTCAGCTGAAAAAGGATACATCTATTAGCAGTTACTTATATGTACAACTCCATTAAGTTTTCACAGTAAACATTTTAGCCTGATCTCCCTTCTCAAAAATTCTCTTAAGAAGATTAGCCTCATAACTGGCAAGGCCACAGAGCCCACCTGATTATTTTCAAGCTCTTTCTGGCAGTTTCTATTTGCCTCTCAATGAAAAACCTGCTCATGGTTTAGATACCGTTCTTAGGGCCTCTAATAATGACTCTGTCCTCCATCTTAGATCCTGTAAGTTTAGTTGCTTGTTAGATTCGTTTTCTCCAGACTTAGAAAAGTAAAATTTCAGGTGGCCATGCACATGAAACCTCCGATGGAAGCTGTTTCTGTAAGCAGGCACTGCCTCCCTCTGAGAAGCCACCTCCTGCTTAGAAGTCATCTCCTGCTAGAACCCTGTCTTGACCCCTTCCCAGAGGCCCCTTTTCAGCACGGAGCAGCCAGAGCAATCATCGTCCAGTCACCCCTAACAGATGTTACGGTACATTCATGTTAGGGAGGGGATGTGAGGAGTCAGATAGGTTAATAGGTAGTCAGGGTGGTTCCAGTGGAATTTGGGGTAAAAATATTTGCTTCCTTCCCCAAAAGAACATTACCTTTAGCAAGAATAAAATGTCCTCCTTCCTTCTGAATCTCCAAATTTACCATGAGAATAATGAGGGAGTGATGATTGCATTTGAGCTCCAAGTTTATTGTGAAAACAAGTTACCTATCCCACCCTTCTGGATGGTTTTTTTGTTTTATCATGAGAAAGCCAGATAGGATAAAGGATTGTAAATCAGGTCTTTGGATGGGTTTTGTCCCAGCCTAGTAACTGAATGATAATCTGACTGTCAAGTTTTGTTTTCCTTTGAAATTATACTTAAAACCCCAGTGCCACAGGGTCCTTTGGGTTCTTCCCTCTCTTGGAAGCCCCCTCCATGCTGCTATGGCTAAATCTTTGTAAATCTCAACAACAACAAAAAAAGATGAGCAAATCCACTTACCCTCAGGAATGATTTCTTTTTCTTTTAAATTTTAATTAATACATAATCACAG
Organism: Oryctolagus cuniculus; assembly: GCF_964237555.1. Classification (NCBI taxonomy): domain Eukaryota; kingdom Metazoa; phylum Chordata; class Mammalia; order Lagomorpha; family Leporidae; genus Oryctolagus; species Oryctolagus cuniculus. The sequence continues at coordinate 95,261,680 of NC_091444.1, read as the reverse complement.
CACAAATTTATGCAGTATAGTGTGAACACTTTATACATGTACACCATGCACAATAAAATGTATGATGATCAAATCAAGGTAATAGCATTTCCATCACCCTAAAGATTATTTGTTTGTGTTTGGAGTCTTTAAGCTGCTCTGTTTTGGTTATCCATAAAATACATGAATAATGGTTATAAACCATAGTCACTCTGCTATGTTTTAGACCACTAGAACTATTCCTCTCATCTAACTATATTTAGTATTTATTATCAAATCTCCTTCTTATCATCAATTCTCCCTACATGTCCCAGCCTCTAGTAATCACTACTCTAAAAATCAAGGGTTTCTGTACAATCCTTTAACTTCTAAGCTATATACCACTACCTTTCTCTCTTGTTTTAGTCCACCCCTTTTTCATAGACTCATTTATGGTTCCATTTTCCATTTATTTGTGTATATATATATATGTTTAATTGCTATGCATAAATGCAAGTGTAGGGGAAGCATAGCTTTTCACTACTGAGTTTATTTTTCACCCTTATCCGCATCTTGAACTACGATAAAATTATTTCCTCATAAGGTGCTTGAAAAAGTGCATGTTCTGGTGGAAACTGAGATGACAAGGAGGGCAAGCCCTTTAGAAACATTCTTCCTATGAACGTTCATCTTTTATGTGTGACTAGTGACATTACTTTTTTTTTTAAGTACTTATTTTACTTGAAAGGCAGAGTGACAGAGAGAAAGAGAGAGAGAGAAAGACCTTTCATTCATTGGCTTATTCTCCAAATGGCTGCAATGGTCAGGGCTGGACCAAGACAAAGCCAGGAACCAAGAACTCCATTTGGGTCTCCCACATGGATGACTGTGGCCCAAGCACTTGGGTCATCTCCTGCTACCTTTCCAGATAGCTTAGTGGGGAGCTGTATCAGAAGCAGACCAGCCAGGTCTCAAACTGGCATTGCTGGAGGCAGCTTGACACACTATGCCTTGATGAAATACCAACTGCAAGTGAATATAAAGGACTATATCATATTAGAAAATTGCCAGATTTGTTTAAATTTGTAAGGTAATGAAATACATGAAACCTGTTCTCATTATATAAATAGAATTTTTTTTTAAAGAAAGAATTGTAAGATATCTAGTAATCATTTAAAAAGGAGGAGGGAGGGATAATGTCACAACCAGCCAAATATTCAACATCTATAAAGTTCTGGGATGTAGTGGGTAAAGCCACTGCCTGTAGTGCCAGCATCCCCTTTGGGCACTAGTTTCAGACCAGGCTGCTCCACTTCCGATTCAGCTCTCTGCTATAGCCTGGGAAAGCAGTAGATGATGGCCCAAGTCTTTGGGCCCCTGCACTTGTGTGGGAGACCCAGAAGAGGCTTTTGGCTCCTGGCTTCAGATTGACCATTGTAGTCATTTGGAGAGTGAACCAGAAGATCTCTCTTTCTCTCTGTTTCTCTCTCTCTCTCTGCCTCTGCTTTTGCCTCTCTGTAACTCTGCCTTACAAATAGATGAATGAATATTTTTTAAAAATTAAAGTTCTTAACACATTATCTCACATTTAAAACTTGAATAAAATAAATATATTACAGCTTAAGTGAGATTCTTCTGTATAGTCACAGTGCACTCTCAAACACAAAGAATTTTTCTCTGATCTCTGTTTCAATGTAAATAATGGGTGCCACATATATGTATTTATGAATTGGTCTATGTTTATCTTTGTATCTATCTGTCTATGAACAGATATTTTATATTTATATTTATATTTCCCATATTTTTTAGCTCTATTGAAAACACTTGGAACAGAGAACAAAACATATTTGGCCACTGAAATGTTCCAAATGAAAACACTTTCAGAGGTTTTAAAGTATCAACACATCCATCCCAACAGAGGGTTTGAAGTTATATTACATCCAAGAGGCATTTAATGAGATGGTTTTCAAGGACTAGATTGGCTTTATCTTTGTGGCTAAATCCCTTAGTAAGAAGGGCAAAGCGCTTAATGTCCCAAGTGCTTGTTAGCCATTGGCAAGCTTGGAATAATGATACACATCTTTTCTTCCTACAGTTCTTTTTAGATAACAGCGAGAATGGAACATGTATTGTGAAAAGTCAAAAGTTCTGCACAAATGTGAGATAGTGCCCCAGTCATCTCCATCCAGGAAGGTTTTATTTCTTAGCACTTATATTGTGCGGCAGATATTCAGCACCGTTATTTTTGATTCAGGGGTTGTGAGTGGCAGAGGGCATTCTTGTTGTTATAAAAATTCATTGAGAAGAGAGGCACCTTGTCACTTTCATCTCTCTCCTGAAAAGTGCCTTCACAGTCCCATGCAGATGAGAGCTATTCAATAAATATTTGTTGATTGAACCAAGAGGGGAAATGACAGATAACTGGAATTAACATGAAGCAAATGATATGCGATGCCAGAGGCATTTTATTAGATTGCTGAATCAGAAAGGTCCCTGGAATTGTACTTACAGATAGACCATGTGTGTATAAAAATCCACAGAATTTTATTTAAAAAAAAAACAGAGGGCTTGGATTTTTCACCACTCATCTCTTTCTTATCAAAAAGCGTTGCAGTTCCCAATGCATCCCTCTGTCCCAGGCAAAAAATTCTTCCCCTCAATGAGCTGTCTCCTTAGTCTCCTCCACTTCAAAGAACGCTTAACAGTTTTCCTATTCCTTTTGAGGAGCTAGGCAGATCTTGGATTCTCAGTATCCTCTTGATACTTTCCTTAATTCACGTTTCATTTCTTTAACACTAACCTAAAATCAAGTGGCCATTATATTTTATAGCACTGCATATAACTGTATTGCACTGTTATGAACACTTCTGAATAGGTTCATTTGAAATTTCGGTTATGTATTTCAGAATGTCACATGCTCTTGAGGGTATACAGGATCCCATTGCTTATATTTTCGAGTGTTTCTATTGTTTCATGGGTGGTATTGCTGAGCAAAACATGACAATTTATCTCCGCATCTTCTTGCTCTTTCAGGTTGTCACTACTTCTTTACTCCATGCATCCATAGGGGTGCAGTGAAATCCCTATGTAGAAGCAGAAAACATAGCTATACAAAATAAAGATAATTGAAAATGAATCTTGATGTGAATGGAATAGGAGAGGGAGCGGGAGATGGGCGGGTTGCTGGTGAGAGGGAGGTTATGGGGGGTGGGGAAAGCCGCTATAATCCAAACGTCGTGCTTTGTAAATTTATATTTATTATATAAAAGTTAAAAAAAAGAAAATGGGGTTATTCCATTGACTGAAAAAAGTAATATTCAAGTTTCTAGAGGCTAATACTTGCCTGGAAGTGTATAAATCCAATTAAGTAGAGAAAGTAGTTTCCTTGCTGGTGGGTTTCAGTTTGTGTTTTGGTCTTCTGCTTTGGTGTTCATCTGACCTCTATGTTCTCAGATTGCCTCAGTTACTTGCTGAGTAGCAACTTACTTTCTGAATCACTTCTAAATCTGCATTTTTTCTTTTACTAGGACTGTACTGATGATAGATAGATTTATAAAATAAAGTGGTACATGCTAAAAGATTTGTTCATCTTAGAGAACATCTCTTTCCAAATGTCTGTATGGAATTCCTTAAAGTTAGAAATTGGGAAATATAAATATAATTTACTAAATAAACATAAATACTGTGCTATTTTGAAATTCTTGGAAAATGGAATTAAAAGGTAAACATTTTACTGCAAATTTTTAAAATTCATGTGTGTCTTTTTCATTACATATGTTTCCATAAACTTATTAAAGTATCCTTGTATTTACATGTGTATAATTATGCATATGTACAAATTAAATATCTACAATTTCAGAGAAAAGTTTAAACTCTTCTTTACTCAGCATCTAAACCATTAATTATGTATGATATGATGCCTGACTTTTGCAATGATAAATGCTGCATTTTCAATGCAATGGATGTTTTTAATAATCTAATGGTGAAATAAGATTGAGATGAATCTGATTTATAAAGTCATCAAGTCAAGACCTGAGGGAGATTAAATGTTTATTGTGTCTAATTCTACAGGATGTGTAAGAATGATGAAAGTTGATATAATAACTTTCTCTAAATCTGGAAATTTTATTTTTTTAAATTTTTAACTTTTATTTTTTTTCTATTTTTAAAAAAACTTTATTTGTAAATTAGAAGCAAACTAGCAGATTTGTATGTTAATTGATCTCTACAGGTTCTCAATTATCTCACAAAGCCTGTAATTCATTTATTTAGACTTACCTGGTAATTGCATTTTTTTTTGCTTTCAAACTTTTATTTAATGAATATAAATTTCCAAAGTACAGCTTATGGATTACAATGGCTTCCCCCCCATAACGTTCCTCCCACCAGCAACCCTCCCCTTTCCCACTCCCTCTCCCCTTCCATTCACATCAAGATTCATTTTCAATTCTCTTTATATGCAGAAGATCAGTTTAGCATACATTAAGTAAAGATTTCAACAGTTTGCTCAAACACAGAAACATAAAGTGAAAAATACTGTTTGAGTACTAGTTATAGCATTAAATCTCAATGTACAGCACACTAAGGACAAAGATCATACATGAGGAGTAAGTGCACAGTGACTCCTGTTGTTGACTTAACAAATTGACACTCTTGTTTATGGCCTCAGTAATCACCCTAGGCTCTTGTCATGAACTGCCAAGGCTATGGAAGCCCCCTGAGTTCACTGACTCAAAGTGGAAGTTCTCTCCTCCCTTCAGAGAAAGGTACCTCTTTCTTTGATGGCCCATTCTTTCCACTGGGATCTCACTCGCAGAAATCTTTCATTTAGGTCATTTCATTTTTTTTTTTTTTTTTGCCAGAGTGTCTTGGCTTTCCATGCCTAAAATACTCTCATGGGCTCTTCAGCCAGATCCGCATGCCTTAAGGGCTGATTCTGAGGCCAGAGTGCTGTTTAGGAATCTAGTTTTCTACTGAGTTCCAGTGGCTAGAATGAGCCTCACAAAAAAATATAGTGCACATACTTGTTTTCCATTTTTTTAAAATATTCAATTATAAAGTAGACATACAAATCCATTCTATATGATTTCTTAATCAAAATGTAAAGAATAATGTACTCCACAATAATGCAACAGGAGAGAGAGGTACCAAGCTCAATTACAAATACAGTTAGAACAATTGAACATTGATTACCAAGAATCAAGATTCCCATGGATCAAAAATTGCAGGGATGATGTCAAGAATGAGTAAATCTCTTTAAACTGCTCTAGCAGGATTCTTGCCAAAAGTGAACTAAGCAAGGACAAATAAAGAAGCCTGATAATGAGGACCCGTTGAGGAAAGGACTCAGAGGAGAGAAACTGAATTTGACCAATGAGAGTCTTTGAAAATGCATGAAAATACTATAGCACAGCATGGTACAACTTGCAGTCATCTAAAGTTTGTACATGCATGTTTATCCAATGTACATAGTTTAGTCAGTTCGAACTTCTTATGATAGATGTTTAGCAAATGTCATAAAAGATGAACAAAAGCCTTTAGAAACATCTTCAGCAAAGTTCTTTTTCCTAATTTTTTGGAATGCATTAAATTATTATGCATCACTAATATATGCTTATCAGGGGATTATTTTTGAGGCTTTTAACATTTAAGATAGAAACTGATGAAAACATAAATTTATTTTACCTTTCATAAATAAGTCAGTTTTCATAAATGAACATGACCTTTTCTTCTTTTCATGGAAATTCATTTGAATGCAAATCAAAGTGCCGTCTGACACACCAAAACACTTCTGCAACTTCATTTTTGTTTACCACCAGCAGGCTTTCATCCAAGTCAACTCAGAAACACCTACTACTATTGATAGAGGGCACACAATTTTCACCTTCAAGCATTTAACTAAATCCAATTCTTGGAAGAACGAGGTCCCTTATAATACAATACTTTTAAATTAGACAGCATTTTTATTAAAAGATCTTGTAGTTCAATCTGCCTCTTTCCAAAATCCTTTTCATGAATTCCCAGAAGGCACTAATTTCCCCAATGATGTCTTTAATGATCTTTGAGGCAAAATACAGACAATGCACTTCATAGAAACCTGAAATCTATGTCAACTACCCATATTCCCAGAGTCAGTCACATACCTAACTGAGCCATCATCTCCGAGAGCAGTGAGTGTTTCTCTATTGTGGTCCAGTTGTAGAGTATTTTCCTAAGACATACTTATAGCCTGTGTGTCAATTAATCATTGTAGAATGCATTCAGTGTGGTGGCCTGATAATGTCTCTACCACCCTTATAACATGAACATGTCTTACAGGGAAAAGATGCCTTTGCAGGTGTCTTTAAAGTTATACACATGAAAATAGAGCTCATTGATGTGAATTCTATTTAATCACGCAAGCCCTTAAAAGTGAAGTTTTTCCTATTGCGGGAAAGGGAAATGAGCAGAGTGACTCCAAATGTGAGAACACTGCTGAGGGCAGCACATGGTAACCTGAGAAGGAATTCTGACAGTGTCTAGAAGCAAAGACTAGCCCCTTGCTGAGAGCCGTCAAGGAAACAGGGACTCCGTCCTCAGACCACAGGGAACTTGTCTTAGTCCATTTTGTATTGCTTTAACAGAACTGAGATAAGTAGCTTATAAAAAAGAAAAGAAAAGAAAAGAAAAGAAAAGAAAAGAAAAGAAAAGAAAAGAAAAGAAAAGAAAAGAACGAAATGCTTACTGCTACAGGTTTTGAAGCTGGGCAGTCCAAAATCAAGGCGTTAACATCTTGTGGGGGTCTTCCTACTGTATCTTCACGTCATGGAAAGAAGAAGGGCAAAAGAGAGTTAACCCATCCCTTTAAGTTTTTTTTTTTTAATATAGTTGCATCAATCCATTCATGAGGATAGAGCCCTAATAATCTAAACACCTCCCCAAAAGTTCTCACCTGCTAACACTGCACTAGGGTTCAAGTTCCCAACGGATGAGCCCTAAATGAAACATTAAGGCAATAACAGAACTGAATTCAGCCAGCAAACTGAATGAGTCTGCAAGTGGTTTATTCCTGAGAGACAACTATAAGAAATTCTACTCCACCAACTCCTTGATTTCAGCCCAGATGACCCTATGCAGGGGAACTAGCACAGCCCAATCTGGACTTCTGACCTATAGAACAGTGAGATAGCAAATTTGTGTTGTTTTAAGCTGTGTGATAATTCACTAAGAAAGCAATATAAAGCTAACAAAGAGAATAAAACTTGACATTCTATGAGTTCATGGCACTTTACCTTGTTTGAGTCTCCAAGGAGCCTGCAGGTTTAAATTGAGAAATTACTTCTGAGTTACCACAGGTAAAAATGAAGAGGACACTTTAGGAATAAAAATTGTACCAGTGGAAAGTATCTGAAAAGTTTCCTTGTTTCAAATTGTCCCATACCCAGATTTGGACACCTAGGTTCTTGCACGGCTTGAGTATGAGGTTGAATTCATTAAATACTTGCCAACTCTTCCTCAGTGTATCTTTCTACCAGTCAGTCACCAGCATCCAGAGTGGCTACAGGTGCAGCTGTATATAGCAATGCAGAGCCTGATGTCAGAATATCAGATACACCTAGTCATTAGTGTTGACATAACCAAGTACTCTTGGGCTGCCCCTTGGGTACTGACTTTGAATGTCAATCTGAGTGGAACTTACATTCATTTTCTCCACTTTGGATGCTGCCACTAGGTGTGCCTCATTATCCTAGAGACCAGCTGTAGTTACTTCCTGAAAGAGATCCTCCCCTTCTTCATTTGCTTTCTGATTCACATCATTTCCTAGATATCTTAGTGGTTTTCCAACAAGGCCCAATTAGATGTTGAGAGAATTGTGTTTTAATGGAAAAATACAAGATTTTGGAAAAAGAAGATAACTGGGGGATACTTTGTATCAAATAACAAATGTGTTGATCAGATAGTAGATGTGTGGGTGTGCGTGTGTGTCCAGGTGTGAAACCCAAGACTCTGATGAGTCTAGGTGATTCTGAGCAGCTGGTCTAAATTGCATAGCTCTAGGGATGCATCACTATTCTTTTCACTTAATATTAGAGTGGCCAATCATTTGGCAGAATTTATGTGTTAATCTAATGTACATAATTTGTGTTTAAGAACAAATGACTCATGACTTGTTAAAAAGTTTTTACTTTCTAAACCCTGGAGAGTAAACTAATTGGCATTTTCAGCAGTTAGTAATATAACAGTCTTTATAGCCCCTAACACCTTCTTGTCCATGGCCTCCTTCCAGTATTCTTGCTCCAGTGACCTATACCATAATGGCTACAACCTGCATGTTACCCTGGTAAGAGAGATATAAAACTGAGAAATGCACTGATAAGGCTAAACAGTATATATTTGTGCTCTATATAACTTGCCTTTGGGAACCAATTCCCTAAAATTGGAGCATTTTTATTGAAAAACAATAAAATAGACAGTTAAAATCAATTGAATGTTTGACCTGCATGTAAATGAGATAAATCTCAGTGGTATCCCATGGGTATCATGCCCTTGGGTTAAGGTGGAAATTGCATTGTCATAACATTGTCAACAACCTTGTGTGATAAAATCTCATTCCAATTCTCCAAAGAGACAACAAATGTTATTGGTGTGCTCTCTGCTGGAGGATTGATCTCAATTTGTTGTTCCCCTTCAGCCTTGATATTTTTCCATTTGATGATTTGCAGTGCAGAAGCCAAGAGCATTTTAGAGGCTGCAGTTGATAACCAGGGTGGGTAATAATTGAGTCAAACAGCTAAAGTCAGCAGGTATAACTTGACTCTGTATTGTATCATGCGTAGTGATGGTGCTGATGTGGATATTAGTGAATTGAACTCCTAAACTCTGACCTATATTTCTAAACTTATAATAATTAGGTACACATCTCGAGGAACAAAGGAAGAAGCAGAGTGGGAGGAAGTGCAAGAGAGAGGAAGAAGGATTGAGACAGGGGAGACAGAGAAGAAGACCAAGAGGAAAACGGAAGGAAAAGAAGGAGAGAGACAGGGAACGGAGAATGCCCATGTGAATTTTTCAAATATTGCAACTAATTTTCTCATTCAATTTATATTCATTGGCAAATATTGAATCTTACCCACACTTCAAATTGCCTTTCTTGACACATTATGACAAAAGTGATTCTCATGTCCATATAATTATATAGGTATTGAGATATTTTTATTTAGGTCTCTTGACCAGAAAGAAATGAAGAGATGTGGCCTGCTTGGTGGGTTACTGGCTGTGTGAAGTGTGGCCTGAGATGACACTCCTGCACTTCAGTGAAGAGACATCCAGCTGCAGACCGTGGCTGACCCAGGCTGACCCACCATGATTATCAAGTAATAGTGAAGGGGTGTGGGACGCTAGTATCTGTGAGAGGTTCTCCATCCTCTTGGAGCTCAGGGTCTAGATGAGACAACAGCAACATAGGGCGGAACAGTTAGGAGATAGTACATTAATAGGATAATCCCAGCTGGAACCAGAAGGTGAGAGATCACAGTGGCCAGCATAGTCATAGGATTCAGATTAAGGATATGGGATGGGTTGAATTAAACTCAGAAGCATATTCTGTGGGTTCATGGGAAGTTGCTACAGATTACTGGTTCATGTAGAGTCAGGAAATGGTGGTGCCTAGGTGCTATAAGGCTGCTTTGAACGCTTGCTTCCCCTCTGGGCATACTGAATATTACCCAGAATATTTTGGAGAATAAACTTATCCTTCACAACCTGTGCAGAGGAGTGGAGATTTTCTATGACGTGCACTATGAAATGATGAGCATAATGCATGAAACCTGAGTGAGTAGAATTGTTAAGATACATTTATCTAATTCATGCCCATGTACATATTTTTGTGTTCTCTAAATCATATCTAAATCATGTTTATGGAGAAGAATATTCTCTTCAAAAAATGTGGATGGGTAAGCATTCAGCCAAGCATTTAAAATACGTGTGTGTGTCCTACATTAGAGTGTCTTAAGTTTATTCCTGACCCTAGATTCTCTGAGTTCTTTTTTTTTTTAAATTTATTTATTAGAAAGGCAGAACTATAGAGAAATAGGGAGACACATACACACACGCACACACATACACAGATCTTCCATCTGATATTTCACTCCCCTAATGGCTGCAATTGCCAGAGCTGGGCCAGACCAAAGCTAGGAGCCTGGAGAAGAATCCAAGTCTCCCACATGAATGTCAGGGGCCCAAGTACTTGGGTCATACTCCATTGCTTTCCCAAGTTCCTTAGCCTGGAGCTGGATCCAAAGTGGAGCAACCAGGATGCAAACTGGCCCTAATACAGGATGCCGCATAATAGGTCTTGACCCTGACTGTGTGTCAGCCATTTCAGCCATTTGAAGAATAATCCTGTGTCCTGCGGATGGGATATCATTCTGTCTCTATCTGTTGGTCTCTCTCTGTTTTACTCTCTTTCTCCTCTCTCTCTCTCACTCTCTTTCTCTCTGTATAACTGCCAATCAAATGAATAAAATAAAATAAAAAAGTATGGGCCATAGAAATGCAACTTACAAGCACAATATTTTTCATTATAGGGATAATTTGAGTTTATAGAAGAGTAACATCTTCTTGGTTGAGTTTTAAACCAAGATGTCTATTTAGAATTCTTAGAAAGATAACTCAATCATCATGTTTAAGCTTGAAAAGTGACAGTTAATTGTGAATGAAACAAATCAAAAAACATTACTCAAAAGAAAAAAATTTATTGCTTAACAAAATAGAAGCAAATTGCAAATTCTTTTTACTTACCCTTCCTCTCAAGCTGTTTCCAATTGCTGTTTGTATACTCATATGGGGTAGCTGTTTTACTGTCCTAGAAACAATAATATTTTAGATTGAGGTATTATTTTAAGCACACAATGAGCTTAGGGCCATTCCACACTAAGTGGAGCTAATGATCATCAACAGCTCCTCTAGGGAAGAAATAGTATCCACTGGTAACAACTTTTAACTTTGGTTATCAAAGCACTTAAGTCAGCCACAGAGGTGTTCCAACCCCTCCTCAACAGAAAGAACCAATGTAATGTGCTCATGTAGTAATGAATTGTTTCCCTTCCCAACCACATAGTACTTCAAGCTGGTGGCTACAATAGTATGAGGTCAAAGGATGTAGCATGACTCACTATGATTTGTCACTGGATTGTTAAATTATCTTGGCCTGAGGATGTCTCTGTACTTAAGCCCATACAAAACAAGCTGAAATCTAACTTGATGCAAATACTTGAGTCTCAGTTAATCACAGCCTCTGAACTTCAGTTAATCATACTCCTATTCAGCTGAGTCCAGTAAGGTAAAACACAGAGGGCAATTAGGAAAGAAAAACAAATAAAGCACATCAATATTGGAAAAAAGGAAGTCAAAATATCCATGATTGAATTTAACTTTTTTTTAAAGTATTTATGTATTTGAAAGGCAGAGTTACAGAGAGGCAGAAACAGAGAGAGAGAGAGAGGTCTTCAATCTGGTGGTTCACTCCCAAATTGGCTGCAATGCAAACCAAGGAGCCAGGAGCTTCTTCCAGGTCTCCCATGTGGGTACAGGGGCCCAAGGACTTGGGCCATCTTCTACTGCTTTCCCAGGCTTCAGCAGAGAGCTGGATCAGAAGTGGAGCAGCTGGCACTCTAACCGACACCCACATGGGATGCTGGCATCACAGGCAGAGCCTTAGCTCACTACACCACAGCATCAGCCCCAACATATTTTTATACATGAAAAAACCTAAACACTCCACCAAAAACCTATTAAAACTGTAAATCAATTTTTAAACTCACAAGATATAAGATCAGCTTACAGAAAACATTAGTATTTTTATATACAAATGAAAAAATGAAAATCTTGCTGAAAGAGTAAGAGAAAGAAATCCCTCTCACAAGATTTAGGAATAAATTTAAACAGTGAAGTGGGAGATCTCTACAAGGAAAATTATAAAACATTACTGAAATAAACATCAAGGACACAAAAAAATAGATTCCTTGATCAGTTTGGAAGAATTGATAGTGTTAAAATGTCCACACTATCTAAAGCAATCTACAGATTCAATGCAATATGCATTACAATACCAATGACAGTCTTACAGAATCAGAAAAAAAATCATAAAATTCCTATGTTCCACAAAAGATCCAGAATATCTAAAGAGATCTTGAGCAAAATAATATCAAGCTGGGAGTATCACAATACCTGATTTCAAAGAATACTAAAAAGCTATAGTATGGAAAATACGGTACTGGAATAAAAATCAAAACATAGATCAATTGAACAGCCTGGAGAGCCCAAAAATTAATGTACAAGCATATCAGCTCCACCATGTTTATCACAACACTCTTCACATTAGTCAAGATACGAAATCAAGTAAGCAGTCAGATGAATGAAGAAAGTGAGGTATACTTACACAATGGCAAACTATCCAGCCATTAAAGAGAATAAAATTGCAGCAAAATTATAGAATTGCAGAACACGATGTTGATTGAAATAAACCAGACAGGGAAACACAAATACTACATCTTGTCCCTCATATGCAAAAGCTAAATAACAAACAAACAACAAAAAACCCCACCCAAACAAAAACACAAACAAAAAACTCAATCTCAACACAGAATGTTGATGACTAGAGTGGAGAGGTGTAGAGAGAGAGAAAGAAGTAGTTAAGATAAAACTATATCAGGAATTCAAGTATGGTTCAGTAACTATGACAAGTATATCATGTTAAGATGAGATGTTAATAATAGGGGAAACTGATTTATCAATTGTGACAAATATATCATACTAATGTATTAATAATAGAAGTTGGATGTGGTGTATATGGCAACTTTATTTCTTCACAATTTTTGTAAATAAAAACTATTTTGAAACAAAAAAATAGAAACTATTAAATGCAGAAAAATAGATGATTAAAAATAAAATTAATTTATTTTAATAAATTAATGAAAATAATTTAAAAATTAGATGAAAAAATTTAATCAATTTATTTTATTTAGTTTATGTTAATTTTAATAAACTTTAATTGTAATGTTATTAGAGTTTAAGTATTAATTGACAAATATTACCTTTGTATACTATGTACTTATGAGGTATCATTATTATTTTTATATATGTGCATAATTGACTGATTAAGTAATGGTAATTAACAAATTGTTGTCTCAATTCTGATCAATTTTGTGGTGAAAACATTTAAAATCTACTGTGCTTGTAATTTTGCAATATACAATGTATCATAGATTAATACACATTTTTTAAAAGATATATTTATTTATTTGAAAGGCAGAGTCACAGAGAGGCAGAGGCAGAGAGAGAGAAGTCTTCCATCTGCTGTTTCACTCTCCAGATGGCTTCAATGGCAGGTGCTACAGAGCTAGCTCCAAAGCTAGGAGCCAGGAGCTTTCTCTGGGTCTCCCACAAAGGTTCAGGGGCCCAAGGATCTCCCAGACCACAGCAGAGAGCTGGGTCGGAAGTGTTCATAGGTTAAGGAAGACTAGATAGAAATTAGTCGTGAAAATTTACTTGGAGAAGTTATACCTTTTATTTTCTATCACATTTAATGTGAGTATGCTATATCTTTTTTCTTTCTCAATCACCAAATGTATGCATTTTTGATACTATCAATTTAAAAATAAACATATTACTACATAGGTTTTTTTTTTTTTTTTTTTTTTTTTTTTTTTTTTTTTTTTTTTTTGACAGGCAGAGTGGACAGTGAGAGAGACAGAGAGAAAGGTCTTCCTTTGCCATTGGTTCACCCTCCAATGGCCGCCGCGGCCAGCACGCTGCGGCCGGTGTACCACGCTGATCCGAAGCCAGGAGCCAGGTGCTTCTCCTGGTCTCCCATGGGGTGCAGGGCCCAAGGACCTGGGCCATCCTCCACCACACTCCCTGGCCACAGCAGAGAGCTGGCCTGGAAGAGGGGCAACCGGGACAGAATCCGGCGCCCTGACCAGGACTAGAACCCATGTGCCGGCACCGCAAGGCGGAGGATTAGCCTAGTGAGCCACGGTGCTGGCCCACTACATAGTATTTTAAGGCCTTGGCTGGCTGTTCGTGTTTTAGTGTTGCATATTTCAAATAGATTCCATTTTGTTGCCAGATCAGAATCACAGATTGGTGTTACTATGAGCTTAAAATAAAGGAATAGAATGAAGGAGGAAAAAAAATAAGTCTTTTAGCACATGCCCCTCCTTATTGTCAACAATGGTTTTTTGTTTTTGTTTTTTTTTTTTTGCTCTTAATAATACCTGCAGCATCTAGAAATATACTCAGACTTACACAACGTATTTACCCAAATGAAGGCTGAATCGGGAAAAAATGTAGAACAAGAAAAATAATGTAAAGAGAACAAATAAGTGAAACATGGGTAAAAGGAAATGCAGCAACATTTTCATTTGAATGCAGCAGATTCAAATTCATCAATGCTTTGTCTTAAGGGGCCCATTTCTTGACTGAGGTGCTCAAAATACTCCCTACAGCTTTACTTGGCAATAATGGTGGCCACTATTATTTTTGAGACAATGTATAACGTTCATTATGACTTTAACAACCATTAAAAATGAAATAATTTTCAAAGTAATATTTTTATCTTAAAATATTTTGTAGTTATAAAATATATCCTTCAGACATATAGAAATGTAAATATTTCCAAAACAATCATTAAACATATTAACTCTTATCAATCAACACATGTCTTAATCACTTCATTTAGACAGATGTTGGAACATCAAATTTTATTATCTTATACAAATTGAATTTGGGGAAAAGCATGTGCATCACAGAGTACATAGAGTAATTAGTTTAAGCCAAGGATATGAGTTTGCATTTTGATTTTCAAGTGGAGTACAAATGCTGCTGTCAATTTTGTGACATTTAAAGCATTCCGTTTTTAAAAAATACGTACACTTGTGCCTTAAGTCATGATAATGTTATGCAGATAGTGAGACCCATTTTCCTAGAGCTTAACATGGGAGAATTGAGACCTTCAAAATATCTGTTCTTCCCATCTCACCTTGATTATGTCTGTTCTTCAAGATGTTTATTGCTTATGGTGTTGTGAGTAGAAGAGGAAGTAAGAATAAAGACCAGAGAGAAGCTTAGTGGTCAGGAAGATGCAGAAAAATTTGTCGGGGGTTGGCCTTAAGAGCACAGTCTCATAGACGCTAAATACAAACTATCTAGGAGGCAGACTGAGAAAGAACTCTTTCTCAAAAATTTAGTGATGCCCTGCATAATGGCAGACCACGTATATGGTTTAACAATGGTCCTGTAAAGTGACATCGCCTGTGGATGTAGCCATCTCTGTTTGTGTAAGTTCACTAAATGATATTTTGCAAAGGCTAAATCACCTAACGATGTACTTCTTTGGAAGTGACCTGATCATTAAGCTGTGCATAGCTGTAGTTGAAAGTGTGGCTTGGATTGGCTACAGAGTGCTGCCTTCTAATATACAGAAAGTCAACATTTATTTTAAGGGAGTTGTACATACAAATGTGACACCAACTTGTGCTAGCAGAGGAGGAGGTCCACGAAACAGCAAAGAGGCCCTGTCCCATCTTCTACAAGCATTGTAGTCGGAAAGGCCCTTATCTGCAAAGCCAGCTGTTTTGTTGCGTGTTGTTGGAAAGGAGGGATGTTTTGGTGGTTGGAAATAAGAGCCCACAGGGTGAGAAGTCAACAGCCAGAGAGACTATGACACAGGGAGCCACTTCAAAGGAACAGCAGAGACAAGTGACCTGGGGCTTAATGCAGGGAAGTGGACTGCAGAACCATTTCTAAGAAGCAGAGCTGAAGTCCCAAAAAGAACACATCCAGTGTTTGGCAAAGGGGTTACGTTAACCATGCCTTGGCAGGATTTCAGAGTTAATGGGACCAGGAATTACACCAGGTCTTGCATTCCTATTCTATGTAAGTGGGGCTATGTATTCCAAGTGTGTTATTATCAAAATGCCACTGCATTGGGATGTATGCAGGACAGGAGGTAAGCTACCTTTTAATTCCTGGGCTTCTGTATCAAGAGGAATTGAGTTTGTGGAATGATATCTGGACATGATTTGAAGGACAAGGTCCCAAACTTTGAGTGGAGGCCAAGACTGAATAAGACATGAAATACTTTGGTTAGCATCAGGGAACATTTCATGTGGAAGGAATCTCAGAAGCCAGGGAGTGGATTATATTTATTTTTGCTGTAATAGTCCCAAGTGAGAAACATCAATCTTGGTGTGAAACACACCAAGTGAGAGCTCTCTCATTGGACTTCCTTCGGTCAACAGGGCAATAGCATATTTGATGCAAGCACACTCTTGCCAAGTGCTTGCACTGTGAGAGTTGCCATCATTTGCTGTTTATGGAACATGGCCGCTAGGGAAGTCTGATTGATTATGAAAACCTTTGGTTTGGCCCCCACCTGCCATCCTGGCTGACAGCGAGTCAATGAACAAATATGTGAGGGAAGCCATCTGGGACCCATAAATGCTACCACAGTGCCTTGAGCAAAATATATTCTGTGTCAAGGACAGAACTTTAAAGCAAAATGATCTGATTTACTTTGAGATTTCTATTTCTTAGATTGTTTCTTTATGGCTTCTTACTCAAAAATAAATGTGTGGTTTTCATTTGCAATGTGATGAGAAATACTGTTCCTTTTCTTTGTATCTAGAACTCGCTGAATAAATATTCCATTGAAATACATGATGTTCAAAATACAGATTTTGAAAAATATGTAGATCAGTATCTTTTGGGCAGAATTAGCATAAGATCCTATATTCCTTGTTTTATCCATAACATTATGCCTGACATTTGTAAAGAACATTAACTTACCTTATTTCTCTTCTAGTTCTTATTGAATGTTGCAGATGATAAAAATCCGTATGGTAAAGTAAAAGTGGATGTTAATTGTAATATTTTCTCTTATGTTGGTAAAATACATATATGTGTGTATATATATATATATATATGGTCAGCTATTTATGACTAAATTTTTTGTTATTATTATTTATATAAATGTTCTCCCTAGATTCGGCACTTATACAGTGAAATAACTGAAAAGTATATTTACAATAGGAATCTTATATGTTTAGCACGGTTCCCTTCCAGTTGGATACACTTTATCTTTAGCTGTTTATCTATTGTTCTCTGAGTGCTATCATTTTGTGATTATTACTATCATTTTGAAATAGGCAAATGTGTGATGCTGATGGTACTAGCTGGAGATATCCTTGAAATGTGTAATTTCAGATGCTCACGGGATGCAGAGACTGACGTTGGCATCACTTCTCAAGCTGTCAGAGTTCGGGCATGGCACTCATAGCAGATGTTCCAGGAGACTTTTCCACATGCGCTGTTAAAGCAACACTATAAGGGACAGATGTGTTGGTTGTCTTTTTCGATTTTTTTAACCACTTAATACAGAAACATCATGCAAAGCAGGAGAAAATAGACTGTAGTTTATGAATGCATCCCTTTACTTTAAAAGGTATGTAAAGCAGGTTTTGACTTCTGCTTTAGTTACAAGAATGGATGGCACAAAAATAGCTCCTTCCAGTCTCAACAAGCAACCATGATGCTAAATGAAACGTGAGAAAAGGGTGTGATTGCTTTCAGGCTTGGACAAAGACAGTCCAGTATTGTCATCTGTTTGATGGCATTTGTTATGGAAGAGGGAATTGATGAAGGTGCTTCTGCAGTCACACGGTTCTTGTTGTGGGAACCATTTCCTACCTCGGAGTATACTCTGGGTTCTCCGCAGAGTGTATTAACCTCACCGAGCTCAGGAAGCTTGGAGCATCTAAAAGAGCTTGAATCTCTGGGTCTGAGCCCTGGAGAATAGGAAGCTGCATGGAGTTCAAGGCTGTAACATTGCATTTTATGCCTAGGTTGAGGAATAATAAATTGTCTCAGAATAAAAGGTTGTTCTGAGCTTAAGAATGGAACTGAGATACTAAAAGTTAGAGTCTACTGGAGTTCTAACTCAAGTATATTGTAGAAAACTTAGTAGTTCATTAAAGCCCTGTACATCAAGTAGAATTCAAGAAAGACCATAGGACAGATAAACCATTACACAAGGCCAGTGCTGGAACCCACTCATTACCTTGCAGAAGCATGCAGGGAGATGACAAACACAGCCCACCTGCAACTGAGTGGAAACAAAATCAAAGCAAACAAGCATGGACATACTTCTCTTTAAAAAAATCATTTGCAGGGGAATTTAAAGCAATTAATGTTTATATTAGAAAAGAAGAACTTAATGAAATCAATGAGAAAAGTGTAAACCTTAAAAAAGAAGAAAAAGAGAACAAAATAAATGTGAGACAACTGAGGAAGAAAATAATAAAAATAAATGCAGATATCTTTTAAATTCAAATAAGGACAAAATTAACAAATATCCCCAA
Source organism: Oryctolagus cuniculus (assembly GCF_964237555.1). Lineage (NCBI taxonomy): Eukaryota > Metazoa > Chordata > Mammalia > Lagomorpha > Leporidae > Oryctolagus > Oryctolagus cuniculus. Next base: position 95,243,324 of record NC_091444.1, on the reverse strand, counting down.
ATCCAAAAGCTGCTACTTTAGAGTGACAAGTGAAATAGATAACTTTTCATTTATAATTGTTAATGAACTAATAATCATGATAGTAAATCAATAATAATGGGAACAAGAGTAGGAACCTGAAATCCCATGGTCATTCAAAGACTATTAACATGAACAACAATTTCATATCAACAGATGAAATACACAAGTTCTTTGGAAGACACAAATTGCTAAAGCTTATTTAAGGAAAGCATGAATAATCCCATATTTAATAAATATGGGATCGTTTTTGTTAAAATTCTTCAGACAGAGAGAACCTTGAACAATAGTTTTAGTAGTAAATTTTATAAAACATACCAGTTATAAATAAGAGCAACTGTATGTAAACCCTTACTTTTATAATGTCAGAATCTGTTGAACATCCACCAGAAAAAGACTTTATTAGGAAATCACTGTTCATTATCCTTAATATAAACTCACCAATTAGGAGAAAATGTTAGCTTATGAAATTCAATAATATATAAAATATAGTATGACCAAATGGTATTTTCCTAAAAATTCAAGGTTATTTCAACTTCTGAAAATCATTCAATTTAATTCACCCTATTAACAAATTTAAAAAGTTATGTGATTGTTTTAATGGATATCAAAGATATACTTAAAAATTTCAACATTCTTGACAAAAAAAAACTCCCTTTAAAAGTGGGGATATAAGGGACCTATTTTATCATGAAAATATATAGATACAACATACTGTGGGGTAAAATAATGAATCATGTTCCCTATGATCAGGAACAGGACAAAGATAAAACTGATTTAATTTACAAATGTCAATCTTCTCTATAGAAGATTCCCAAAATTCTATTGAAAAACAAAGATCCAGAGCCAACAATTAACTTTGGAACATTATAGGTCACAAGATCAATACCATAAATCAACTGTATTCTCACACATTTTCTGTGAAAATATAGAAATAAATTTAAGCTATCAATAGCATTTACAATAAATGTCTAAAACCTAGAATGCTTAGGTATAACACCATCACATTTTGTATCCTGAGAACCAGAACACTGTTGTAAAAAGTTAATGACACACCAAATATATTTAGAGATACATCATATCTTTGCATAAGAAAATTAAATACTGAGAGGCTAAAGGCTGTCATTGTGTCATGATGAGTTAAGCTCCTCTACGTCCTATCCATCACATTGCTAATGTGCCTGAGGAAGCAGTGGAGGATGTCCCAGGTATTTGGATCCTGCCAACCAGGTCGGGGATCTGACTGGAGTTCGAAGCCCGTGGCTTTGGCCTGGCTCAGCCCAGGTTGTTGTGAGTTGTGGTCATTTAGGGAGTGAATCAGCTGATGGATGATTTCGCTCTCTTTCTCTGTCACTCTACTTTTCAAATAAATAAAATAAATGTTTAAAAATTTCTAAAAAGATGTTAATATTCCACAAATTGATATTTTTAATATTGAATTGTAGCAGTGCTTTATTTATAAATTTATGATCTATTTCTAAAACTTAGAATATAATGCAGAAAGCCTAGGAATATTCAAAACAATTTTGAAAAAGAAGACTAGAGTTGGATAATGTATATTAACTGATTAATATACAATTTGAAAATGCATTAATAAAGACATGATAGTCTTAATATTAAAGGTATTATAAACTTGTTATTAACAAAACAGAATAGGGTACTTAGGAATAGACTCAAACTTTTATGATCAATTAACTGTCAAAAATGCTAGTCTATTTTAATAGAGAGGAGAAAATAATCTTTTCAACAAATCACCCTGAAACAATTATTTCTCAACTTTTACCTGACATCATAAAAATTAATTAAAAGTAGATCTTAGATTCACATGTTAGAGATAAATTATTAAAACTTTAAAAAACTAAAGGAGAGAATCCTCATGGCATTGGCTAAAGTAATGATTCTGGTATTACATAAAAGTTTTAAAAAGCAAATTCTTCAAAAGTAACTTTTTAAGAAAAAATAGTCAAGTCACAATATAGGAAACAATAATTTCAAAAATATTTTTTTCTGATTTTAACACATACCCTTGTATTTAGACTATGTGACTAATCTTTTCAATTAAATAATAAGAAGAAATATCAGGTGCTATTAAAACTGGCATACATTTTATTGGATATCTAGGAAAGAAAATGCACAGAGAGTAAATGAGCATACAGAAATGCTTAATATCATTAACCACTTGTGAAATTCAAATTAAAACAACTATTGCTCTTATTATGTATACTCTATGATTGTTAACACTCAAAAGACAAATCTTGGAAAGTATATAAAGCAAATGGAAATCAAGTAAATCTTCATATGGAATGCACAGTATTAGGGCTACTTTGGAATATAATTTGTCAAATTCTTTCATAGTTAAACATACATTTACTTTATGCTGTAGTACATATTAAACAAAAAACAGGATAAATCAAGACATATTAACAAAATACTTATGGTTTAATATTTACAATAGCTTTATTCAAATAGCCAAAATTTTCAAAATATCTGATGTCTATCAAATTCATATGGATAAGTAACTGTGGCTATATCCATACAGTAGAATATTATTTAGCCCAAAAGAAAAAAAAAAACCTTCTAATACATGCAATAACCCAGAAGCACTTCAAATCAGTTATCTGATTAAAAGATTCAGACATAAGAAATTACATATTTGTATAATTCATGCGCATGGACTTCTAAATTTTGCACTGTGCAAACTTTAGTGAAAAAAAAAAAAAACCAGATAAGTCGGTGCTTTGGCCTGGTGACATGGAGTAACATGGGAGGGAGTAGGTGGGAAGTTTTTTTGTAAAGGGAACATTCTATGAGTGTGTTGATAGTTATGTGTCTGTATATGTTGCCAAAACTTATGTTGTAAAGTTAAGAATTTTAATAAAATGCATTATACCTCAAAAAAGCTTATATTAAAATAAAGACTTTAACAGACAAATAAAAGCTGAGAGAAAACATTGCCTGTAGTTATGTACTCAGATGGAAATCTGTGTCAAAGGAAAAAGAAATTAGGAGAAGCAGTATAAATTATAAATACAGGCAGATACATAAAAGATGTTTCTCCACTTTTTAATCTTTTAAACTAATCATCAGTTTTTAATTAAATATGGTAGCAATGTGTTTTTAGATTTATAACATATCTTGATGTAAAATGGATGACAGTGAAGTAGAAAAAGAGGATTGAGGAATTAGAAGCAAGTTATTTAAATATTCCTGCGTTATATGTGTAAGTGCTCAAAGATAAAGCAATACCATGTAAACCCAAGAGCTACCTCAAAAATAGAGTTCTATCCTTAAGCCACCCATAGAGGTAAGATCAATTCACAAAACTCCTTGATTAATTCAAACACACACATTGAAAAATAAACAGTGATCAAGTGAGACAAATAGAGAACACAGAGAAACATGGTAATTTTAAAACCAACCACTTAAAAATTATATCAACTATAAATATTCTAAGCTTACCAAAAGGCATCTGCACTCCATGTTGTTTGCTTCAGTATCACAAGAGCCAAGAAATGTAAACAACATAAGTATCCATTAACTGATGAATGGATATACAAATTGTGACACATGCATGTAATGGATTTACCAAAATCAGGGTAAAATCCTGCCATCTGTGACAACTTGAGTAAAATTGGATCATTATATGAAGTAAAATAAGTCAAGAACAGACAGAAAAATGCCGTTATTTCATGTATGCGTGGTTAAAAAAAAGTTGATATCATAGCAGTTAAAACTGTAATAGGCCGGCGCCATGGCTTAATAGGCTAATCCTCCGCCTGCGGCGTCGGCACACCGGGTTCTAGTCCTGGTTGGGGCGCCAGATTCTGTCCCGGTTGCTCCTTTTCCAGTCCAGCTCTCTGCTGTGGCCCAGGAGTGCAGTGGAGGATGGCCCAGGTCCCTGGGTCCTGCACCTGCATGGGAGACCAGGAGAAGCACCTGGCTCCTAGCTTCGGATTAGCGCCGTGCACCGGCTGCAGCGGCCATTGGAGAGTGAAACAATGGTAAAAGGAAGACCTTTCTCTCTCTCACTGTCCACTCTGCCTGTCCAAAAAAAAAAAAAAAAAAAAAAAAAAAAAAAAAAAGAGCCTGTAATAGTGGTTAATGGTTACTACAGACTGGGGAGCGTGGGGAGGAGTAAAGGATGGCAAAAGACTGATGAATGGGTATTACATTATACTGAAAGAGTAGAAAAGTTTCTGGTGCTCTATCACACAACAGAGAAAACTAGGGGTAATAGCAATGTACTGTGTCTTTCCCCTTACAAAGCTAGAAGAAAGGATTTGAGGGTTTTCACCATAAGAACTCTTAAATGTTTGAGAAGCAATATACATATATTAACCTGATTGAACATTGCATAGTGTATACCTGAATAGAAGTATCATAATGTAACTCATAAAAATGTATAATTATTTTTGCTATAGTTACATAAGCTAAAATTTGAAAAACTAAGCTTAACAGTTAGAAGGTGGAGAGCATCTCTTGGACAAGAAAGCTAACTACCAAACTTTATTGAAAAAAATCAAAGGCAGTATGAATTTTTGTACCTATGATAAAAATAAATTTGTAATTAAATCTGCATAATATCAATTCTCTCACATGTCATCTCTTGCAACATTTTCCAAAAAATAGAATATTTGTCCTTCATAAGAATTTAGTAATCGAGGGGCTGGAGTTGTGGCACAACGGGTTAATGCCCTGGCCTGAAGCGTTGGCATCCCATATGGGCGCTGGTTTGAGACCCAGCTGCTCCACTTCAGAGCCAGCTCTCTGCTATGGCCTGGGAAAGCAGTGGAAGATGGCCCAAACCCTTGGGCCCCTGAACCCGCATGGGAGACCTGGAGGAGTCTCCTGGCTCCTGGCTTCAGATCGGCACAGTCCAACCATTGCAGCCAAATGGGAAGTGAACCATTGGATGGAAGACCTCTCTCTCTCTCTCTCTGCCTCTCCTCTCTCTGTGTATCTCTAACTTTCCAATAAATAAATCTTTTTTAAAAAAAGAATTTTGTAGTCAAATCCAACAATGTATAAAAAATTATTATAAATGATCAAGTTTATCTGAAGAAAGCAATTTTGATTAACATTTGATAATCACTCAATATATTCTATATATTAATAGACTTTTTAAAATATCTATGTGATTTTTTTCAACAAATGCTGAAAGAATATTCAAGAAAAATCAACTCACTCATTATAAAAATTCTCAATAAGCTGTAAATAGAAGATTGCATCTTCAACCTGAGAAATGATATCTATGAGTAAGTTAGAGCTAAAATCAGGCAGAGTTAAATTTCTCATAAATTATGGTAAATGTGATGGATGTCAGTTCTCCTTACTTCAATTTTGTATTGGAAATAAGTTCCCAGCCCTTGCAATATGGCAAGAATAAGGAATGATATTCATACATATTGAAAGGGAAGTGTAAGTGCTTTTTGTATATTACTAAATTGTATATGAAGGAATTTTTAAAAAATCAACTATTAGAAGTTCAATTAACAAGTTAAATTAGCAAAGTTTTAAAATATGAGGTTACATATAAAATTGATTTTATTTCCTTACGTTAGTAACGGACAATTAAAGTTCAATAAAATAATATTTCTAACACTAACAATACACCAAATCCATAAGGAGAACTCTTTTTTATTTTTAAAATTTTTATTGGTATAAGAAGAAAAATTTCATTTGTTTCATACGCACAATTCTAAGAAGATAACATACTTTATTTCCTTCCTCTTTCCCTCTCTCAAATACCCTCTTTCTTTTTTTTCTCTAATTTTTGCAAATACATGATTTCAGTTCGGTCTGTAATAAAACTCTGTACTTCCCCGGCTATCTCAATCGGTAGAGCATGAGATCCATAACAAGAGTCTAAAATTCCCAAAACAATTAAGCTAGAAAAATTACAAAACAAAAAAGACCAAAGAGACACTTAAAGGACTTTAAATTGCATTGTTAACGTATTATTTTGCACCAATTAATCTGTTAGTTCAATAAAACAGAAATAAAATTTCCTGTACGCTTTCTTTTGTGGAAGTTGACAAGCTGAGTAACCAAAAGATATAAGAAATAGTAGAGGGGTCAACGCCGTGGCTCACTTGGTTAATCCTCCACCTGCGGCACCGGCATCCCATATGGGCGCTGGGTTCTAGTCCCTGTTGCTCTTCTTCCAGTCCAGCTCTCTGCTGTGGCCCGGGAGGGCAGTGGAGGATGGCCCAAGTGCTTGGGCCCTGCACCTGCATGGGAGACCAGGAAGGAGCGCCTGGGAGTGAACCAATGGAAGGAAGACTTTTCTCTCTGTCTCTCTCTAACTGTATAACGCTGTCAAATAAAAAAAAAAAAAGAAATAGTAGTAGTTAGGGTTAATATTGTCTTATTCATGACTTAATATAAACTTGCATTGATTAATAGACTTTGCTTTTCAGATGGTTAGAAAATTAAGCTAATGATTCAAACAGGAAGTCCAAAAATATGTCTATGTGAATTTTGTCATTTTATTTTTAACAATTATTAATGGTTAGTCCTTACAATAATATTTATGAAATAACACAATATTGATCTGTGCAACTTTCTTGGTGTTTTTTTTTTGTTTTGTTTTTGTTTGTTTGTTTTTTTTTTTTTTGACTGGCAGATTTATTGAGAGAGAGAGAGAGACAGAGAGAAAGGCCTTCCTTCCGTTGGTACATTCCCCAAATGGCCAGCATGCTGCACTGATCCAAAGCCAGGAGCCAGGTGCTTCCTCCTGGTCTCCCATGCGGGTACAGGGCCCCAAGCACTTGGGCCATCCTCCACTGCCTTCCCAGGCCACAGCAGAGAGCTGGACTGGAAGAGGAGCAAGCGGGACAGAATCCGGCACCCCAACCGGGACTAGAACCCTGGGTGCCGGCGCCTGAGGAGGAGGACTAGCCAAGTGAGCCGTGGCGCTGGCCTTTCTCCTATCTGGGCAACTTTCAACAGTGGTCCTGACTACATAGAGAAGTAATTTAAACACAATGTAAACAGTTGCCTGGACACTGGGTGCTGCAGGTGGAGTGCTTGAGTTCCAGTTCCGCCTTAGCTTTCAACTCCAGCTTCCTGCTAATGTTCATCTTGAGATGCAGCAGGTGATCTCTTAATCACTTGGGTCCCGTCCACTCATGTGAGAGAGCTGAATTTATTTCCAGGCATCTGGCTGCAGCAGCAGCTCCAGCTATTGCAGACAGCTGGGCAATGAATCACTGGATGAACAATTTCTGTCTGTCTGTCTGTCTCTGTCTTTTAGCTAAGTTTAATAAAATCAATTTAAAATAAATAAATTAAAATTCTAATAAAACCACTAAAATTATGTCTTCTAAAAAACTCAAAATATTTTCACAGTTTTTAGTTTTGCATCATTTAAAAAATGTTTATTTCACTTGAAATGCAGAGTAACAGACAAAAAGAGAGGAAGACAGAGAAAGAGAGAGAGAGAGAGAGAGAGAGAGAGAGAGAGGCCTTTTGCCATTGTCTTATTCTCCATATGCCCACAATTGGCAGGGCTGAGCTATGCCAAAACCAGAAGCCAGAATTCCATCTGGATCTCCCATGTGAGTGACAAGAGATCAAACACTTGGATCATGAACTGCTGTCTCTCAGAATGCATTAGCAGCAAACTCAATTGGAACCAGAGTAGGCAGGATTCAAATGACAGTGGGATATGAGATTTCGGCATCTCAAGAGGAAAGTTGGTTTGTTGTGCACAGTGCCACCCATAACACTTTAAAAAAAAAAAGATTTATTTATTTCCTCGAGAGAATTAAACAGAGAGAAGGAGAGGCAGAAAGAGAGAGAGAGGGAGGGAGAGAGAGAGAGAGAGAGAGAGAGAGAATCTTATCTGCCAACCGGCTGGAGCTACACCGATCCAAAACCAGAAGCCAAGGGCTTCTTCCGGGTCTTCCATGCGGGTGCAGGGGCCCAAGGACTTAGGCCATCTTCCACTGCTTTCCCAGGCCACAGCAGAGAGCTGGAAATGGAGCCGCCGGGACTCAAACTGGCGCCCACATGGGATGCTGGCACTGAAGGCTGTAGCTTTTACCCCATATGCCACAGCGCCAGCCCCGAGTAACACTTTTTTTTTAAACAAACAGTACAGAACAAAAAGGTGGGCCATCCATTTTTAAAAAATGAATTGTGATTTTAACTTAATCATAATTGAACATTTCTTCTCTAAAGAAATTGTAAGAGAAATAGGGACAGATATTTTCTGTACGTGTATATATATTTGCAAATGCCTCAAAAAGATTTTTTCTATAATACACAGCTATTTCTGATTGTAAAGTAAAAAGGTAACCAAAGACTGGAGAGAACACTTGAGTGGTTGGCTCATAAAAATAGATATATAAATGAGTAACAAGCAGATCAAAGGTGTTAACCATAATTAATCACTCAGAAATTACAAGTTACAACCTCAACATGACATGTGCAGTTCAAAGTTAAATTAAAATGATTGAAGGGGTGGACGTTTGGCACAGTGATTAAGTTCCAGTTTGGGAGCCCACACACCCACATAGTAGAGCCTGGTTTGGGCCCTTGATACTCTATTTGTGACCCAGCTTTCTGCTACAAGGTAAAATCTTGGAAGGCAACATACGATGGCCCAAGTACTTGGACCCCTGACGCCCTTATGGAAAATCCATAATGACTTCTAGGCTCCTGCATTGGCCTGGAACAGCCCTCTGTGTGTGGGTATTTGGGAAGTGAGCCAGCTGTTGGAAAACTCTCTCCATTTGTTTTGCTTTCTAGTCGCCTTTCAGATAAAATGAAAATACATTTTCTAAATGAAAAATTCTAACACTAACTATTGGCAGGGCAGTGGAACAACTGAAACTTACAGGCTTTGGTACTTGAAATGTTAAAGATTATGACTTTTTTGGAAAAGCATTTAAAATTTTAATAAACTTAAATATGCATGTTAATGGAATCCAAGTATTTTTACTTGTATATATTTATTCAAAGGAATTGAAAAAAATACACAGAACATTTTAATTCTCATATCAAAAACACAATTAAAAACAAAATAGAAACGAGAAACAGCATAAATAAAGTGGAAGAATGAGTAATCAAATTATGGTATATTCATATAATGGAATAAGCAATGAAAAACGAATGCCAGAAATGCATGTTATGAAAAATGCCAGACATGGGCGGGTGCCGCGGCTCACTAGGCTAATTCTCTGCCTTGCGGCGCTGGCGCACTGGGTTCTAGTCCCGATCGGGGCGCCGGATTCTGTCCCGGTTGCCCCTCTTCCAGGCCAGCTCTCTGCTGTGGCCAGGGAGTGCAGTGGGGGATGGCCCAAGTCCTTGGGCCCTGCACCCGATGGGAGACCAGGAGAAGCACCTGGCTCCTGCCATCGGATCAGCGCGGTGTGCCGGCCGTAGCGCGCCGGCCGCAGCGGCCATTGGAGGGTGAACCAACGGCAAAAGGAAGACCTTTCTCTCTGTCTCTCTCTCTCACTGTCCACTCTGCCTGTCAAAAAATTAAAAAAAAAAAAAAAGAAAAATGCCAGATATGAAACTGTACATCTTATATTTCCCCATTTATGTAGGAAATATCAATCTTTATGATGAAAATGAAAATAATTGTTGGATGGGAAAGCATGGATAGAAGGAGGAATAAGAGAAATTTCAGGGTAAAGAAAGTATTCTTTGCATATCTAGATGGTGGGAACATTGGTTTATAAACATTAAGAAAGTGAGATCGATAATTATGGCTTGTATCTTTACTATATGTACATATAGACCGATGAAGAAAGTTGCAATGCTTTAATATTTGTGTTGTTTTTTAGCTAGAATCTCTGGATTTTTTTCAAAATAATTCACTACTAACATGTTTCTATACTCTGGGAAAAGAAAAGAGGCATAAACCTTGAGCTTAAAAAAGAGACATAATCTTAAAGTTAATCAATTTCTCAATTTACCCTCATTGAACTTTTCAGTATAGGGATGCTGACCTCTTATCTTACAAGTCCCCAAACAAACTCAGGTAGCTATATAACACATTCAGGCCAAGGCAGAAAGTATTTCCCTTAGTAGTTAAGGCCAGAGATTCCTACAGTCATCTTGTGCCTCTTATAGTTGAAAATAGACATGACTTTTTGGCCTAAAATTTTTACAAATGAAAACATGGAATTGCTAATTATCTTTAAGAGTTTTTAAATTTATTAGTTTATATTGTAGAATAAAAGTCATCTATTTATTAAATCAAATTTTTTTAGAAAATTATTTGACATATTTCCATTAAATAGCTCCATCATCTTTAGTTGCCAATCCAGAAGAATGCTGTTTCTCAACAGACTTATTATTCTCGTGTATTATCTCTTCCTGGATTTTACTTGTCCTTTCTTATCCTCAGGTGGTGGAATTCAATTTTTATATGACAAGAAACTGAATAACAAATATTCTCAGCAAAATTCCATATTTTTCTATAGGTAATTTTGTTGTCTTCTCTAAGGAAGATACATTTTTCTCCATATTTTATATCTTTATCAAAGAAACATTTGTGAGTTTGAAATTTACTATATAAAGTATCAAAATAATGGCACATAAAATGAGAAAACTTCATAAAGTTTGTGAAAATAAAAATAAAAGAACTTATTTTAAATTCACCACATTTTAATCATAGTACGCATTTTATGCAAAGTTTTGGATGCTTAGTTTGCATGTTTTCAAATTTTTTGTACCAAAAATAAATGCAACTTTGCATTCCAGTGCTCCATGAAGTTTTTGAATTATCATCTTATTCATTGTGCTAAACACAGTTAATACCATGCAGAGCCCTGTACTTCTGTCTGCCAGTGCTCTGTTATCATTATCATCAAATCCCAACTCTTCACACTTGAAATTTACTTGAAATTACTTGAAAATTCTTTTTTAAAACTATATGATATATTTATATATATAATTATATTAAATATATATATATAGTTTCTGTTCCTGATAATGCAATTTTGTAGAGCATTATGAAATGAATGTGTCCCTCTAAAACACACTGGGTGGAACCCTCATCCCCAGTACCTCTGAATATGATTGTACTTGGAGATAGGGCCTTAAAAGAGGTGATTAATGTGAATTGGTGTCATTAGGGTGGACCATAGTCCAAACTGACTAGTGCCCTTCTACAGAGAGGGGATTATGAGAAACACACACACACACACACACACACATGACCAGGTGAGGTCTCATGGAAAATGTAGCCATCTATGAACCAAGGAGAGTGGCCCATGGAGGAGGCAACCCTGACAACGCCTTGATCTCAAATTTGTAGCATCCAGTATGGTGAAAGAACCAGTTTTGTTGTTTAAGCCCTGCAGAGTCTGAGGTTTTGCTTTGGGCTGACTCAGACAGCTCCTGAATTTGAAATCAGTAAAGATCTGTAGTATGTAGTACCTATTACACGTGGCTCTTGCTTTCCCAAACTTCCTTATCAATCCACGAGGGAGGAGCTTTGTCTCTCTGGGTGGTGGTCACAAAGGTAGCATGTCAGAGTCAGCAGCTCCTTTACTAATGAATGCTCAGTTCAGAGATGTCAGGAGCTCTGCCTCCAAGGAAGATCCACGGGATCCCGTTCTACCAGGTTCTGTTCTTTGGCGATGTTTTTGTGATTTGCTTTAAACATACACCCACACTCATACACACACACACTCATACACACATACTCATACACCCACACTCAAACACACTCATATACACACTCACACACACTCACACACACGCATACACACATGCTCCTACACACATACTCATATACACATGTGCATACACATACACTCATATACACACACATATATACCCACACTCATACATGCACACATTCATACACACTCAAATACACCCACACCCATACACATATGCATACACACTCATATACACCCACACTCATACACACATGCATACATACACACTCATAGACACAGGCCCATAAACACACTCATATACACACACCCATGCATACAAGCATACATATACTCATATACACATACTTGTACACACACTCATATAAATACAGGCTCATACATACATGCATATACACACTGATATATACCCACACTCATACAAAAACACATGCATACACACTCATACACACATTCTTGCACACACTCATATACACCCACACTCATACACACACACACTCATAAACACACTCACACACACATAGACACATGCTCCTACACACATACTCATATACACATGTGCATACACATACACTCATATACATGCACTCATATATACCCACACTCATACATGCACACATTCATACACACTCAAATACACCCACAACCATACACACACTGATATATACCCACACTCATACAAAAACACATGCATACACACTCATACACACATTCATGCACACACTCATATATACCCACACTCACACAAAAACACACTCATATACACACACATACACATACACATACACTCATACACACTCATTGACACACATACACTAGCAGTCATATACACACACACTTTGACTTAGTGCATATATATTCCTTCATAGTATTCTAACATACTTGCTTGCACATTCTTGCATTGACACAGATAAACACTCATCTTTCTTGTCTGCAGAATATCTGAAAATGTCATCTTTTTGTCTGGACTATTTAAGGTAGTTTTTGTAGCTGTAATAATATAAGAATAGTTTTTAAAAATATTTTTTGCCAGCGCCGCGGCTCAATAGGCTAATCTTCCGCCTGTGGTGCCAGCACACCAGGTTCCAGTCCCAGTCAGGGTGCCGGATTCTGTCCCGGTTGCTCCTCTTTCAGTCCAGCTCTCTGCTGTGGCCCGGGAGGGCAGTGGAGGATGGCCCAAGTGCTTGGGCCCTGCACCCGCATGGGAGACCAGGAGAAGCACCTGGCTCCTGGCTTTGGATCAGCACGGTGCGCCGGCCACAGTGCTCCGGATGCAGTGCGTCGGCCGCAGCAGCCATTGAGGGGTGAACCAACGGACAAAGGAAGACCTTTCTCTCTGTCTCTCTCTCTCACTGTCCACTCTGCCTGTCAAAAATATTTTTTACCTTTTTAAAGACAAATTTTATTTATTTATTTATTTGAAAGTCAGAGTTACACAGAAGCAGGGGGGAGGGAGAGAGAAAATCTACCATCAACTAGTTCATTCCCCAAATGGCCACAATGGCAAGAGCTGGGCCAGGCCAAAGCCAGGAGCCAGGAGCTTCTCATGGTTCTCCAGCATGGGTTCAGGGGTCCAAATACTTGGGCCATCCTCTGCTGTTTTTCCATTTCATTATCAGAGAGCTGGATGGGAATTGGAGCAACCAGGACATGAACTGCTACCCATGTGCAGGCAGCAGCTTTACCCACTAGGCCACAACACCCGTCCCCATTGTTGACCTTTTACAAATTCTGAGATATTATTTGATCCCTTTTTAGGCTCATTTATTTCCAATAGAAATGAGACTGTCATTTTTGCCTATTGTTTACTTATATGTAATCTCCTTGTTTGTATAATGTTCCCATTTTTCCTCATTTCTTTGTTTTCTAGTAGTTTTATTGTTAAGTATAAATATGTGATTTGTTTTAAATTTTTTTCCTATTTCAGATTTACAGGTTTCTTGTTTATGTGAGTTGATGTTTTCTTTTTCATTTGAGAAAATTCTTTCAAAATATCTCTTCGTATATTTATTCTGCTCCATCTCTCTCCTTTTCTCTTTGCACCAATTACACATGTAAAACACCATTATATATTTACTGCAATATTACATACAGATTAAATTCCGTTTTTGTTCATTTTAATCTACAGCATTCATCATCTTTAATTTTTTTGATATGTATGTTTTTTTATCTTTTATTTAATAAATGTAAATTTCCAAAGTACAACTTTTGGATTATAATGATTTTTCCCCCATAACCTCCCACCCACTCACAAACATCCGATCTCCCACACCCTCTCCCAAACCATTCTTCATCAGGTTCATTTTCAATTATATACAGAAGATCTACTTAGTATTTACTAAGTAAAGATTTCAACAGTTTGCACCCACGTAGACACACAAAGTATAGAGTATTGTTTTAGTAGTAGTTTTAGTGTTAATTCACATAGTACAACACCTTAAGGACAGAGATCCTACATGGGGAGTAAGTGCACAGTGACTCCTGTTGTTGATTTAACAATTAACATTCTTATTTATGATGTCAGTGATCACCCGAGGCTCTTGTCATGAGCTGCCGAGGCTATGGAAGCCTCTTGAGTTCACCAACTCTGATGTTATTTAGACAAGGTCACAGTCAAAGTGGAAGTTCTATCCTCCCTTCATAAAAAGGTACCTGCTAATTGGTGGCCCATTCTTTCCACTGGGATCTCACACACAGAGATCTTTCATTTAGTTTTTTTTTTTTTTTTTTTTTTTTTTTGCCACAGCGTCTTGGCTTTCCATGCCTGAGAAACTCTCATAGGCTCTTCAGCCAGATCCGAATGCCTTAAGGGCTGATTCTGAGGCCAGAGTGCTGATTAGGACATCTGACATTCTATGAGTCTGCTGTGTATCCCACTTCCCATGTTGGATCATTCGCTCCTTTTTAATTCTATCAGTTAATATTAGCAGACACTAGTCTTGTTTATGTGATCCCTTTGACACTTAGTCCTATCATTATGATCAGTATGAACTGAAACTGATAACTTTGACTAGTGAGATGGCATTGGTACATGCCACCTCGATGGGATTGAATTGGAATCCCCTGTCACGTTTTTCTAACTCTACCATTAGGGGTATCTCCAATTGAGCATATGCCGAACTGTACATCTCCTCCATCTCTTATTCATACTCTTATATTTAACAGAGATCACTTTTCAGTTAATTATAAACAACTAAGAATAATTGTGTGGTAATTAAAGTGTTCAACCAATGGTATTAAGTAGAAAAAAAAAACACTAGAAGGAATAAAATAGTAAGTCGTTCCTCGACAGTCTTCTCTCTGGTTGATCTGTCTATTGCTGAAAGTGGAATATTGACATCCCCCAGTACTATTGTATCAGAATCTAAGTTTCCCTTTAAGTTCCTTAATATATCTTTTAAATAACCCAGTGTCCTATAATTAGGTGCATATACATTTATAATAGTTACATCTTTCCATTGAATTGATCCCTTAATCATTATATAGTGCCCCTCTTTTCTCTCTTAACAGTTTTTGTGTTAAAGTTTATGTTGTCTGATATTAAGATGGCTACGCCAGCTCTTTT
The DNA here is from genome assembly GCF_964237555.1 of Oryctolagus cuniculus. NCBI lineage: Eukaryota > Metazoa > Chordata > Mammalia > Lagomorpha > Leporidae > Oryctolagus > Oryctolagus cuniculus. The sequence goes on along the minus strand of NC_091444.1, from coordinate 95,228,099 downwards.
TTTGGTTTCTGTTGGCATGGTATATCTTTTTCCAACCTTTCACTTTCAGTCTGCATGCATCTTTGTTGGAAAGATGTGTTTCTTGTAAGCAGCAAATAGATGGGCTTTGTTTTTTAATCCATTTAGCCAGTCTGTGTCTTTTAACTGGAGAGTTGAGGCTGTTTATTCAATGTGACTATTGATAAGTAGTGACTTTGCCCTGCCATTTTTCCAAAGATATTTCTAATATATATTTGAACTTCTTGTGATCTTTTACTGTGAGATTTTCTTCCTTTACCTTTTTTGGTTTGATTGCCATGTTTCTGTGTTTCTGTGTGTAACACATCTTTAAGCATCTTTTGCAGGGCTGGACGAGTGGTGACAAATTCTTTCAATTTCTGTTTGTTATGGAAGGTCTATTTCAGATTCAATCACAAATGAGAGCTTTTCAGGATATAATATTCTGGGCTGGCAGTTTTTTTTTTTTTCTCTTAGTGCTTAGGCTATATTTTGCATTCCCTCCTAGCCTGTAGGGTTTCTGTAGAGAAGTCAGCTGAGAGTCTAATTGGAGATCCTCTGAGAGTAATCTGACGTTTCTTTCTTGCACATTTTAGAATCTTTTCTTTATGTTTCACTGTGGTGAGTTTGATTACAATGTGTTGTGGTGAGGATCTCTTTTGGTCATGTTTACTAGGGGTTCTATGAGCTTCCTGTACTTGGATGTCTCTTTCCTTCTCCAAACACAGGAAGTTCTCTGCTAGCATCTCACTAAAAGGCCTTCTAATCCTTTCCCTCTCTCCATGCCTTCAGGAACTCCTATAACCCAAATGTTGTTTTTTTTTTAATAGTATCCTGTAGATTCCAAACAACATAGATATCTAATTTCCTCTTCTTTTCTTTGGTTTGACAGTATACTTTCCTGTGCTCTGTTTTTTAAGTCCGATATTCTTTCTTCTGCCTCACTGATTCTGTTTTTAAGGCTCTCCAATGTGTTTTTTGTTTATTCTATCGAATTCTCCATTTCATTTTGATATCTCTTCAATATCTCAATTTCATGTCCTACTAAATTCCTCATTTCCTTTTGACTCCTCCTTAAGTTCATTGTCATGAGAGAGATTTTCTTTCCTGTCCTCTATGGATTTCTGTAGTTCATGCATTTGTTTTTGATAACTTCTAAATGTTCTTATCATAAATTTTTTGAATTCAGTATCTCGCATTTCTTCTATTTATCATCTTCATAATCTTGTCTTGGAGTGTCACTTTCATTTGGGAGCATCATGACATCTTCCTTGTTCTTGTTTCCTCAGTTTTTGCATTTGTTGTTTAGCATTGTGGAGATATTCTTTGGTTTCTTCTTTTTTCTTTCTTTCTTTTTCTTTTTTTCTGAGGTGGCTTTCCTCATTATACTATGACTCTAGATTAGTTGGACTGTCTGCTTTTGATGAATCTCTAGAGGCTTGTGATGGGTGTGGCCAGAGAGCTCTATTCAGTTCTTCAGGGTTAAGGGTGTGCCAAAGGTGACACACCCATGTTTGGTGTGGTAAATCTCTCTCTCTCTCTCTCTCTCTCTCTCTATCTATCTCTTTTATTCAGAATGGAAGTAATTCTACTCAGCTGAGCTCTTCTCCTCAATGACTATCAGTGCCTGAGCACTAGCCGCAGTGGGTATAATATTTGCTCTGTCCCAAGGACCACAGAAAGAATCTTTGCAGTCCTTAGTGTAAGCTCAGATTGCCCTGCAATGTCTCTCACCAGGTAGGCAAGGCTGCCCGAGTTTGTGGCATCTTCCACTGAGACCACTCACGTCTCACCCACATCATGAGTTCTCCCACCCACCCTGATTTTTTTTTTTTCACAGTCCCGGTTCATAAGCTCCACACATTCACTAGGTCTTAACTTCCTGTTATTTCTCCCCACCAGAGTCAGGTTTTTCTGTTTGATTGAGGGTGGGTGCAGCCCCAAGCTGGCTTAGCTGTTATGTATGTCTAAAATGGTGCTTGCTCTATCTTTTCGCATGCCTTTGTAAGGTGTGTGGAGAGAGTGATTTGTGTCCGTTCTGTCCCTTTTATTTTTTTCTCCCCTCTAGTTAGGCTGGTGTACTTTCCCCCATGGGGTTTCAAGCCTCGTTCCCTCTAGGCACTTCCTGCCGCTTTTCCTCCAGTGTCTCAGGCTACCACGGTTTCGCCTCATCTCTCTTTCCAGCACTGGTGTGGAGGAGAAGATTCTTGGCAGCTGGGCTCCTAGCCTTGGGCACTCATGTCCTCCCTGTAGATCCACCATATCCCTCTAATTTCGGAAGAGTTTCCTCTGTAGTTTTTTCCCTAATTCTTTCCTGAGACTTCACAATCTCCATTTTTATTAAACTATCTTTTCCTGGAATAACACTGAGCTCCCTCCCTATTCTGCCATCTTGGAGCCCCCCTGTTTAATTTCTAATTTTTTTTAATTTGTTTGAAAGTTAGAGTTACACAGAGAGAGGGTGAGATGGGGGGGAGAGGAGAGATAGAGTGTGAGAGAGATAGAGAGAGAGATAGAGAGAGAGAGAGATATCTTCCATCCACTGGTTTAATCCCCAATGGTTGCAACAGCCAGGACAGGACCAGGCAGGAGCAAATATCCTGAAACTCCATATTGATCTCTCATGTGAATGCAGTGGCATCTTCTGCTGCTTTCAAGGGTGCATTGTGTTTGGAAAAGCTTGGGGTTCTGGCCTTCTGTATCTCCAGAAAAGAAAGAACAAAAAGTAGATGGTTTGCTTTATTGAAGTGAAGAGATAGCAGCAAAAGTCTATTCTTGCCAAGAAACGGCAGGCCGGGCAGGCATAGGGCTGGGTTTTGATTTGATCTGGTTGCCAAGGGAACATGGCACCAGGGATCTCCAGAAGCCTTGGAGACCTTTTGCTTATCTTGTTTTGGAGGCTGAGCCATTTTGCAGGTGGCTAGAGGGCTAGAGAGAGAGGCCATGATCGGATCTCTCATGGTGGAGTGGGGGGTGGAGAAGGGTGACATTCTTGTAGTCCATATTGATCTTTATGTCGAGCAGGGAGATACCGTGGAAGTGGAGCAACCAGGAATCAAACCCATCACTGAGGGTGGCATAACCTGTTGTGCCACAATGATGTCCCATCCTCTTTATAAATATACCAAAGATGCTCATTTTCTGTTATGCTTATTTTAATTTTTTGCATTTCTCTTAGATTATTGTAGTAGCAGTGTTACTATACTAATTCCATGTCTATTTATGTTTATTGCTAGCTATTTCACTAGTTTTCTAAAATTATTTCTCCATAGATTATTAGGAGTTTTTTGTTTTTCCTTAATCCTAGTGTGATAATCCCGGTTTTGTCTGCGTCTGTGTTTGATTTAATAAATTTGTGAAGAGTAATTGAACAAAAATGCAATAATGAATAACTAACTACATAGTTACCAATATATCATTATAAAGGTAAAGTATCCTTCTTAAATTTTAAATATCTGGTAGAGGTTAGAAATTATATTCAAACCAGCCAACTTGTGTCCAGTATCTACAGTATCTACGTTTTAACTACTGCTCTTCAACATCTTTTGTCCTATGTTTTGCTGGTCAAAACAAATATTACCTTGTGGTTTAGTTCTAGGTTATTCTATAACTTACAATAGCTATAGATGGAATGGCAAAGTTTAATTGTTATGACAGCCTCCTCTTAAGCCCATTTTCCCAAGTTTTTGAGAAATATAAATCTATACCCTCATCATTTTTGGATCGGATATAAACTTTCCTGGGGGCAGGGAGCAGACCATTTTATAAATGATACAAACAATGAAGAAATCCATTAAGCGTGTTGCTTTCCACAGAATATGTTTCTGTACATCCACCCTGGTTGTTCTTGGATCCTGTCTGTTGCCACATGTAGTACTCAATTTTCTCAGCCACCCATCTTCCTCCTTGTGTTTTTCCACATGAAAAGTACTGTATTCTAATCTATTTACTAGGCAAAATAGCTTCTTCCTGTTTAATAAAATATGGCAGTTGTCTTAAAAAATCTTAGCAACACAAAGTGGTACAATTAGATGCTTAGAAAGTAAAGTTCCCTCCACGTAGTTACATTTTAATATTATCAGCTTTGCTTTTATTTATACAGCTGTGTTCTTTGTTGTATTTTCTCATATACATTTAAACACATGTCTTCATCGTGAGTAAAAAGACACCATAATACTGTTTTTGGGTATAGAACAAATTACAACGCTATGTGGTTTTTATTCTGAACCTCAGCTATACTAAGTATTACAAAAAGACTTTTCCCTCAGCTAGATCTAATTGACAATCACAGCAAATTTCAAAAAGTATTAGAACTCCCATATTTTATCTTAAAAATTATCTTTAGATGCTGGTGCTGTGGTGTACTAAGTCAAGTCACTGCCTGCATCACCAGCATCCTATATAGTTGCCATGTTCCAACAGGGAACAAACTCAGTTCCCTGTTGATGGCCTGGGTAAAACACCAAAAGGTGGTCAAGTGTTTATGTACCTGCAACCCATGTGAAAGACCTGGAAATAGTTCCTGGCTTCTGGCTTTAGCCTGGCCCAACCCTGGCCATTGTGGCCAATTGGAGATGGAAGCTCTCTCTCTTTCTTTCTTTCTTTCTTTTTTCTTTTTTTCTTTTTTCTTTTTTTTTTTTTTTTTTTTTTTGACAGGCAGAGTGGACAGTGAGAGAGAGAGAGACAGAGAAAAAGGTCTTCCTTTGCCGTTGGTTCACCCTCCAATGGCTGCCACAACCAGCACGCTGTGACCGGCGCACCGCGCTGATCCGATGACAGGAGCCAGGTACTTATCCTGGTCTCCCATGGGGTGCAGGGCCCAAGCACTTGGGCCATCCTCCACTGCACTCCCTGGCCACAGCAGAGAGCTGGCCTGGAAGAGGGGCAACCGGGACAGAATCCGGCTCCCCGACCAGGACTAGAACCCGGTGTTCCGGCGCCGCAAGGCGGAGGATTAGCTTAGTGAGCCGCGGCGCCGGCCTCTCTCTTTCTTTTAAAAATTGATTTGTTGGGGCTGATGCTGTGGCATAAGTGGTAAAGCTAAAGCTAAAGCCACTACTTACAGTGCGCTTCCATATGGACACCAATTTAAGTCTTGGCTGCACCACTTCCAAACAATCTCCCTGCTGATATGCCTGGAAAAGCAGCAGAAGATTGCCCGGGTCTGGCCATACCTGATCTATTACACTGGTACTGTAGGTTTTAGTTCCCCTTCCCCTCCCCCCAAGTCGCTCATTGTTTTTTGTTTGTTTGTTTGTTTGTTTGTTTTGACAGGCAGAGTGGACAGTGAGACAGACAGAGAGAAAGGTCTTCCTTTTTCCATTGGTTCACCCCACAATGGGCACTGTGGTGGGCGTGTTGCAGCCAGTGCACCATGCTGATCCGAAGCCAGGAGCCAGGTGCTTCTCCTGGTCTCCCATGTGGGTTCAGGGCCCACTGCACTCCCGGGCCACAGCAGAGAGCTGGACAGGAAGAGGAGTGACCGGGACAGAAACCAGTGCCCCGACTGGGACTAGAACCCAGTGTGCCTATGCCTCAGGCGGAGAATTACCCTATTGAACCACAGTGCCGGCCCTGGGTTTTATATTTAATTCCTATACCTGACGGCTTAGCAAGTATTTTCCTTTACTGATATCTTGCTAACCACATTCAGATATTATAGATAGAAAATTGCAGTCCAAGTCACATTTTATTGCAATTTATAGTATCTAATGCTCTCCATGTGCAGATGCTAGAGAGAAGCCTTGGCCCCAGCTTAGATTTATGCTTTCTCTCTACAAGAGGTTGTGTAGTACTTCTGTGCCAACCTAACCTTAGACTAATTGCACAATTAGTGCCGTAATGTAAAGTCTCTAAGCTAAACAAGTTCCCTCATGACGTGATTAACTCCTGGGATATTAGGCAGCAGGAGCCAGTCACAAAGAGCAAACTAATTAATGTTGGAGGACAAGAGTGAGGACAAGCGAGGTCATGCAGCTGGCATGCTTGCGACAAAGCCAATTGCTACGGAAATAAAATTTCAGCAGCAAGGGAGATTTTCAAACTGAATTCTATTATTTTTTTCCCTTTTCTCATTTTCTCTTGTCTTTGCATGAATGCTATGAGGGAGTATGGGAAGAAAGAAATTATTATAATTATCCAAATATAAGAGAAAAATGTAAATAACCCTCTTGAAATGTCTAGCAGATAAACTTGCTCAGGGAGCGGCTGCCTCAGTGGCTGGAGGAACACTACAAGTAGGAGAAAAGTCTATGTCCTCACCGTATACTTGATTTGCAAGTGCAAGGAGCATGACTGATATGGGCCCAAGTCTAATGAATTGATTTTTTCGGCAGTATTAACACCAACTCTCTAATATATGCTTACAGATTGACAAAACAAAACACAAACACAAGAGGGCAATACAATTGGCAAATAAAACATGACATTCCTAGAGCTTATGGAACTAAATGAAGAAAACCTTTCTAGAATCAAAATTTGGTAACTCAAAATTCTCTTAATTAACCATACCATAGACAAATATGAAAAAAATACTATTCATTGTTTGTGGCCTTTTACTTACACAAATTATTGATGAAGACCGAAAAACAGTGATTGGAATCCCTATCTGAATGTACTATGATGATGTATATGAGGGATAAATGCTAATGATTTTGATAAGCCAGATAGAGAAATGTATAGGGTACAAGAAATATAATATGTCATATGATTGTGACTGAAACTTTGAAAATCCCTTGACCCAAGTGATTTATGACATATTGAACCAAATAATCTATAGTAGTACCAAGTACCTGTGATCACAAATAAACCCATACTTCTGAAACAGATAATATATTCAATAAGCAAATATAATGCTTAAGGTGCAATGGAATAACTAGAAACCAAAATAAATCCACTTTGAGGATTTAATAATCTTGAGGAATAGTTAAAGGAAACAACTGGAAGCTATATAGCACAGTCATATATAACAAAACCCCTTTGTGCAGATCACAATGTACATTACCATGAGATCTCGGAAACATGGGAGTGAAGACCTCTTTCATACTTTGTTAAACCCAGTTTCCAGTTTTCCCTTTAATCCACAGGACTCGATTTCAAGTATTTAAAATGGAAAACTTTTTTTTTTGACAGGCAGAGTGGACAGTGAGAGAGAGAGAGACAGAGAGAAAGGTCTTCCTTTGCTGTTGGTTCACACTCCAATGGCCGCCATGGCAGGTGCGCTGCGGCCGGCGCACCGCGCTGATCCGAAGGCAGAAGCCAGGTGCTTCTCCTGGTCTCCCATGGGGTGCAGGGCCCAAGCACTTGGGCCATCCTCCACTGCCTTCCCGGGCCACAGCAGAGAGCTGGCCTGGAAGAGGGGCAACTGGGACAGAATCCGGTGCCCCAACCAGGGCTAGAACCCGGTGTGCCGGCGACGCTAGGTGGAGGATTAGCCTATTGAGCCGCGGCACTGGCCATAAAGTGGAAAACATTTCTAGCATATACTGGTTTAAGGAATAAAATGAAATATCTCTTATTTAATTTTATTTAAGTTACACAAGTTTCATGTATTTCAAATTTACAGATTTAGAAATATAGTGATATTTCCCACTCTAACTTCTCTTTAGCCCATGTTCCAACCTTTCGTCCTACTCCCTCTCCCATTCCCACTCCTAATTTTCAAAAAAATCTACTTTAATGCTACACTAAGTAAAATAGTTCAACAAATAGTATTAGAAAAAGAGCACTACTCCTCACCAGAAGAGGCAAAGACTATAAATAATCATCTAGTCTCAAAATATCCACTCCACTCAAATACATTACAATTTAGATACTCTATTAGTTACCTCAGATCAGGGAAAACATATGGTATCTGTCTTTTTGGGACTGGCTTATTTCACTAAGTTTAATGTTTTCTGGTTGTATCCATTTTTTTGCAAAAGACAGGATTTTATTTTTTTTTTACTTTTGAGTAGTACTCCATACTGTATATATATTATAATCTTTATTCAGTCAAGAGTTGGTGGACATCTGGGTTGATTTCATATTTCCACTATTGTGAATTGAGCTACAATGAACATGGGGGTGCAGATAACTCTTTCATATGCTAATTTATTTTTGGTTTGGATAAATTCCCAAGAGTGGGATGGCTGTATCATATGGTAGGTCTACATTCAGATTTCTATGGTATCTCCATACTGTGGTTTTTTTTTTTTTTTTTTTTGACAGGCAGAGTGGACAGTGAGAGAGAGAAAGAGAGAGACAGAGAGGAAGTTCTTACTTTTGCCGTTGGTTCACCCTCCAATGGCTGCCGCAGCCGGCGCACTGCACCCTGCGCGTCTCGCTGATCCAAAGCCAACTGTTTTTGACAGTGGCTGCACTGTTTTACGTTTCCACCAACAGTGGATTAAGTACCTTTTCCCACCACATCTTTGCCAATATTTATTATTTGTTGAATTCTGTATGAGAGCCATTCTAACTGGGGTGAGGTAAAACCTCACCATGGTTTTGATTTGCATTTCCCTGATGACTAGTGATCCTGAGCATTTTTTCAAGTGTCTGTTGATCATTTAGATTTCCTATCTTGAAAAATGTGTGTATGAGTCCTTTGCCCATTTCTTAACTGGATTGATTGTTTCTTTGTTGTTAAATTTCTTAAGCTCTTTATAGATTCTAGATCTTAACCTTTTATCAGTTTCATAGTTTGCAATTATGTTCTCCCATTCTGTTGGTTGCCTCCTCACTTTGCTGAGTATTTCTTTTGCAGTGCAGAAGCTTATCAGCTTGATATAATCCCACTTGCCAATTTTGGTTTTGATTGGCTTCTGGAGTCTTTTCCAGAAAACCTTTGCTTAAGCCAATATCTTGCAGACTTTTCCCAACAATCTCTAGTAATTTAATGGTATCAAGTAGTATATTAGGTCTTTGATCAATTTTGAGTGGATTTTTATGTAAGGTGTAAAGTAGGGGTCTATTTTCTTTTTTTTTTTTAAGATTTATGTATTTTACTTGAAAGTCACAGATACACAGAGAGAGGAGAGGAGAGGCAGAGAGAAAGAGAGAGAGAGAGAGAGAAAAGTCTTCCATCCTCTGGTTTACTCCCCAGATGGCCACAATGGCCGGAACTGCGCCAATCTGAAGCCAGGAGCCAAAAGCTTCTTCCAGGTCTCCTACGTGGGTGCAAGAGCCCAAGGACTTTCCCACTGCTTTCCCAGACCATAGCAGAGAGCTGGATCGGAAGTGGAGCAGCCAGGTCTTGAACCGGTGCCCATATAGGATGTTGGCACAGCAGGAGTTAGCTTTTCCCTCTATGCCACAGTGCCAGCCCCAGGGTGTTTAGTTTCATATTTCTGAATGCAGAGATCCAGTTTTCCCAGAGCCATTTGTTGAAGAGTCTGTCCTTGCTCTATGAATTGATTTTAACTCCTTTGTCAAAGATAAATTGGTGGTTGATGATATTGATTCATCTAATCCATTAACATAGAAGGTTTTTCTATTTTTATGTCTTGTTCTACTTATTTCTGTAATGTTTTGTGATAAAGTACCTTTTTATTAATTGTGCTAAATATCACCAGCAAGTAGTAGCTTTCTTTAAATATTTAAATGTTCAAGGTATCAGCACCAGTGGGTTGGAATCTGCAAAGTATTCATTGAACTCTGAAATTACACGTGTTTAGATCATTCCTATGAAGGCTCTGTCACCATTAGTTTACCATGACAAAAATAAACTAGCTTTGAAGGTCAGTTGAAAGGCAGTTGTGACAAAAGTAGCACAGTGGTTATGCAATGACCTGGGACACCAAAATCTAATATTGAATGTGGCTGGGTTTGGCTCCTGGATCTGCTCCCATGTCTGGCATACTGCTGGTGCACACCCTTGGAGTTAGTGATGACTTGGGTCCCTGCCACCTAGATGAGGGGCCCAGGTTGAATTTTGGCTTCCTTGCTTCCACTGGGACCAGTCCTGGCAGTTGGGGGCATTTGGGAAGTGAATCTGTAGATAGAAGTCTCTTGCTCTGCCTCTTTCCCTTCCCTCTGTCTCTCCTTCCCCTCTTTCTCTTCCCCCCTCCCAACTCCTTCTCTCTTTCTGTCTCTCCTCCTTTGCTCTGCCTTTCAACTATTATTTTTTCAAAGAAGATTTGCTGAATGTCCCTTCTGATGCTCCACAGGCTTATCATAGTAGTAATTGTGTGTTCTGGCTTCAGTCTGCTCTGGAGAGAAGAGCAGATGGACAGAAGGGTGCCACTTTAGGTTGCAATTTATTTGTAATCTTTAGATTTATTCATAATCTTTAGAACATTGTCGGGGCATTAGTGGGCTTCCCAGTAGGTCCCAGACTAAGACTCAGACACTTATCTTCTTTCCAACCTTGGCCTGGAATAAAAGCAGTACTTTGCTGGATTAAGCTGCTAATGATTCACTGATCCAGGGAGATTATTATGACAGTCAGACTAAGTTTCCTTTTGGGGAATAAGACTGACAATGAACAACTTTCTGCTCTAGCACAAAAAGGAAATAATGTTGCCACATGTCCTCAAATGATAAATTGGAAAATGATTTCAAATTTCAATGCTCTTAGTTCATTATGTCTATGTTTTGACTCTTCCTTCCTTTGACTTTCTCTATCCTTGTAGTCCCATTTACCTGGCAATCTGCCCCTAGAGTCCAAAAAAGCACATTATGTATATTATCTAATTTCAGTTGAAAACATTACACACATATATATATATATACACATAAATATCATAATGTACTAAGTTTATCATTCATTTGTATTTATGTAAAAATATCAAGGCAAAGCCTGATTTTTGTGATTGTCTCAGGTTTTGCTGGTTTATTTCTCCTTCTGGGTGCTGAGTCCTTTTGAGCAGGCTCAGCCCAGTTCTATCAATGCAGCCTGCAAGAAGACACACTCCTGGGGTCGGATCATTAGAGACGCTTTAATCCTTTAGAATAATTTTTCAATACTATTTACACCAGGGGCTTCCTTCTACAAATCCTTTCTACGTAAGGCAAGAATAACACAGGAAGGAACGATTTGTCTCTGATCTCTGAAGAGAAGGAGAGCAACAGGAATCCTTAGGAGTATTCCCATCTTTTACACCTGCCAGGAGGAGATTAATCAAAGACATCTATGCTGTCTGATGTACAATCAGTTACATAGCTGTGGTGCCATTGATCAAGGTACAGTAGAATAACAGAATCACAGCATCCACATTGTTGGAACAGAAACCGACCCCAGGGCGGGTGTATTGCTCACAAGACAACATCTGTGATGAAGTATTAACTCACCGTTCCTAAAGTCTCAACAGAGTCAGTGTGGTTTTCATCCTTGCTAAAATTTCATTTTCAAGTTGTATAAATACACAGGGTTCCTTATCCACAGTTGACTTTTATTCTAATCACATTATCAATATTTCTAGTATTGAATTAATTGTCTAACCAGTTTTTCAGTTGTTGATTTTATACACACAGGGTACTTTTCATGTAATTAAATGTGATCTTATTTAGCTCATAATAAACATGTGAATTACACCTTAATGTAGTTAAGTGAACTGAGATTTTTCACTGTCCAAGATGCCTGCAGCAGACATATCAAAATATAAAATCTTGTAAGTGCTTCATTCAGGTCCCATAGTAATCACGGTGTAGGGTTATTTTTTTATAAAGTTTGAGCCACGTGAGCACACAGAACAGATACCACTGTGGAGAGAGTCCAGGAAATGATGGGGACCCGTGGTCAGGCTGTATCACTAATTTGCTTGCACAAGTGGCTTTTATTTTTCCTGTGTCTGTCCCATCATCAGAATGAGATCCTCCTTCATGTCCTAACTTGCAGTTGTCCTGGTTCTACCATTCTGCTTAATAACAGAGCCATTTACTTTCCTTGAATTAAATGTGAAACATATGAACTCTAGTTCTGTGCAGAGTATGTCTGTATTTAAAAATTACACAAGGTGAAATTTACAGTAATGTACTTAAGTTAGATATTCCAGACCAGGTGCAAAGACAATATTATAAACCTTAGGACTTTTAAAAAAAGGAACAGAGTGTGGCTGAAGTAAAACACAACATTTCTGGACTTTTGAAAGAATAAAACTATATCCCTGAATCAATATATGAAATACATGAAATTTGTATAATATGCATACCATAAATGAAATTTAAAAAAAGAAAGAGTAAAACAATTCTCAAATACCACACATGATTTTAAAAATCAAAAATAACACAGAACAAATATTATCTAAGAGGAACTTGGACCAGGGGAAGTAAAAATTGGTTTTAACAAGACAGAAAAATAAAGTGAGTAAAACAAATGAACATTACACATTAGAGTTTAAGATTGTCAGTCTAGAGACAAAGAACAGCTCAGAACTTGTAAACAGTAGCAGAGTCAGTTACATATTCTAGCTAAGAAGTAGAAACTACCAAAGAGTTTCTCACAATATTTTACGCATTTTTCTGTATTTAGGATATGCTCCAAAAGTAAATTATGTGAATGAAAAATGTTGCAGTATGGTAAACCAAGCATAATAAGGAGTGTACATTTTCTAGCAAGAGAGAACTGTAAGAGAAAAAGGCCACCCAAGACACTGCTGGTTGACAGGTAAGCAATATGATCATTTGACACACTAAAAACTCAAGAAATATGCAAAGGAGAAACAGAAAAAGCTGAATTGTCGTAGTGCTTCGATTGGGTTGTGTTTTGGACCCACACGTAAAGGAAGAAGGTCAACAAGACATAAACAATCACTCCAGGGTTGAGTCAAGTCGCTCAGAATGATACAAGGAAACATCCAGAAATCTGAGATCTCTATCAAAAACTATCAGTAGTCATCACCATGTCAAAAATTGTATATTTTGGTTTAAATCTGATTACCTTTATGAGAGTACTTCAAAAAGTTTGTGGAAACTGTATTGTGAAAACTATACACAAATTGATTCAAAATTTTTGAATCAAAATAAGCTTCTTTAATTTCATTTTCCATGAACTTCTTGAAGGGCCCTCAATTATTCATTAAAATGCTTTAAACTATAGATGAATTACACTTATTCTTACAATTCTGCTTTACATGTCTTTTATAGTGTTAATTATGACAGCATCCTATAATGTTTGACTTATTCCTAAAATGCATTGTTATGGGTATAGAATATTCAACTGTGTGGAGGTATAAGGATTAATATAATTGATGTCAATTATTAAACATAGGGAGGATTTTTCAAAAATATTATTCTTTTATTAAAAAATATTTATTGGAGGCTAGCACCATAGCACAGTAGGTTAAGTCTCTGCCTGCAGCACAGGCATCCCATATGAAGGCAGGTTCACTCCCTGGATGCTCTTCTTCCTAACAGCTCTCTGATACGGCTTGGGAAAGCAGTAGAAGATGGCCCAAGAGTTTGGGCCCCTGCACCCACCAGGGGAGATGAGAAAGGAGTTCCTGGCTCCTGGCTTCAGATCAGCTCAGCTCCAGCCATTGTGGCCATGTTGGGGGTAAAACAGCAGGTGGAAGACCTCTCTCTGTCTCCTTCTGTCTGTAACTCTGCCTGTTGAAAAAAATAGATAAAAATCTTTTAAAAATATGTATTTTGTTTATTTGAAAGGCAGAGCTACAGAGAGAAAGGGGGAGAGACAGAAATCTTCCAGGTTCTGATGTAGAGGAAATAAGGCTACAACAGGGACAAAGGAAGGAAAGTGGACCCCAACACCCTTTAAAGTGGCTGCTCCCAGCTATCTGTGAAGCAGCTGTGTCTGGTTACCTTGTCTAGGGAGGGAAGATGTCCTAAGCTCTGCCTTCTGAAGCTCCAGGCATAAATTTGTCCTATAAATCTGCCCCAGGTGTCTCTTTTGTAAACATGTCAGACCCACCAACCACTGGAAGTGTGCTAAGTCATGTAGACTGCAACTTAAACCAACCAATGCTCTAACGGTTAAGGTATGAAGCCGATGAACATATAAATATTGAAAGAAACTTGGGTTTGTGCTCAGTTCTCAGGAAATGATTCCAAGTGAGCCCACTGGTGTTAAAACAGCCCTGGATCCTCCACTATCTATGGTGACTGGACAAAGGGAGTTTTCCCACACCAGGTTTCTGTAACATTGATTTAGACCCCAAATGGCCGCAATGGCCAAGGCTGAGTCAGACTGAAGCCAGGAACCAGGAGCTTTCCTCATTTTGCACACATGGGTGCAGGGGCGCAAGCATTTGGGACATCCTCCACTGCTTTCCCGGGCACATTAGCAGGGAGCTGGATCAGAAGTGGAGCAGCTGGGAGTCAAACCAGCACCCATGTGGGATGCCTGGAGTGCAGGCAGTGGCTTTACCCACTGTGCTGCCCCTCTGCCTCTGGATGGTATAAAGGGAAGTCTAACATTAGGGAGGAGCAGTTTTCTTTACGGAGAGCTTTTCCAATGTGGGCGATTTGCTCTGGTAAGGGTTTTGTCATGGTTTGTGCCTTTTTTGAGCGTTGACTGTTTGTTCACTCTCTCACTATCTCTTCTTTCTCTGTCTCTGTCTCTCCAGCTGGCCTGCCTTAGTTCTTGAGGTTGTGATTTTGCTTGGCACTAAATAATTCTCCTTTCCTATACACCTTTATGCCTCCTTCTTTGAATTCTTTCTTATTCTTTCTTGTGTTGAGAGGAGAATTTTCTTTTTTTTTCTTTTTTTTTGGTTTGAAAGTGGACTTTATTGGGGAATGTTAGTGTAAAAAATTCAAATTCATAAAATTTAAATAAGATAGTAAAATTAGACCGTGCAGCTCGAGAGAGGAGAATTTTCAATTGGCCTAACTGGGAGTCCCATGATCCACAGCTCTGATTGATTTAATCATCTGTTAGGGTTCTCCTTCTATCAAACTTAGATTTTATTAGATTTATGTATAAATGTTTATATATATATCATTTCAGTTTTTATACTACCATAAATGTTATTGTGTTTTTAGCTTAAAATCTAATTTTTAATTCCTGGTGTATAGGAATGTTATTGATTTTGATTTATTAATCTTGTATCCTGCAACATTGTCATAATTGGTGAGGTTTTTTTGTTGTTTATTCTCAAAAATTTTCTATATAAATTTCCTCTATAGGACATGCATACAAAAATAGTTTTATACCTCCTACCAAATCTGTATATTTATTTTTTTCCTTTTCTTGTATTACTCTGTTAGATAGAATTTCCACTCTGATATTGTGAGAGGACACATTTATAACTTATTCTTGATTTTAATAGTAAAGCTATTAGTTTCTCACAAATATAGTGTTAACTGTAGTGTTCCTGGGAATAATTATCAAATCCCATTAATTTCCCTCCTTTCCTGGGTTTCTGAGAGATTTTACTTATAAATGAGTGTTTCTTTTTTGTCAACTGCTCTTTCTGTATCGAATGATATAAGGATTTTTAGCCTATTCATATGCTGGATCACACTAATTGATTTTTAAAGCTAAAATAGTCTTTAATACTAATTATCTTTAAATGCTCTTCATTAATTTTGAGGATAAATATTTATAATTTTTCTTTTGCCAACTTTACTGTTTGTATGCCTTAGTCATTTTTATATTGGCATGATATTCCTTATTGCAAATTAAAGTTATGAATTAAGTGAATAAACTGTTTTCTCTTATATATCTTACAAAAATGTGATCCTAGTCTGTTATTTTTGTTTCATCATACATATGGGGTTTCCATACCATATATTTCTAACTTTTTTATAATTTAAGCTAGCATACTGAGACCTCTTATGAACTGATAACTAATTGTCTCACTCAGCAAATCACCAACACATTCTAGATGGATCTCAGTGCTACCATGTCTGGATTAAGATAATTGAAACCAATTCTTAAATTAATTTTTACTCTAAAAAATTCTAAGCCACCACCAGATCATTTTAATAGTGATGCTATTAACATAAAAATAACAGATCTAGTGGTGTTCATAGATACAGTTCTAAGAAGATAACCACACTTTCTTTCTTCCTTCCTCTCTTCCTTTTTTCCCTTTAATTTATGCAATAACATAAAATCAATTTATAATCACAGCCTCAATGCAACACTAACCATAATACTCAAGAAGTAAAAAGTGGAAAGGAAACTTTTCTACAGGAGAATAGGCAAGGGTTAAAACTCAGTTTAAATTCATGTACAACTGGCATGCTTTTGTTTTGAAGATTCTTGTCGGGAGATAGCAGGAGCACATGCCTTCCTGGTTTCTTTAGAAAAGCTATTTCCAAGTTAAGAGGATGGTATTACTCTTAAATCACTCTTATTCTTCTACCATTGTTTCACATTTCTTAGCTGAATTTCAGCTGTAGTTGAAAATTTGAAATATTCATCCAAGGAAATAAAAGTGATGGAATTTAAATTGTGTGAAAAAATTAATATGTGTTGAGATTGTTCTTATACAAGCTTGAATGTGATAACAATTTACTGGAATTTCAACTATTGTCCATGGGCAATAATGTGAAAATTTCCCGACTCTTGAAACAAGCGGTCCAAATAATGCTATTTTATATGACCATATACTATAGGCAAATCAACCACTTGATTCACCTAAACATCCCTTAGACCAGGAAATACCTTTTATGGAACAGAAGTGTATTCTTTTCCACATGTAAATATAAAATTTTTGGGGACCTTGGAATCCATACTTTCTCAAATCTTAGCAAGTTCTAGAGATACACTCAAAGCAACTATTCACAGAAGTTTCTCCTCTTGTAGTGTAACCTCAATTCTCATCAATACATCAGTCAAAAATGTTTTATCTAATCAAGGAAATTCTCACTCAGATCCTGTACCCCAAGTTTTAGGTTGTAAGAAATAAGGCTATCATTCACGTTCATAGTCGATGCACATGCAAAAGAGAAGTGAAGCATGGAAGAATGAACGCATGCACATGGAATCACTTGCACACATGCATGCATGGTGACAAGAACTGATTGGAAAATGAGGAACAGCAGTTCACCTATTTCTGTACATCTGCAATGCCATCTAAGTGTCTATTTTCCCAGGTAACAATTTGTGAATAATGAATTCATTTTTAAAATCGCAGAATCTTATTTTGGGGGTGTAGATACTCTGAGCAACCAGTAAAGGCAATGAGTATATGAAAAAAAGTTTAATCTGAAGGTGTCAATATGAATGCAATTATAGCACATGTGCATGAAATAGCAAGCAAATCAAGAATTTAAATTTTTGCTAATATAATGATAGACAAATCACATAATAAGGATGCATATTCTGATTGGACTATTTTATTTCATTTATTTTTAGGAGACTGAGGAACTGAAAACAGTACTTGTACAGCAACTTATTTATATCATGAATTTAATAAAGGAAGATTTTGTGCAAGCCGTCTCTATACTGTGCCAGACTGCACAGAGAAAGCTGCCTCTGAGGGTTGTACCCATCCAAAAAAAAAAAAAAAATAGAGAGAGAGAGAGGGAGGAAGGGAGAGAGAGAGACAGAGAGAGACAGAGAGAGAGAAACTGCAGTGCCTGTTGGCCTGTTGGTAGATTTATTTTATGACATGAATGCCTGATGGATGACATAGAAACAAGAAACCTATAAAATGGTTTTTGCCAGTTGTTACTTTATTTAACAGATAAGAAAAAGGAAGTTCCCCTGACTGAACTGATCTAAATCACAGGATTTTAGATGCGAAGATGAAGATTAGGCTACAGCTCAGGGCTAAAGATTCTCTGCAGTGTTTTATTGTTATTTCTTCAAGCATATGGACAATTATTCATTTATTTTGTGGAATAGGTAATATACAAATATAAAACAAAAAAAGTATGAAATTTGAACGATGAGTATCCTTTGATCTCCATCTACCCGATTCTGTTTCTTCGACTTTACTAATTATACTGAGTTTACACTTATTTATTTATTTATTTTTGACAGGCAGAGTGGACAGTGAGAGAGAGAGAGAAAGAGAGAAAGGTCTTCCTTTGCCGCTGGTTCACCCTCCAATGGCCGCCATGGCGCACCGCGCTGATCCGAAGCTAGGAGCCAGGTGCTTCTCCTGGTCTCCCATGGGGTGCAGGGCCCAAGCACTTGGGCCATCCTCCACTGCACTCCTGGGCCATAGCAGAGAGCTGGCCTGGAAGAGGGGCAACCAGGACAGAATCCGACGTCCCGACCAGGACTAGAATCCAGTGTGCCGGTGCCGCTAGGCAGAGGATTAGCCTGCTGAGCTGCAGTGCCAGCCAAGTTTACACTTATTTTTATGGAGAAACATATACCCACAGATTGATATGTTTCTACTTGATATTTCTTATTTGTCTTGCTACTCAAGTAAACATGTTGACTCCTTCCTAAAAACGACACCCACTAGAAACTGTGCTTTATTGATGCACAAATTTTATTTACTATATACTCTACTAAGGAATATTTTTCTTTTGACCAAATTGTGTTTGCATATATCATGTTCTAAATAATTTTATATACTCATCATTTCCCATATGTGGTGGGTATCTGTAGAATAACACTATGGGGAAAAGTTAGGAGAATGTTATCTGCATATATGTATGACTTCATTCACATAAATGTAACCAAAAATAAGTTTATTTTGCTGCAAACATTTTTAAAGTTATTAAAGTTTTTAAAGATTTTATTTATTAATCGAAAATGAATCTTGATGTGAATGGAAGGGGAGAGGGAGTGGGAAAGGGGAGGGTTGTGGGTGGGAGGGACGGTATGGGGGGGAAAGCCATTGTAACCCATGAGTCGTACTTTGGAAATTTATATTCATTAAATAAAAGTTTAAAAAAATAAAAAAATAAAAAAAAAAGATTTTATTTATTTATTTGACAGGTAGAGTTACAGGCAGTGAGAGAGAGAGAGTAAGGTCTTCCTTCCATTGGCCCACTCCCCCGATGGCCACAATGGTTGGAGCTATGCCGAGCCAAAACCAGGAGCCAGGTGCCTCTTCCTGGTCTCCCATGCAGGTGCAGGGGCCCAAGCACTTGGGCTGTCCTCCACTGCCATCCTGGGCCTCAGCAGATAGCTGGACTAGAAGAGGAGCAACCGGGACTAGAACTGGCTTCCACATGGATGCCAGCGCCGCAGGTGGAGGGTTAACTTTCTGTGCCAGGGTGCTGGCCCTGAAGTTTTTTTTTTTTTTTTTTTTTTTTTTTTTTTTTTTTTTGTAGTATACATTTCCATGGATTTTAAATTTATTTATTTGACAGACAGAGTGAGGGAGGGAGGGAGGCAGGGAAAGAGAGAGAGAGAGAGAGAGAGAGAAAGGTTTTCCATCCGCTGTTTCCCTAAATATTTGCAACGGCTACAGCTGACCTGATCCGAAGAGCCAAGAGACTCTTCCATGTCTCCTGCATGGGTGCAGGGGCCCAAGGACTTGGGGCATCTTCTACTGGTTTCCTAGGCCATAGTACAGAGCTGGATAGGAAGTGGAGCATCTAGGTCTGGAACTTGTGACCAAATGGGATGCCAGCCCTGCTGGCCTAGGTTTTAACCCGTTGTGCCACAGCGCCAGCCCCTCCGTGAATTTTTGAAGCTATCTGGAAGGTATTTTTAGGTATTGTCAAATTATCATCAATTGAATTCTACTGATTTGTGTTTTACAGACAATTTATGAGACAATTAGTTAACTGATGCCCTGCATAGAAATATGTCTTCCTATATAATCACCATAATCTTATCACTCAAGTAGAAAAAATATTGTTTTTCAATTGATTTTCAACTTTTATTTCTAGTACTAAAAGTGTGGACATTTTTTCATAAGTTTAAGAAACAAGACTATGGTTCATGTTAAGATACTGACAACAGCAATTGTTGCTGTAATATTAGCTGACTGTTTTTTGTTTTATTTTGTAACTGTAACTTACCTTTAGCTTCTCATTGTGCATTCTGATCATGAAGATCTGTTTTTCTGTACGTGTGTATGGGAGAGAGGGAGATCTGATTCTCTGACATTTTCTTATTTGCAAAACATTTAGGAAAATATTTCCTACTGTGAGATTATACCACACTTTCTAATAGCTATTTTATTGCTTTTAAACTTATATTATAAACTATTATTGCACTCAAATTATTTTGATTTAAGATATAAATTGTTCTAATGCATCATATTTCCAGCTGACTAGCCAACAATACTTATTGATCTTTTCTCACTGGATAAAATACCTGTTGTCAAATCTGTGTATTAAAATGTACGAGTCAATATCTGGGCTTTAGACTGCATCCCATTGGTGATTCTGTCTATAAGCACAATAATACTGCAAAGTGTTAATTAGGTAGCTTTTTCCTTTTTTCCTTGGATGTAATTTGTGCACCTCCCAGATTGATCTCATCCCACCTGTTTCTTTCGATTTTTTTTTTTTTTTTTTTTGCAGTTGGACAGCTCCCACTGAGACAGCAGAGTCTCCAGGGTGACCTCTTTGCTCTTGTTTACGCTCTGTCCTCTTGTACAATTAGTGTGTCTTACGTGGTTTGCATTTGGTGTTGAGAAAATTCCAGGGCCAGGCTTCTACCAGACAGAACCTAAAGCTTCTTTAGGCTCTTCCATCTCTCTAGGGGATTTGGATGTGCATTCAGTATCAGGAAACAGAGGGAGTATGAAGGAGGGTTTCTTCTCTAAGACAGGGCAGAGGAGGACAGTCATGCAGTTCAGGGGCAGTAGCATGGCCCTGTTCCTTTCAATCCTCCCCACTTGTCACTAAAAAGCCCTGGCATAACCAGCAAGAACAGGATGGTTCTGAGGGGTAGAAAGAACAGGGTGGGCGTTTGGGAGACATTCCATTCAACACCCTTTCCTGAAAAATAAAATGTCAATGTGTTAACTAAAGAAGGAATGAATGGTCTGCTATGCATATAGGTGTATGGCGTGTAAGAACATTTATGACACTGTTATAGCTTACACCATAATCAACGGCGACAAGTTGAAGGCTTTTCCTCTAATATCAAGAACAAAGATGCCCAATCAGCTCACTCCTTTCAACATAGTACTCTAAGTCTCATCCAGAGCAATTAGGCAAGAAAAAGAAATAGAAGTCATTCACATAGGAAAGTAAAAAGTTGATTTTTCTCCGTTTTCTGATAACATGACCATATATATATATATATATATGGACTACTTGAAAAACTGTACCATGAATGTCACATAGTTTAAAGTTTCCATTTCTCTTTGTTAAGAGTATTTAAGTTTGGTTATCTTAATATAGAGCTTATAATAACTTTTCTGGGCATTCTATTGAACTTTTTTCACATAGGATGATACAGTGTGTATAATGAGAATTTTACTTCTTTGTTTCAAAAGATAATATAGTTCATAGTTCATATTTTTGTGGGTTAGCATTTCAGTAATACAGAGAATGAATATGGAGAGACACCCTGATCTGATCTCAGGTTCAGAGAGAAAGCTTTTGATAGGCAAAGCAAAATATAGTTTATGATGTGTTGAATTTCAAATATCTAGAATTTGAGGGATTCAGGTGCAATAATTTATGAGTGACAGAAGCCTAATTTTCCACATTGTTGATAAAGAGTATGTATTTAATCAAGGCTGAGCTATTTGGAATCTGGTGTGTCATAGGCCAACTCTTAAAATAGATCTAATACATTATACTTTTAAATAATGTAGAAAATGTGCATAATGATTACAGAACAGATTGCTTTATATATTGTTTATGTTCTATTACGTCAAAGTAAACATACTTCTCTATTTCTTTCTTTTTTTTTTTTTTTTTTTTTTTTTGGACAGGCTGAGTGGACAGTGAGAGAGAGAGATAGAGAGAAAGGTCTTCCTTTTTCCATTGGTTCATCCCTCAATGGCTGCTGCGGCCTGCGCGCTGCAGCCGGCGCACCACACTGATCTGAAGCCAGGAGCCAGGTGCTTCTCCTGGTCTCCCATGGGGTGCAGGGCCCAAGCACTTGGACCATCCTCCACTGCCTTCCCAGGCCACAGCAGAGAGCTGGACTGGAAGAGGAGCAACCGGGACAGAATCCGGTGCCACGACAGGACTAGAACCTGGGGTGCTGGTGCCGCAGGTGGAGGATTAGCCTATTGAGCCACGATGCCGGCCTCTCTATTCCTGACATAAAAAAGTTTGGTGAGCAGCAGGCCATTCTTGGCCCTCTCTAAGAAATAAAGAGATGAGGGAGGAAAATATGACAGTGAGAGGCAATCTGCGAGATAGTGATCAAGAAATCTTACAGTTCAGGATGCCATGGGAGTAGAAGGAGAGTAACAAAATATAAAATAATAAAATGGACACTAGAGAGAAGAGATTTTATGTTTATCCTGCTTTTTTGTAGCACATAGTAGATCAGCTGAAAATAAACTGTGAAATAGATTTTCCTCAATATTTCATTAAAATAAATATTTTACTTTTTAAACACTATTTGATGTTTATAAACAATCTGATAAAAAATTCAAGCAATTAGAAGAAAAAATTAACAGATTAATGCAAGAGTAGGAAACTGTTGTTAAAAATGAAGGAAACTAAATCAATCTAACATATTATTGAATACATTATGTAATTCAATGATAGATGTTGAAAGACTTGAAGATAGATAATAACTCCTTGCATAATTGGAACCAAAAAATCTTTAAACTTGACAAAATTTAAAATATGTTTTCTATTCTGTTTTTATCCCAAAACAAAAAAAGAAATTCAGATTCTATTAGTGTGAAAAAAGAGCATTACATTTTATTGGTTTCACATTTCTAAGACTGGAAACAAACGATTGGCAATATTTAAAAATGTCTAGAGTTGGCTGGCACCATGGCTCACTTGGCTAATCCTCTGCCTGTGGCACCGGCACCCCGGGGTTCTAGTCCTGGTTGGGGCACCGGATTCTGTCCCAGTTGCTCCTCTTACAGTCCAGCTCTGTGCTGTGGCCCGGGAGGGCAGTGGAGGATGGCCCAAGTGCTTGGGCCCTGCACCCGCATGGGAGACCAGGAGGAAGCACCTGGCTCCAGGCTTCAGATCGGCACAGCATGCCAGCCGTAGTGGCCATTTGAAGGGTGAACCAACGGAAAAAGGAAGACCTTTCTCTCTGTCTCTCTCTCTCTAACTCTGCCTGTGAAAAAAAAAAGTCTAGAGTTTAGTTCCTTATTTTGGAAAAAAACTAAAATTTAAAATACCAGAATAAGAACTATTAAGTATCACATGATATTGATTTTTACTATATTAGTGAAATAATAAACTCACTGAAGATTAGGATACTCCAATTTTTGCAATGCAATTGCTCTTTAAGGAAAAGACAAAAAAATATGTCTGAGAGCAAGAATTTGTCCTGGAAGCTGTTAGGATGCCTGTGTCACACTTCGTAGGGCTTTGTGGTTGATTCCTTGCTCCAGATCACTATTCTGACCTCTTGCCAATGTAAACCCTGGAAGATACCTGGTGATGGCCTGCCACCCATATAGGAAACCTGGATTAAGTTCTAGGCTCTTGGTTTAAGCCCAGTCCTGGTCATTGAGGACTTTCAGAGCATGAACTAGAGAACTGGAGCTCTCTTTGTCTCCTGTTCCTTTCTGCATCTTTTGCTCTGTGTCTGTCTACCTCTCTGCCTCTCAAATAAATATAAATCAATATACATTAATATTTAATAATAAATAAAAAACAAAATATCTGGACAAAACAAGATATTTTCATCATGATTATATCAGGTATACTTCTGATCCTACATATTTTCTGGATTCATTTTGCCATTATTGGCATATCCACACATAATATGAAAATTGTGCAAATAGAAGTATCAGTTTATGTATCAACCTATTCCAGATAGTACCTCTCTGGCTTGTTGTTTTACTATTTGGCAACATTCTTTGGATCTTGAAGGATTTTTAGCAATTTGTCAGTACATCTCAAGATTATACTCAACCTTCCCAATGTTACAGCATCTTTTACTGTTACCATCATCATCATCTGTTACTCATCAGTCATAATTATTCTCAACATCACTGAAACTATCATTACAGGGTAGCTAATACTTAACAACAAACTCCTACAGCACTTGCCTGATTTTCTGTTAACCTTTGCAACAAGTCAGTGAGGTAAATGATAATCTCCCCTACGAAGGAACAGCTTCAAGTTTACTGAGTTTAAAATTACTCAGAGCTAGAAAGAGGAACACTGGTAAATTGATTCTCTCTCACCTCAGAAAGTAGATTAACTTCTTTCTTTTATATTAAGAATATGGTTCTATTCTTAGTACCCAGTGAAAACCTCCCCTAGGACTGCACGAGAGTTAGAGAAAGAAGATATGGTGGGAATGAGGTGGATGTGAAAATAACTTCTTGATAACGGAAATGAAATTGAATGAACTTGGGTTGGTTGATGTTGTTTTTGGCAATTTATTTAGTGATTTTGATATTTGATATTTTAGATATTTGTGAATATATTAATATAAAAGGGAAAGTGCCATATTCCAATTAATTACCTCAGAATTGCTCCTTGTATCTTCTAAGGATTTTTATATAAGAAAAACAAATGTAGCTTTTATTTAAAAAGAATTATTTTATTTATTTGAAAGAGAGAGTTACAGAGAGAGGTAGTTCCAGATAGAGAGAGGTCTTCCATTCCGCTGGTTCACTCCCCAAATGACAGCAACGGCCAGAGCTGAGCTGATCTGAAGCCAGGAGGCAGGAGTTTCTTCTAAGTCTCTCACGTGGGTGCAGGCACCCAAGGACTTGGGCCATCTTCTACTGCTTTCCCAGGTCATAGTAGAGAGCTAGATCGGAAGAGGAGCAGCTGGGACTCGAACCGGTGCCCATATGGGATGCCGGCGCTGCAGGCTGGGGCTTTAACTCACTGCACCACAGCATCGGCCCCCAGATGTAGCTTTTGTCATGAACTCCCCAAACACATGAAGGTTTAAATGTGGATTTGTGAGAGGTCGACATTTTACTGAATATTTCATGGGAAAATAGAAAAAAAATGCACTTCACAAGCATGGGCAGCTTTAATCATATTCTCTTCAGACATCGCTGTGATTGTCCCTGAAGCTCTCTTCCATTGCCTATGGCTTCACTTCCTCTTCTCTCTCATACCCTTCAAACTCCCCAGTGTTTTCAAGAGTAAGTTAGCTCTGGACAGTCATGGGGAAAAATCCACTAATGAGGAGAACCTTGATAGATAGAATTCCTAATACTAATAAATATTATAAGACTGCATGTTTTTCTGACATGACCCTGGCAGTCATCTTTCATGAATGTGAGATTATTATTTGGTATTTATTCAAGAGAACTGGTAGCTTCTGCTAGAGACTGGGGAGTGAATTCTGCTTCCAATAATATTTTCTCCATGGCCTTCGGTCACTTATAACTTTTGCTTATTTTGCTTTGTTTTCTGACTTATACTAGTTTACAAGCTTGAACAGCAGGATAAAATCAATTCTTTTCTATACAGGAGAAAAAATGCTGGTCAGGAACAGAATATAAATGAGATGACCTTATAAAGGATGGATCAGGATAGTATCCCATTGTTTCAAATCACTCCTTCGCTAAAAGTTGCATATGGTTCTAAGATCTGATAACTACAACAGAATTTGGCACTGATCATAATAAAACCATAAAAACCAAACAACAAACACCCTTTACCATCTATAAGATAGGTGCAAAGGATATTTTTTTATAGACTTGCCTTTTGCTGCTGAATTTCAGGTGGGATTTAGCAAATGTCAATGAGATGAAAAAGAATGGGGGAAATATTGTCGCCCCTAGCTATTACTTGTAACTTTGTGAACATATGTAAATCTCCAAGTGAGGTCATGTGTTTTGCAATATGTAAACCATATGTCACCTGTTATGTTAGATATTATGGAGGCTTGTACATGTAGTCCTGAAGCTGGAGATAACACAGTTCCTGGAGTTGCTGTTCACTTGGCTAGAGTGAGGATGGCCTCTACAGAGAGTTCTGCAGCTGTATTCTCTCTCTCTCTCTCTTTCTCTCTCTCCCACACACCATAATGAATATTTGATGGTGTTTGTATATTAAACAACAGTAACAGAAAAGTGTGTGTGACCCATGCTTCACAGTAGATATACATGGATTTTACAAAATGTGTTCCTGGGACTGGAGTACTGGCATCCTATATGGGTGGCAATTCAAATTCTGTCTGCTGCACTTCTGATCCAGTTCCCTGTTACTGTAATTTGGAAAGCAGCAGAGGATGGCCCCAGGGCTTGGGCCTCTGCGCCCGTGTGGGAAACTGGGAATAAGTTCCTGGCTTTGGCCTGGCCCAGCTCCAGGCCTTGCATCCATTTGGGGAGTGGAAGACCTCTCTCTCTCTCCCTCCATCTCTCTCTCTCTCTTTCCCTCTGCCTCCTTTCCCTTTCTCTCTGTAACTCTGCCATTCAGATAAATGAAATAAACTTTTTGAAACATGCATGCTGTTTATACATCTCAAAACATATGGATCTATCCTTCCAATTTCCAAAACAGGATATTGGGATGGTAGATTTAGATTTGTGAAGCTTGGGACTCCTTATGTTTTATTTAGTCACTAATTAAATGGAGGGAATGCCAAAGAAGAAGTGCTATACAATTTATAGGCTACAAATCCTTTCTTGCTGTAGAGAACAGAATTCACTACTCATTTTGTTTTTTGAAAGTTCATTTACTTCATTTTCATCAGGCAGAGTGTGAGCACAGGAAAGAATGAGAGCAAGAGTGAGAGTGATAGCAAGAGCAAGAGAATCTTAATTCTGGCTTATTCTTCACATACCCAAAACAGCTGGGGCTGGGCCAGACCGAAGCCACAAGGCAGAAACTCTGTCCATGCCTCACATGTGGGTAGCAAATACCCAAATACATGAGCCATCATCAGCCGCCTCTCTAGCAGGTGTTCATTAGCAATATCAGCAAGCAGAGCCGTGATTCAAACCCAGGCACTCCTATGTAGGATGCATACATCACAGGCAGTGTCTTAACTACTGTGCTGCAATAATTACCCCAACATCTATGATTTTTATATCTATTTTCCCACATTTTTAGCTTCAATATTTTTGAAAGTCACATCCAAAATGGAACATTTTCTCCCAACTTCTTATCTATGTATCTATTTATCATCTATCTGTTTCACTAATAAAAGTTTGTCAAGTGTTAAGGGCTGTATTATTATTATAAATTATCAAGTCATAATAATAATTTCCATTGTAATAAAGTGCCTGTAAACTTTGTTTGCCATTGTCTCTAATTAAATTATGTTATCTGACTCATATTTCAACATCAGTAATGGCTTCAAATTCCAAGATATTACCTATGAAGTTGAACATTCTTTCAGCTTATGATGAGCCAATCAAAATTGCATTAAACTTTTCTCACATTGATAATAATGCTTGCTGTTATAAAAACATACCTGGGATATTAACCATAAAAACAATCTGTTTTCAATTTTTAAAGACATATTTGAGAGGTAGAGAAATAGAGAGGAGAGGGCAATTTCCCATTCGCAGGTTCATATCCCAAATGTCTGCAACCGTCAGGGCTAGGTTGGCTTGAAGTGGGGAGCCGGGGATTCAATGCAAGTCCCACAGGTGCGTGGGAACCCATTTCTCAAGCCATCACTACTGCCTCCCATGGTACACATTAGCAGGAGGCTGAAGTCGGGAGGTAGAGCTGGCGGTTGAACCCAGGTACAGTGATGTACATGTAGGCATCTTAATAGCTGGGCCAAATGCCTAACTCCAGTAAAACTTTTAATGATAAGACCTTTATTTAGAAGTTTCATTTAATTAGCTAAATTTTTTGAGTTTCTGTATTGTATTCTTCCATGGACCATGGTTAATGTCATTTCCCAGTGTTTCAATATGTCATAAACACTAACAAAGTGAATATTTTAAATTTTCATATGAACGAAATTGTCTTTTCATATAATTGTTGTAAAATCCAATAATTTTACTCTTAGATGATCTTTTTATTTCAATTTTTATCATATTACTTTATTTCTGTGACAATTTCTACATCTTTGCCAGAGTTTCCTTCATTTAATTACATAAAATCCCCTTCATCAAATCAATCTTCATGGTTTAATAATAAAGTTATTTCTTTCATTTAAAGCAAAAGAAAATATTGATGTATTTTATGAAAGCTAAATCACTCAAGTAATTGCATTTTTAAATGATTGTTCTTTTTTTCATTAACTTCCATTAGAGGAAATTTACAAGACCTTATGAGAATTTCAAACTCTTTCATATCTTTTACCCTAGAGATTAACCAGCAAATCAGAACTTCCTTAAGGAGTTCATTGTTTCCATACATGGTATTTAACTCTTTGTGAAACTTATTTGGCATGTGTTAGAAATCAGTTAAAGTAATTACATTTTTATTGAGTCAAACAATGCCAGAAGAAAACCCTCAGAAACTTTCTTAATATTTTGGAAGAAATAATAGGTTTCCTTTCTATAATTTTATTATTCTGATCTGTGCTAAAATCCAATAAGGTTTGCATTGCTAGATGGAAAAGTTTTACCAAATGCTTGGCATACAATGTTATATATTGTTCCTTTAAATATCATCAGATAAAAAAATGGAATATTTCTTAAGTCTTATGATTTACATTTTTTGAGGAATTCATCAATATGTTTGATTCTCAAGGTCAAAGGAAATGTGCATCAAAATTTTCATCAATTAGCATATTAATATGATGTTCATACAAAGAGAACAGATTACAAGTAATTCATAGATACATGAATTTCACATTTTAAAGAAATTAAGTGCATTAGAGATAAGTACATTTTCATGATTAATATTTAAAATGTATTATCTTGATTTTTGATTTCTCAAATATAATTTTCTCATTAAAACATACATTTTTATGATTTATGTATTTATTTGAAAGGTGGAGTTACAGAGGGAGAGAGAGACAGAGAGAGAGAAAGAAAGAAAGAAAGAAAAAGAAAGAAAGAAAGAAAGAAAGAAAGAAAGAAAGAAAGAAAGAAAGAAAGAATCTTCCATCTGCTGGTGAACTCCCCAAATGATCAAAATGGCTGGAGCTGGGGCTGATCTGAAGCTAGGAGCCAGGAATCAGGAACTTCATCTGGGTCTCCCATGCAGGTGCAGGAACCCAAGGACTTGGGTCATTTCCCACTGCTTTCCCAGGCCAAAGCAAAGAGCTGGATTGGAAGTGGAGCAGCACGGTCTGGAACTGGAGCCCGTATGGGATGCCGGAACTGCATAAGGCAACTTTACCCGCTATGCCACAATGCCAGTCCCCAGATGCATGTTTTTCTACATATATAGCACATATAGCACATATGTAGATAAAGATTATTTTTGAAGTCTTAGTAAGTCTTTTTTTTCTTTTTTTTTCTTTTTTTTTTTTTTTTGACAGGCAGAGTGGACAGTGAGAGAGAAAGACAGAGAGAAAGGTCTTCCTTTTGCCGTTGGTTCACCCTCCAATGGCCGCCACGGCCAGCACACTGCGCTGATCCGATGGCAGGAGCCAGGTGCTCCTCCTGGTCTCCCATGGGGTGCAGGGCCCAAACACTTGGGCCATCCTCCACTGCACTCCCTGGCCACAGCAGAGAGCTGGCCTGGAAGAGGGGCAACCGGGACAGAATCCAGCGCCCTGACCGGGACTAGAACCCGGTGTGCTGGGCCACAAGGCGGAGAATTAGCCTAGTGAGCCGTGGCGCCGGCTTAGTAAGTCTTAAATGTCTGAAAGTGGTTGATTATTTTGATTTTTCAGTAGACACTGTTAAAAACATTCATATTTTAGTGTTTTTTTCTTTATCAGCTCTCACGAAGAATTTTTTTTGTCAGTTTGTAGCATAAAGTACTTTAAATAAGAATTTTATTTTTCAAATGATTGAATTGGTATTTTGGTCTTAAATCAAATGTAATTCAATTCTGGTGAATTATCTAAAGTATCACACTTTGAGGTTTTAATGCTATGATTCACTTGCCTTCAATATCATATCACTAGCCATAAAAATCCCGTTATATTTTCTTGAAATAACTAGATATAATTTTATTAATTCTTGCTTATTGCCAAAATATTTTTGTGACTACTCTAATTTTTTTCAGTTTCACATTTTTCCAGGCTACTTTATTTTATATTAAAATTTTCTTTCTCATTCTTACTTTTTTCTCATTTATTTTTTGTAAGGAATCCCACATGGGTGACTGGGACTCAAGCTGAGTCATTATCTACTGCCTCCCAGGTATGCATTTAGTAGGATGCTTAGATCAGTAGCAGAGTAGCTGAGACTCCAACCAGGCGCGGACACAGGATGTGGGTGTCCTACATGGTGACTAAACTGCTGTTCCAAACATCCATTTCCATGAACGCTGGGTCTTATTGTAGCTTTATTTTTTTTTTTCAGAAACATTCATAGTCTATTTTATAACTGTACTAATTTACTTTCCCAGAGAAGTGTACAGGTTTATCCTTTTCACTATATACTCAACACTTTTTCTTTGATTAGAGTATCCTTTCATGTCGGAAGTGATATCTCCTTGTAAATTTGATTCGCATTTTCCTGTTGATTAATGTTGTTGAACACAATTCTGTGTACTTGCTGACTATTCTTATATCTTTTGAAAAATGCCCATTTTAGTCAACTGCACATTTTAATCAGATTTCTTACATTCTTTATTTGCTAATTTGTGTGAGTTTCTTATGTATTTCTCAGATAAATGATTGGCAAGTATTTTCTCCCTTTCTGCAGGTTGCCTTTTCCTTTTGATTGCTTCTTTTGCTGAACATGAGATTTAGTGTGGTGTAGTTCCACTTTTTTATTTTCACTTTCAATGTCTGTACTTACCATGTTATGGAATAGAATAGAGCAAGTTTAAGGACATTTTCCATTATGATTTCTTCCAGGATTTTTATCATTTCTTTTAGATTTATGTTTTTCACCCATTTGATTAGTGTCTAAATCCATTCTTTTCCCTGAAGGTATTCAATTTTCCCAGTACCAGAAATAAATAGAATATGCTTAATACACACCTGTCAGTAGAAGAGATTACTATTACCATATGGTGCATTTTTAAGATGTATTTATTTATTTGAACAGCAGAGTTACAGAGAGGCAGAGATAGAAAGAGGGGGTGTTATTCCATCCTCTGGTTCACTCCTCCAAATGCCTGTATTTTTGAGGCCTTTGTTAAATGTTAGTTGACTGAATGCATATGCTTGGATTTATTTTTGTTTCATGAATCTATGTCTCTCTCTCTCTTTCTTTCTCTCTCTCTCTCTTTTGCTGGTAGTATTCTGTTTTGATTGCCATAGCTTTGTCCTGGTTGAAACCAGATTTTTAACATATTTGATTTTTATTAATATAAAGAAAACATATTTCATATCATTCATTGGTATAGTTCTATGAAGATAACTGTATTTCCCTGAATCCCACCGTCCCTCCACCAATTCCTTTCTTTCCCTCCTTTATTTTCTATTCATTAATTTTGGAAAGACTTAATTTT
This sequence comes from Oryctolagus cuniculus, assembly GCF_964237555.1. Taxonomy (NCBI): domain Eukaryota; kingdom Metazoa; phylum Chordata; class Mammalia; order Lagomorpha; family Leporidae; genus Oryctolagus; species Oryctolagus cuniculus. Next base: position 95,196,734 of record NC_091444.1, on the reverse strand, counting down.
GATCCACCCTATAAACACAGGCTTAATTCACCTCTAGCCATAATATTCAAGAAGTAGAAAGTAAGAAAACCACAGTTCCACAGGAGAATAAATGACATCCAGCTTTATCTTGTTGCTCAAGATTGCTTTGATCATTCAGAATATTTTGTGAGTCCAAAAAAAAAAAAGTATGATTTTCTCTGTGAAACATATTGCTGAACTTGCAGGTCACTTTGTGTTATGGATTCCTTAATAAAATTAATTGCTCCAATTCATGAATTAAAGATATGTTTAAAGTAAAATAATACAGCAAAATTCTTTCATTAATGTTTTATTGTATTCAGTGCACAGACTTTTACTTCTATGGCTAAAACTATTCCTGAGCTTTTTATTCTTTTTGATGCTATTTTAAACAGTATTGCTTTCTTGATTTCAGGTTTGTATAGATAATCATTTTGTGTAGAAGTACGACTGATTTTTGTATGTTTAATTTTGTATGTTTCGTTCTTCCTAATTAATTTATTAGTTCTAATTGCTTTATAATGGAGTCTTTCAATTTTTTTCTACACATAAGATAATGATTCCAGCAGAGATGATGTTTCTTCTTTATGATTCAGATACATTTTGTTTATTTATTTTTTCCCCTACTGAGTTTAAGAAAATATGCATGAGTGGCGATTCTTGCCTTGGTCTTGATTCTACAGGTAAAGTTCTCAGTCTTCTACCTCAAACATAATAATAAGCTTGTGTTTGTGATATATGTATTTACTATGCTGAAGTACATTTCTTTTTTTTTTAAATTTATTTGACAGGTAGAGTGGTAGAGTTATAGACAGAGAGAGAGAGACAGAGAGAAAGGTCTTCCCTCCGTTGGTTCACTCCCCAAATGGCCACTATGGACGGTGCCGCGCCGATCTGAAGCCAGCAGCCAGGTGCTTCCTCCTGGTCTCCTATGTGGATGCAGGGCCATCCTTGCACTTGGGACATCCTCCACTGCACTCCCGGGCCATAGCAGAGAGCTGGACTGGAAGAGGAGTATCCGGAACTAGAACCCGTTGTTCATATGGGATGCCGGCGCCACAGGCGGAGGATTAACCAAGTGAGCCATGGCAAAAGCCCCTAGTACATTTCTTTTATACTAAATTTATTAAGATTTTATTATTATGAATGGATGTTGTATTTTGTCAAAGGCTTCTTTAATCCACTTCGTTAAAGTGGATTATCACATTTATTGATTTGTGTAAATTGAATTAACTTTGCATCCCAGAGATAAATCTGACTTGATCTTGATGTATGATTCTTTTAATGTGTTCTTGAATCCAGTTAGCTGGTATTCCATTGAAGACTCCTGAACAATGCTGATCAAGTCTTGTAATTTTTTTGCTTGTAGTGTCCTTTGCTGACATTGATTTTAGAGTTATTGCTATTCTTGTAAAATAAGTTGGAACTATTCCTTTTTCTATATTTGGTCTGTTTTGAATTTTTATATCTATTTTTAATTCAGTTATAAAAGTGATATGCGGCCGGTGCCGCAGCTCAATAGGCTAACCCTCCGCCTGCAGCATCGGCACACCAGGTTCTAGTCCCAGTTGGGGCGCCGGATTCTGTCCTGGTTGCTCCTCTTCCAGTCCAGCTCTCTACTATGGCCTGCGAGTGCAGTGGAGGATGGCCCAAGTCCTTGAGCCCTGCACCCTCGTGGGAGACCAGGAGGAAGCCCCTGGCTCCTGGCTTCGGATCAGCACAGTGCGTTGGCAGCAGTGGCCATTGGAGGGTGAACCAACGGAAAGGAAGACCTTTCTCTCTGTCTCTCTCTCTCTCACTGTCCACTCTGCCTGTCAAAAAAAAAAAAAAAAAGTGATATGCTTCTAGGAATTTACCTTTTTTAAGTTTACCAATCTGTTGGAAAATAATTGAACAAAATTGCCTATTATGATCATTGATAATTCTATAGAATCCACTATAGTGTCTTCTCTTTCATTACTGATCTTATTTATTTGATTTATCTTTCTTTGTTGAATATCAAGCTGAAATTTGTCAATTCTCTATCTTTTCCAAGAAACAGTAATTTTTTATTTTATTAATGTTTTGTTTTAATAGCTTTTATTCTGTGTTTCATCTGTTTATTCTATGATATTTACTATTGTCTATTTTTTGCAAACTTTGGGTTTGCTTTGTTCTTTATATAGTTACCTGAGGTGTAAGATTAGATTATTTAAACTCATTTATTTTTTTATAATGTAGGAATTTAACATTATAATCTTCTGCCCTGAAGTGCTTTTGTTGCATCCTATAGTTTCATTTTCTAATTAATTTTATTTGCTGTGGAGTCGTCTTTATCTCCTAACAGCATAACTGTTCCTGTTTTCTCTTGATTAGTGTTTGTAGTTTTTCATGATGTTAGACGAGCACAGGTTAGTTTTCCTCAAAAAGTCATGAGTTTTACAAGACGGTTCTTTCCTGTTGCATTTTAAGATAGAATTCAATTCCCTACAGATGTTTTATCAACTCTGCTAATTGCAGGTTGTTGTCTTCTCTAGTATCGATCCATGGCATGGAGGGGATCAGGGGAGGGATTCCAGTGAACTCATCTCCATCTTATTACTTGAGCCTCAGAGTCTCCATCCACTCTTCCTTGTTCTCTTCATCCTTCAGAATCTTCCTATCATTGCTTTAACAAATGGCTAAAGTTTTTTAGCTATACTTAGTGGGAGGGATACTTCTCTTTGTGTGGGTGGAGAAGTCTTCTCTTCCTTACATTTTATAATTGTGAGTTATATGAAAACTTTTGATTTGTGTTGGTTTATCCCAGTCAATAACTTTGTAAAACTTTTACAACTTACAAAATGTTTTCTTTCAGTTTGATGTCTTTCTTAGCTAAATATTATCTAAATGTGATTTAAGTTTTGATATTGCTTTATCAATATTCTTAACTTTATTATTAATTGTATTAGGCATGAACTCAAAACAATTTTATGTGTTTTCTTATTTTTATGTATATTTAGGATTATGTATCACCTGTTATTTATAAAAAAGGAGTAGAGTTAAGAACATAAAATGGAAAAACCTTAAATTAGGTAGAGGAAACACATCTCAACACAATAAGGACTATAAATGATAAAAATGCAGCCAACAATATACTGAATGAGGAAAAACTAGAAGTATTTCCACTAAGACATAGAAGCAGACAAGGATGTTCACTGTCACCACTCTTATTCAAAATAGTTTAAGAAGTTTTAGCCAGAGCCAGTAGGAAAGAAAAAAAAAAATGAGATGTACTTAAGTGTGAAAAGAGCAAGTCAGATTATCCAAGTTTGCAAATGACATGACTCTATACATAGGGGAGCCAAAAACTCCAAGAGAGTATTAGAATTGATGAGAAAATTCATAAAGTTAACCAAATACAAAATCAACACACAAAAATCAGTAGCATTGTGTTTATCAACAGTTACCTTTCTAAGCAAGAACTTAAAAGATCAGTCCCATTTACAATAGCTACAAAATAAATTAAATACCTTGGGTATTTAATGTGAAAAATCTCTACTTTGAAAGTTTCAAAGCACTAGTGAAAGAAATAAAAGAATACACACAAAAAATGGAAAGACCACATTCATGGATTAAAAGAATTAATAGTACCAAAATGTACATGTTACCCAAAATAATTTCCTGATTCAATAGACATTTAGACCAATGGAATGAAATACAAACCCAGAATTAAGCAATGCATCCCCAGACACGTTATCTTTTACAAATGTGCTAAAAACATTCCCTGGAGAAAACAGGTTTTTCAATAAATGGTGTTGGTTACATTGAATTTGTACATGCAGAAATTTGTAACTAAAAATCAACTCAAAATATTTCATAGATCTAAATGTAAGGCCTCAAACTATGAAACTACTGGAGAAAAACCAAGGAAAACATTCCAATACGTTGGCATAACCAATGACTTTTTAGATATGACCCCAAAAGCATAGAAAGTAAGAGGAAAGGGAGACAACTGGAATTATTTCAAAGTGAGAAACCTCTTCACAGGGAAGGAAACAATTAAAGAATGGGGAGCCAATAGACAGAGCGGGAGAAGATACAAGTTATGCAACCCATAAGGGATTGCTATCCAGGGACTGGTGTTGTGGTACAATGTATTAATTTGCTGTTTTGTGTTGTAGGCATCCCATATCAGAGTGACAGTTTAAATCTCAATAACTGTTTCCAGTCCAGCTCCAGCCTGAAACTCCTGGAAAAGCAGAGGAAGGTGGCCCAAATGCCTGGTTCCTCGTCATTCATGATGGGCATGAAAATGGAGCTAATGGCTCCTGGCTTTGGCCTGGTCCCCAGACCTGATTATTGTGGACTTTTAAGGTATGAAGCAGCAGCTACAACCTACAACCTCTCTCTCTCTCTCTCTCTCGTTTTTCTCTCTTGTCTTTCTTTCTCTTTCCCCCCTATTTTTCTGTCTTTCAAATAAATAAACACATCTTTATTTAAAAAAATAATATTCAGGGGCTGGCACTGTGGCACAGGGGGTTAAAGCCCTGGCCTGAAGCGCCAGCATCCCATATGGGTGCCGGTTTGAGTCCCGGCTGCTCCTCTTCTGATCCAGCTCTTTGCTATGGCCTGGGAAAGCAGCAGAAGATGGCTCGAGTCCTTGGGACCCTGCACCCACAGGGGTGGTGGAAGAAGCTCCTGACTCGTGGCTTCGGAGAAGCGCAGCTCCGGCCATTGCAGCCATCTGCGGAGTGAACCAGTGGATGGAAGACCTTTCTCTTTGTCTCTACCTCTCTCTGTAACTCTGTCTTTCAAATAAATAAAATAAATATTTTAAAAAATTAATATTCAGAATATATAGGGAGTTCAAAAACTTCAACAAAGTAAACAATCCAGTCAAGAAATGGGCAAAGAACATGAGTAGATATTTTTCAAAAAAAGAAATACAGAAAACAAACACATGAAAAAAAATCTCAGTATCACTTGTCCTCTGGGAGATGAAAATTAAAAAAAATCATGATGAGGTATCTTTTCACTCTAATTAGACTGGCTATCATCCATAAAATAACAAATGATGAGGAGGATGTAGAGAATAGGGAACCCTAATAAACTGTTGGTGGACATGCAAATAGGTACAGCCATTATGTAAAGCACTATGGAGATTTCTAGAAAAGCTAAAAATAGATATGCCATGTGAGCCAGTTATCCTATCTAGAAGGAAGTGAAATCAGCATATTAAAGAGATACTGCATTCTCGTATTATTGCAACCTAATTCACAACAAAGATATGGAATCAATTTTGATGTCCATCAACTGATGACTGGGTAAAAACAAGTTGATATACATATATATATTTATATGCGTGTGTATGTATATATGGTTGCATGTTATTCAGCCATAAAAACTAATGGAATCCTAATATTTGAAACAGAATAGATGACACTATAGATCAGTATGCTAAGTGAAATAAATCAGACATAGGAAAACAAGTTGGATGTTTTCTCTCATATGTGAAAGCTTATGTATATATGCTTAATATATCATATATAGTATTAAATTTGCAGATGCTATATCATTTGATACATAATCACAAATATTGCCTTCACTGAATTATTACCCTGACATAGTAATATATCCTTCTTTCCTTACTAAATGATGTTTTTTACAAATCACATGTTATATGGTATTAATATATTCACTCTTACTTAATAGAAAAATGGTATGTATGCATATGCATAAATATAACATATACATACATGAAAAAATGTTAGAATATGTAAATGTAAAATCTGAATTTATACATAGAATACATATTTTCAATCAGCAAATGTAATTTTTGTAAAGATTTTTATCCATTTATTTGAAAGTCAGAGTTACACACAGAGAAGGAGAGGCAGAGAGAGAGGTCCTCCATCCTCTGGTTCACTCTCCAGTTGGCCACAACGGCCGGAGCTGCGCTGATCCGAAGCCAGGAGCCAGGAGCTTCTTCTGGGTCTCCCACACGAGTGCAGGGGCCCAAGGACTTGGGCCATGTTCTGCTTTCCCAGGCCATAGCAGAGAGCTGGATAGGAAGTGGAACAGCTGGGACTTGATCCAGCACCCATATGCAGCACCGGCAATGTAGGTGGTGGGTTTACTCGCTATGACACAGTGCGATCCCAGCAAATGCAATTTTAAAACCACAAAATATATTCTCACAATACTCTAAATATAAAATTTTACTGCTGAAGATGTTCCAGTGTTTTTTCCTGAGGATATTTCTTATGAACAGATGACCTGCTTGGTTGCTCTCTCTACACTTTGGTACGTGGAAGTTGCTCATTGTTTGTGTGCAGAACCAGTAGGTCCCACGTCAAGGCTTTCGAGTTTTCCGGCTCCTGATCCTCACCCAGTATTAGGGGAACTTTCCTTTTCCCTTCATGGATTACTCTCTTTGATGTGGGCCTCCTTCCATCAGTATATAAGTTTCTTCTTTTATCAGGACCAGGATTGACATAAACGTATACATCACCTAAGTATGGGCAAGGGATTGTTCAGATATTAACACAAAATAGTAGTTAGAATATAATTGGACAAAAATCTATAACTGGAAGGAGTAAACCCCATCTAAAACCTTCCTCAATTTCCTTTCATCCACACATGTGGTCACTGTCTCAATATTTTACCTTTACAAAAACCTTAGATATTATTAAAAAAATCCAGTTCGCTTCACATTTTTGAAATGTTTAGAAAAAATATGGGTGATTCCTTATGTTAAAGAGAAATCAACTAGAAAAATTAGATTATAAAATGGTCAAAGGACAAATTGAGATTGCATGTGTTGTGTATTTGTTTTTATTTTATTTAAATCCTTTACCTGCGCATTTTAAGAAAACTGCAAATATAGAAAAGCAGTGAAGAGTTAAATTATATGGAAATTCACTTAAGATGATTTCCTAGTTTTAAGCTCTTGCACCTCTTTCTGGATGGGCATGAGAAAGAGGGTGTGGAAATTAGCTTTTGGATGGCACGGGATTGAGAAAGATCAGCTTAGCGAGCAAAGCCCTGAAAAGCAAACTTCTGTCTGCCGGAACATTCACATTAAGGGATGTAGCCTTTCCTAATCCTTTATCCTGGATGTGCAATAATGCAGTGCCCTTCAGGAAATTAAAGCTTTAAAATGACAGTTATAAATTATATTGATGGATAAGGAAGATGATGAAAAATTGCATTTCTGAGCATTATTTTGTAAAGTGTCTTGATCAGGTTCTATAAAAGATGATTTGTAAATGGTAATTACACTTGGGTAAAGGCACAGATCCTGCACTTTGGGACTGTCATGGAATATGTACAAAGTGTTTAGCAAATTAAAGATATTCGTACTGGGAGATGCTGATACCGAAGAAAATGTCAAGGTTCAGATTTTTAAAATCAAACTAATATATTCAAATTCTGATACTACATCATCAAAAGAGCTCAGTGTTGATATGGAAGTCAAAATTAAAATTGCATGAACTTGCTATGTTTAAGGAGATAAAGATAACTCAATCAGTCTCTGTAAATGTGATGTGAATAAAATAAAAAGTAAGGTGTATTAGATAGCCAGTGTACAGCCTTTATCCTCATACCTTCTCCAGTTTTATGCTTCCTGAAGAAAAACTAGAATTAGGAGCATGACATTTTAATGTTAAGTCTTTCAAACTGATGATTCGTTGTACATCAAACACTTTCATCAAAATTCATAAACTTGGCAATATTACAACCATTTTTAATAAGGTGAATAAAATGTGACCTTCTCTAATTATACAAAAATTATAATTCTTATAGACATCCTGGAAAATCAACTTTATTAAATGCCTCTGATTCCTCATTGACTTTTTTTTAAGACAATAACCTATTAGCTCTGCTTACTCCAGCAGTTTGACATTGTTGTTTAATAAAATTGTGCATGTGGTTAATAATGTTTTAAATTGTGCTTTGCCTGTCAAAATGCATTTTGTGTATTTCCCATATTCCCAGTCCCACAGGGTCTATGAAATGAGTAAACTTTTCATTTGATCATCCTCTCAGTGCTATGCTGCCAAAATAAAGCTTCAATGAATGGGAACCTTTGCCTTCTGGTTGATCTATCAGAGATTAACATGGTGAAAAGGGAAACATAATTTTAGCACTTTAAGGGACTAAAATAAAGTCAATCTAGGCTAAACAACTAAGCTGATTATACATGCTGAGTTAGTAATTTAATAAAATTGCTCTCATCTACCTTAACAATGTTTCAAATTTATATTGTTGAATACAAAAACTTGTGTATGCAGACAAAAAAAAACCTACCTTACACATGCAGTGATGGTGAGACTTCAGAATTAACTACAAGTGATCAGTTGGTGAATATTCTATCGCTTTACCTTTAATCCAGGACACCACAAAACAAAATATAGTTATATCAAAACCCTGAAATTCTAATTATAAATTGCTACAAAATTGATAGGTTTTACTCCTCTGTGTCTCTTGCATTTTAACTTCTTCCTGTAACATCTCCATGCAAATAACTTCTTTTATCTGAAAAGATTTATAGCATTTGACAAAGTAGACTGAATTCATTTGCCTTCATTTTAAAGTGGCCTTTGAAAGCTTTGGTATCTCTCATATGGTATCTCCTTCTCTGGGCGTCTATGCCCTGTTGTTACTTTAAAATTCTAGTGTGTCCCTGCTAAAACTCTATGTGTCCCTGCTGTGGTGTGGCAGGTAAGCCTCCTGCAGTGCTGGCATTCCATATGGGCGCTGGTTCAGTCCTGGCTGCTCCACTTCTGATTCAGCTCTCTGCTCTGACCTGGGAAAGCAGTGGGAGATGGCCCAAGTCTTTGGGCCCCTGCTCCACAAGGGAGACCTGGAGGAAGCTCCAGGCTCCTGGCTTCGGATCAGCGCAGCCCCAGTCATTGTGGCTAATTGGCGAGTGAACCAGTGGATGGAAGACCTCGCTCTCTGCCTCTGCCTCTCCTTCTCTCTCTGCATAACTCTGGTTTGCATGCTCTTTTGCTGCTGGTAGGTAGACCCAATTTCTAGCATCCATTATATTTTCTCAATGGCAAATACATTTTCTTTTCATTTGCCTTATTTTGTAATGGATATCATTCTTCTATTGGATTCAAGACTGATGGAGGGTTGAGATAGCATTTCTTATCTCTGTTTCTGCCATTTGCCAGCGTCTTGTACCCCATGGAAATTCAAATACATCATCTCTTCAAAATACTTGTAAATGAACTTGCAATGAAAAAAAAAAAGCTTGTATGTTTTCAAGTGGTCTGAATGGACTACTTGAAGGCATGGAAGGCATTTTTTCATATTTATCCTCAGATAGAAGTGTCTATAAATCAATAAAGTGATGATGAACTTTAGAAGACTCATATTTTTGAATGACCTTCTAAGGAGAGTCGAGTGTTTCTTGATACTTATAAAGCATATTCTATAAAATCAGCATGATTCCTGCTATATGGCAGCATCTAAGTGTAATAGAGGCAGACATATTCTGGCACTTCTACAAAGAGACACATTATGTGGCTGAGCTGTGGTTATCCGCAAAGAATAGACAGTGTTAGCTTTAATCCCTCATCATTGTGCTGGAATATTTTTACCTATTGAATGAAGATAGAAGGTTTTAGAAGGAGAAAGCTTTACAAGATCAGGCAGAGAATATTTTTTTTTCTTTTTGGAAAGGCAGGATGACATAGAGAAAGATGGATACACACTCACACACACACAAACACACACACAGAATCTTCAGTCTGCTGGTTCATTCCCCAATGTCCACAATAGCCAAGCCAAAATCCCAGAAATCAATCAGGTAGACAGCCGGGTCTTCAATAGTCAGTCAGCTCTGCCTCCTCCCAGGGTGCACAATAGTAGGAAGCTGGGTTGGAAAGCAGAGAAGCTAGTGCTTAAACCAGGCACTCTGATACAGAATACTGGTTTCTCAAGCAGAAAATTACCTGCTGTGCCCATGTCAGCTCTCCTCTCATTCCTTTCTCCTCCTCCTCTTCTTCTTCTTTGTATTCCTTTTAAAGATTTATTTATCTATTATTGGAAAGACAGAAAGAGAAAGGGAGAGAGATCTTCCATCCACTGGTTCAGTAAAAAAATGCACACAAAGGCCAGGGCTGGGCCAGGAGCTAGGGAAACGCCATTCAGGTCTTCCATATAGATAGCAAGGGTCCAAACATTTGGGCCATCTTCTACTGCCTTCCCAGGTGCGATAACAAGGAGCTGGACTGGAAGTGAAGAAGCCAGGACTTGGACCAGCACTCAGGGATGTGGGTGTTGCAGGTGGCAGTTTAAGTCTCTGTCCCACAATGCCTGCCCCCTTATCTCTTCTTAAACAAATTATCCATTTTTACAGAGTTCATTCTTTTTATTTTTATTTATTTTTTTGACAGGCAGAGTTAGACAGTCAGAGAGAGAGAGAGAGAGAAAGAAAGAAAGGTCTTCCTTTTTCCGTTGGTTCACCCCACAAGTGGCCACTACAGCCGGCGTGTTGCAGCCAGCTGCTACACTGATCCAAAGCCAGGAGCCAGGGGCTTCCTCCTGGTCTCCCATGTGGATGCAGGGCCCAAGCAGTTGGGCAATCCTCCACTGCACTCCCAGGCCACAACAGAGAGCTGGACTGGAAGAGGAGCAACCAGGACAGAATCTGGTGCCCCGACCTGGACTAGAACCTGGGGTGCCAGCGCCGCAGGTGGAGGATTAGCCTATTGAGCCACGGCGCCAGCCTTCATTCCTTTTAGAAATATTTATCTGAGAGGCACAGACACACATACACAAAGAGATAGAACAGAGAGAGACAGAGTACTCCCACCTGCTGGTTCACTCCTCAAATACCAGTGGTTGCTGGGGCTGGGCTGGACCCAGAACCAGGAGCAAGGAATTCAATCCAGGTCTCCTACATGGTTGGAAGGAAGCCAGTCATTTGACACATCACTGCTCCTTCATGGGGTTCACAATAGTAGAAAACTGGAGCCAAGCGAGGAACCAGGAATCAAAACCAGACACTCCCTTAGGGAACACAAGCATCCTAACTTGCAGGTCACATGACTACCCTAAACTGTTGATTTATTTGGGATATTGTCCCCTAAAATTTTTTGAAAAGCATGAATTATTTCACCCTTCTTCCACCTAAGCCTCACCATAAACTGGATGGTTGTTCTTGCTTCAGTTTTTTCTGAATTCATCTTGTTCTGATCAGTTGTTTGTTCTTGCAAACTGATAACTGATCCTTCTTAGTGCATCAAATTGCATCTGTTCGTAACAAGTTGGCATGAGTTTATCTTGCTGTTGTAAAATAATGAAAATCAATGAAGAGTTTTTCATCATATATATATTTCCATGAAGATTTTCAAGACTTCTCATATTTTTATTTCTTAGGAAGTTTTCATTGGAAATACTCATTACAGCAACTGTCTAAAGTAGGGAGTATATATTCAAGATAGAAGAAAGAGCACATACCTTGATATTGTTTTCTGTTTGTGACTCTACGAGTTATAATGCATAAATTACCATTGTGATCCTGAAAACTCTATAGGAAAATCAGCTACAGGAATTTCTCAACAAATTTCTAACTTAAATAAAGTTAGTGTGGCAACACTGACTGGCAGAATGTGATTGGGTAAGATACAAGGAAATGTATTTTAGGAGGGAGTATAGGAGGAAGCATATTCAGCAGAATGACACAGAGGCTCTGAACTCCAAATTAGAACAGTCAGAACGAGATGCAGTTGTGTGTATGTGTGTGTGTGTGTATACTTGTGTGTGTGTATACCTGTGTGTGTGTATACTTGTGTGTGTCGGGGGAGGGAGAAAGACAGAGATTGAGAACAGTCAACATTTCTACTTCTCTATTTGACCTTCACAGAGTATGTCCACTAGTAAAGTATTGCCACCTCACATTCCCACCCCAGGTAACAAGTGGAGGCTATTAACTGAGATAAATGAGGGAGGCACCTGGAACAAACTATGGAAGGAAAAACATTGGGTTGTTTATCTCTTAGAATCAAGGTTAATTTACATGAGTATGTGGGTGGCTTCCTCAAAAAAATAGTCTGTTCCTGATGTGATTAATTCCTCATGAAGTGTCATCAGTTAGACTTTCTCTTGCTTCACTTGAAAGCATAAATTATATATATATATGTGTGTGTAGACGTATATATAAAATTAAAATTGCAAAGATAATAAATAAATCAAAAGTGTTACACTATATTGAAAAGGCTAACAGGATAAGCAGATCACCACAAATGATGATAAAGAGATGTTTTACGTAGATAAATACAAATATATGAATATATATATATATATTTTGTCTTATTCTTTGTTGAGAAATAAGGAAGAAATTCTGGTTTACCCTGGGATTAGGGAGATTTAATATGTGTTGTAAACAAAAGTGTGTTTAATGAATAATCCTGTAATAGAATTTTATTTGGAAACTATGTGCTATTCCCTACATAATTTAATGTACAATATAGATAAATGTGGCAGGGAGAGTATGCTTTCTATTTTGTAGATATGAAAATTGAGCCTTACAATGGTCTTGCCTAAGGTCTAGCTTACGGTAAAGTAAGGACCAGGATGCAGGATTTCTTGCTCTGGGGAGCTTTGCTGTACAACTCACTCATTAAAGGAGAGTCTAGGACCCACAACTTCCATGAAGGCTGTGGATACATTCACATCTCTAAGAACATTTTGAGAAAAGTTTAATGAGTAGAAAAACAATGGGCAATGCAAACTGACATTGTGTGCCAGAGATTAGGCCAGAGAATGTGCAAGGTAAACCAGTCCATAGGATTTCCGTTACACATGGAGTGGGAATAGTTTGCATTTATAAAGAAATGCTATTTACTTCTCAGGGAGAATTGAAGTAGCTATGGTTTTTCCCTTCCCTGTTAGAATGGAGGAACAATTGGCTCTGGAAAAGCATCTACTATTCATTTTAAGTACCCAATAAAAGTCCTGTATATATACTTGAAGTGCCAGGCAGAGGAGAGGAAATTAGAAACCTAGGAAATATTTGAAGACAGGTTTGAGGTTATTTGAACTACTAATGGAAATACAGTACCAACAACATTTATTACTAATGGACTGGAGATATGATTAGACTTTCTTTGTTAGCATGCACAGCACCTGCTGACAACTACTGATTTTATTTCAAAAGAGCTGTCTTTACCTTCTTACACATAGATTGTTTGACTGGAGGGAGCCAATTGTTGGAATATTGAAGTATTGTGACATTGTAATCAAGTCTGCATGCAATTTTCACTGTAAAAAATTTAAATTTATTTTGAAATGAAGGAAATATTTTCTGCTAAAGAAAATTCTCATTATATGTAGGAAAATTTCAATGAATTCTGAAATAATTTTTGATTGATAACATGATAGCAGGTAGAAATTTTTTAAAACATTTAAATCTGAGGCCTGTTGTAAAATCAATCATTATTTCTTGTTTTAACAGACATCATAATACTCAAAAAATTAATCATGCAAAGAGAAGACACTCCACTAATATGTCATTTATCTCTAGGTTGTTTTTCTGAATATCTTTTGAACCATACAATTTTCACAAAATTTTTATGACCATAGGTGTGCAAATTATTAGAATTTATTTCTACTTAATATATTACCTACTTATTTTATAGTCTAAATAATCAATTTCTATTTACAACTTGAAGATTGGTTGTAGAGATGAAATATAAATAAATATTTCCACAGTTTTTAGTCAATGTGTAGTAGACATCCCTTTAGCATAAAAACAAAAAAAAAGTTAAATATGAAAGGAGCAATATTGATAGATGGTCTGTATTTATAGATGAGTAAAATACTTCAATATCTCTGTTACATATATCTTGTAAGTACTAATGGCACCTAGACAATTCAAAGGCTCTGAGCTCTGTTACCACTTTATCACCCATTAATCACTACTATAATGCACTGCAACTTTTCTAGATATTTTTTCTTTCTTAATTTAATACACAGTAAAAAGATGTTTCTAAATTATGTGCTCTTTCATAACTTCAGCTCTCTCACTTATCGAAAGTGTACACTGTGGTATCTTTTCAAGTGTTATTTAATACCTTGCCATTAAATAGTCCCCAAATGCTTTCAAAATAATCAATTATTTTTTCTTTTTATCGACTTTTCTATTTTAAAATATTTCAAGTATAGAAATGTGTAAGGAAGAGTACATTGAACATTTTTCTTAGATTTAAAGTATTTTCATGGTTAAACTGTTATTATTTTTATTAAATACTAGAGACTATTTAAATGTGGCTCTAGGTTTGAAGATCACAGGGAAAGAGAAGATCAGCAGTGTGTCTTATTTTAAAATTACTGCATATGTGTGAAATTGCCCCCTTTTCATTGGATTATTTTTGACGACCCCTGCCTATATTCCTGCTGAACTATGTTTTTTTTATTGTTTATTTGTTAAACTCTTTAATTAATGGATCATTAAGTTTTGACTGCATTTTTTTAAAGATTTATTTAGTTATTTGAAAGTCAGAGTTACACAGAGAGGAGAGGTGCAGAGAGAGAGAGAGAGAGAGAGAGGTCTTCTATCTGGTGGTTCATTCCCAATTGGCCACAACGGTTGGAGCTGAGGTGATCTGAAGCCAGGAGCCAGGAGTTTCTTCTGGATCTCCCATGTGGGTACAGGGACCCAAGGACTTGGGCCATCTTCCACTGCTTTCCCAGGCCATAGCAGAGAGCTGGATTGGAAGTGGAGCAGCTGGGTCTCAAACTGGCACCCATATGTGAAACCGGTGCTTCAGGCCAGGACATTAAACTGCTGTGCCACAGCACTGGCCCCATGACTGCATTGTAAATAAAACATTATTTCAAAAATAAAAAAAATGGAGAAAGATAAGAAGGGAAAGGCTAGCAGGATATATGACATTTAATTGGATGAAAAGAATACTTCTAAGATCACTGTAGTCAAGTTTATGGTCTTGCTATATTGTTAGTCTCTATCTATTTTAAAAATTTCTTTATTAATATGTTCAGTCTGTAAGTCACTGTGTAACTTCTACTGAATTTCAGTATCCACTCATAGAATATTTAAGGTGAAATTTTCTACTTATACCATTCTGATTTTGAAAGCTTTTGAATACAATGCATTTCTGGAGTTCTCATTCTGCCTAAACTTTCTGAACAAGATGATGGCTTTGAAGAAGGATAATGATATATTATAACCAGCAGATTTTTACGCTATTATGTTTTTCTAAGAGCCCAATCTTAATTATTCATTTATTCTTCTGATTCATGTCACAAATACCCCAACAGCTGGACAGTGCCAGGGCCAAAGCCAGGAGCTAGAATTCAGTCCAGACTTCCATATAGTTGGCAGAAGCTTAACCACTTGAGCTATCACCAGTGCCTACTAGAGTCTACATTGGTGGGAAGATGGAACCAAGAACTGAAGACAAGAATTGAACCCAAGTTCTCTGATGTGGCATGCAGATGTCTTAACTGTTAGGCTAAACACCTGCTCCACAAATCTAATCTTTAACCACATAGCACTCAATTGAAATGTGAAAAACACAGTACAGAGTCTTCTTTTAAAAAATATTATCAATAACCATATTTCCCCAATTACCTTTCCCATAGCAATAATTGATTATTTTTTCCTATTATTTGAATCAATAAATGTTTTTCTATTTGACAAAAAAGTGTAGAGGCTATTGGCTGGTCATTGTTCTATTCTCTTGTGTACTCAATGTATAACATAATAATAATTGAATTAACAATGAAAGGGAGAGCAAGATGAAGACGTTGATGACTAGATGCTTTCTGACATTGCTACAATGAGGATCACAGGCTGCGACATTGGGCAGGAAGATGACGGTCAGAGAAGGGCATGGAGGGCATAATAGGAGAGGGGCATTGTGAAGAGGATCCCAGGTGGGGAAATGTAGCGTAGGTGAGAGAGAAGACAGCCACCATTAGAAATGCCCTTATTCCTGTGCATTTAGCCTAAAAAAGATGCTGAGACAACATAGTTAGCAACTGATTATAGATCAAGGGAAACTCACTGCCTTTGTCCATTTGTTCGACAAATAATTATTGAGTGACTAGTATGAGCCAGGCCCTGTTTTGTGCTTTTGTAATACATATCCAAGTAAAGTTTAAATATTTTTGGAGCTTTGTGTTAGTGGGAAAGTCAGTTAACAGTAAATAATAATATATTATATAAGAAAATACACAAGATGTCAGAAGATAGAGAATGTAATGGAAAATTAAAGTAAAATAAGTCAAGGCAAACAGAATGGGGGATAAATGTAGATTAGCTAAGCTGTCGGGTTCCATTTTATTTAAATTTTGTTACTGCAAAAAGATTTGACAAAAATGCATGTGTCAGCCAGATGAACAAAGAAGGGAGGCATGCTAAGTGGAGAGTACCGCTGAATTAGACAGCCTAAATGGAGAACGTGCCCGCGATGTTTCAAAACCAGCTGCAAGGCTAGTGTTAACTGGATTGCCCAGCACGAAAAAGTCGGCTCATGAAATAAGATGCTGGATCATGCAAGACCTTTTAAGACATTTCATGAGCTTTAGTTTTGCTGGGAAGTAATTGCCAAATATTTTCTATATGACTGACATAAATGCAAGAGAGCAGAGACGTCCAAAATAAGTTTCATGTAGAACAACTGGCAAAAGGCAATTGGCAACCTACTGAAAGAGAAAAAGGCTGCATTTGTAACAAAATATATTTTTATGAGATGTGGAACAGAAGTGCAAATGTGATGTTTGATTTATCTATTAGGCAGCCAAATAGAAAAAGTGAATATACACATACATTTGTAATTAGGAGCTAAACTTCCAATGATATATCTTTACCTATCTCACATCTACACCTAATTTATTTCTGTGCTTAGACTATAGTAACCATGTAAAGCTATAAGACGAAGGACAGCGTCATGAAGAAAATGAATGTAGAGAGAAGAGAAGACGACCAAATTCTGGAGGTGAAAGACTCCAACATTAGGAAGAAAAAAAGACAAAGGATGAAAATGAGCATTTAGGAGGATGTTCCAGTCAAGATGCTGGCAAACTGGAATCACTAGGAATGGTAGGGTATGGAGTTCATTATAGCAATTGGATTTTATATAAGGAGCTGGTTACACAGTTTACGTGTGGTCACTGCTAATGTCTCTAGTACTGGACCAATTCCTTAGGTAAGCAAAGAGCAAGACATTTGTCTGCAGCAGTTAACAAGTGATAGGAGCTGAGACAAAATTATGGATTAAGCTTTATGTAGAAACAGGCCTAGCTCTTCCATGGGAAGTAGGAAGGCAGCACATAGGACCCTGGTGAAGGCTGTGGAGCGGAAGTGCTGCAGGCTGTCTGTGCAACATCTCACCTGCTTCAGATGGGAGCAGGAATTCATCAGCTAAGGGGAAGGCAGGGGTGGACATTTGGATGTTTGCAGAAATCATCAGTAGTGAGATGATTACCTTGGAAGAATGAATTGATCCAGATTTTCTTTATAAGATTTATTTATTTATTTGAATGGCAAAGTGACAGATAGAGGGAAAAGCAGAGGGAGAGATTCCAGTCGCTCTACTGGTTTACTTCCCAGATGGCTGCAATGGCTGGGGCTGGGCCAGTCTGAAGCCAGGGGCCTGGAAGTCCGTCTGGGTGTGCCACATGGGTGGCAGGGTCACAAGCACTGTGACCACCTTCTAATACTTTCCCAGGTGCGTTAGCAGGGAGATGGATAAGAATTGGAACATCCAGTAATTGAACTAGTGCTCATGTGGGGAGCTGGTGTTCTAGGCAGAAGCTTAACCTGCTGTGCCACAACACCAGCCTCTGATAAAAATCCTATCATAATTACGCGACAACTATCCACACTCACTTGGAGTTCACGGCTATAGTCTATTAAATAAATAGCAAGATATTAGCCTCATTTTTAATTAGAGAGAAAAGGATCTTTACTGTGTAGCAAATTTGTAACCTTCCAAAAGTCTTCTATTAGATTACACCAGCAGAAAAATGCCACACTGGGTGTGCCGAAGCCAACTCTCCTGGGTATTATTTACATTGAGCTTAGTGTAGCAGTAGTTCAAATTTAATAATATACCCATGATAAAACTCATAACCTAAATTTGAAAGCCTTTCAAAAGCACTTAGTAAGGTGAAAGCATAGGTGAAACTAATTATAAACTGTAGGAAGTGATGTAGGGAGATTAACCTACCTCATCAAGTTTTCTCTTTAGCGTCAGTACAAACTAAGCCTCTAGTCCTCTGACTGTGGCCTCTTTATTGCAGCTGCAAGGCTTGCTAGTTGGGGGTTTATATAATCATTAAACAGCCTGCAAAGAGAATCACATCCACAGATAATGAGTGCATACCGAGACAGATCAGTCATTGCCATCAACTGCCACCACAGCCATATGCAGTAGATTTTATCTTTATTTTGGTATTTCTCCAGCCCATCAACTACATTTTACTCTTTTGGTCAAGCTGCTCCCCTGTCCTTGGTTCAGAAACAAGACACAACATTGCACATCTTTATTCACACTTAGAACACAGAAGAATAACATTGATTTCTGGTTGAAAGTTGAGAGAATTATGCAAGTGGATATCTTCAAGTCTGCAATACTTGAGGATACATATGCATACACATGCACATGAAATGGTGAAAATACTATCATTTGAATTTCTTAGATCATTATTCAATATTTTTGAAATATAATTGACACTTTCATTACTTCCCATTTTTATTCCCCAGAAATCCACACCTATAATATAGAGGAAGTTTGGAATATTCAGAAAAACAGCGTTGAGGATCTGGCATTGTGGTGCAGTGGGGTAAGCCACCTCCTGCAATGCCAGCATCCCATATGGGTGCTGATTTGAGTCCCAACTGTTCCACTTCTGATCCAGCTCCCTAATAATGCATCTGGGAAAGTAGAAGAAGATGTCTCAAGTGCTTGGGAAATGGTAGCACACCAAATTGGATAATAAAAATATCAAATTAAGGAAGATAGGGATGAATAGGTGGGAAGAATGTAGGAAATCCCCAAAAGTTCCCTGGAACACTCGAATAATCAATACTTATTCCATGAACAATGCTGCCATTCTCTTTGGATAAAGTCTGAGTTGGGGCTAACTATTAAGACAAAAATAGATTCATTTAAAATATTTATTTACTTGAGAAAGAGAGAGAGAGAGAGAGAAAACAACTTTCCATCCATTGGTCATCTCCCAATGGCCACAATGGCTAGAAACTGGGAACCTAATTCAGGTCTCCCACATTGGGCAGCAACACAGCTACTGACCCATAACTAGTGCCACACAAGGTCTGTATTTAGAGGAAACTGGGACTGAACCCAGAAGTAGGTCTTGAACCCAGGTACTCTGGAGTGGAATGTGAGTATCTTAACTGCCAGACTAAACATACAATCTCCCAAATTCTCAGCTCTCCTTTTATTTTTCCAATTTTCATTCTAATACTTTGCATTGAGAGTAGTTCTCTACCAAGTGAGTTGCAAAGAGAACCCAAATGCTTTCTCTAGGAAGTTGAATGAATTTAGACATTTCCTATGGAAACTGCAGATAATTGGCTCTGTATTTGTTTTAAAGTTACACCACTAGAACCCTTTAAAGTCAAAACAAATGTCATTTTCTCTTAGAGCACAAATTTACTCATAATTCCAGACAATGAGAAGTAGTAATCCAGTCTTTTCACTGGGGCCTCTTGCATTCAAATATTTATTTTATTTGTATGCTTTAAAACATTTACAGCCTTGTGGCTCAATGCTCTAAAAATTAGGATAAATCTGAAGGTATGAATTTAAAGGTATGAATTTGAATCTTAAATCATTACCCTTTTATTTTTTTCTATATCTAAGATTTCTGTCTCATTTACTTTATTTTTTTAAAGATTTATTTTATTTATTTGAAAGTCAGAGTTACAGAGAGCGGTAGAGACAAAGAAAGAGGTCTTCCATCTGCTGGTTCACTCCCCAGATGGCAGCAACAGCCAGAGCTGCGCCTATCCAAAGCCAGGAGCCAGGAGATTCTTCTGGGTTTCCCACGTGGGTGCAGGGGCCCAAGGACTTGGGCCATCTTCTACTGGTTTCCCAGGCCATAGCAGAGAGCTGGATCAGAAGAGGAGCAGCTGGAACTAGAACTGGCGCCCATATGGGATGCCAGTGCCTCAGGCCAGGGCTTTAACTCACTGCACCACAGCGCTGGCCCCTGTCTCATTTACTAGAACATAGAACATATAAGACAGAGCTTCATTGTAACAGATATTCACTCCATGTTACATTCTCTTATATCCGCAGTGGAGTGATGGAAGCACACACTTACCAAGTAGCGGTTCCCTTAAAAGTATCAGTGACAATTGCTCATAGACCACTTGATAAAAGTCATCATAGCAATGAGTAACACACAAGATCCAACACCTTTGTGGAGCTAGCATGTAATAAAAAGACCAATAGCAAACATCAATAAAGGAGTCTCCATAGCCAGAGCTGAAATATCTGAAATCGTATGTTTTTGATGTATGTGATATACTCACTTTGGAAAAGAGTAGAAAGTTAGCTATTGCTTGAAGTAGGTCTCTGTGAGTGGGGAGTTTATAAGGAGAGATAAGCTTTTTCTCTCATTTGCTGAAAATTTATTGGGATGAAGAATGCATAGCTTTACAAATATGTACAGATAGCATTTTGTTCTTTTCGGTTGTCAGTAAACAATTCTCTTTAGTATAAGGATTAATCAAGGGAAGGCTATAATTCAGGGCTGCATTGAAGGGTATATAATTTAACTGACACATTAGATAACCACCTCTTATGAAGCAAGATGATCTCCCCAACTAAAAGACAATGAAGGCAGATACTTCATGTTAGACATATGAACATAAAGTTGTAAATCACAACATTTGGAGCCCTAAGCAGGCCAAGGTATTTTTCTTCTTTTTTATTTTATTATTATTTTTTCTTTTTTTTTAATTAGTCTTCACAGAATCAATATAGTTTCTAGATACAATTATAAGAATATAATGATATTCCCTCTCAGCATCCCTCTATCCCTCTCCTTTTTTTTTTTTTTTTTTGGTTTTTGAAGTAACATATTTTAAATTTACATTACACTAAAAAGGCTTAATGCTACACCAAAGTGAAAAGCCAAAAGACCCTAGTTAGTGGGAATATAGAAAACAGCTGTAAATAATAATTAATTAGAAAAATGAACATTTCACCCACATACATTTTAAAGTAATCACAGATAATTAAAACTATAATAATATAACATTTTTTTTTTGACAGGCAGAGTGGATAGTGAGAGAGACAGAGAGAAAGGTCTTCCTTTGCCGTTGGTTTGCCCTCCAATGGCCGCCGTGGCCGGCGCACCACGCTGATCCAAAGGCAGGAGCCAGGTGCTTCTCCTGGTCTCCCATGGGGTGCAGGGCCCAAGCACTTGGGCCATCCTCCACTGCACTCCCTGGCCACAGCAGAGAGCTGGCCTGGAAGAGGGGCAACCGGGACAGAATCTGGCGCCCCAACCGGGACTAGAACCCGGTGTGCCGGCGCCACAAGGCGGAGGATTAGCCTATTGAGCCACGGCTCCGGCCAATAATATAACATTCTTAACCACTGGTTTGACAAAAGTATAAAACAAAGTTTTATAAAATTATATTTGTAGCAATAGCAATACTGATACACACAGACATTTCTTCATCTCTTTTGCTTATTTGTAACACATTTTTTAAAGTTATGTATGCTTTCAAAGTTTTCTGGACTCAAAAATATTTTTTAAAGAAAAGTTCTATTTATACTGCACAGAGACATCTTATATTCATGTTCAATATCAACTTATGATTGCTTGGTATCTATGCTTGTGGCAAAACAGAATTCAGTAAAACAATTTTTCTTTAATTATAAGTTGATAAGTAACCAACATAGACAAGGTTATAATGATTCCAACATCATTTGCTCAGGCCCCCAGCCCAGGTTCCTTCTGTAGTCAGTTCAATTTCCTGAATTCTCATTAGGGCCTAGGACACTTTGAAGAAGGAATCTGGCAGTGATGAGCAGATTCCAACTGAAAAGATATTAATCCTCAAATACTGTAAGTTTTATATAGAACCGAAAGGACATTAGTAATTACTTTCTTTAGTCACTAATGGCTTTGCTGAAGTAATTTAAGTTGATCTTTAGAGTTCAAGTTAATCTATTTTGTAATGTAAAAGGGTATTTTATTAAATATTTATTTACTGCTTTGTTCAGCCTTGGATCTCAGTAAGGTGCTAATAGTCTTTTGCTCACTGCCCAATGGTATCTTGACGCCTGTGTCCTTTATATCAGCAAGAATAACAAATGATGACATTGCTGCCTTAGGGGGAATCTGGTACTTTGGGTATCACTGAATTTTCTCAAATGTGGTGAATAAGGAAATTAGTATTACATGCAAGAAAGTGAAAAGCTGAAGAAAACAGACACACTTCATCTTCAGTGAACATTCTTGAATGTGTATCTACTCTTTCTGGTATCATTATCTGGTGTCTCATCTCTGTCTCTTTGCTGTGCCAATCTGGAAGGTACTTATCTTTTCAAGCGATTGTGTGGAGTGGCTCTATCTTTGTGCTTACTCAAAGGGAAACCCAGAGCCAAATGCTGGAGTGATAAATTAAAATAAATAAATTATGTAACTGTACATGTACACAATTGATATCACACTCATTTTCTTGGGAAAAGGAAGGGGTACTTGTTCTTGCTGTCATTTATATGCTATATAAAGAATCACCCATATTTCTAGGATCTCCAGGAAACTGTGTTCCATCAAAGCTCATCTGGACTTCTGTCACCTACAGAAATTTCATGGATGCTTTCTTTTACTAAAAGTTGTCTTTGGCGGGAGCCCTCTTTGATCATCCCAAGTATATTTGCTCTTCTGAACATCGATGACAACCCAATTCCCAAACTACTTTTATTTCTGATGGGAATTCTTTGAAAATGTAATTAGTTAAAGGGAGTGGCTTGGATGATGCCTTTAGATTTTTGTCAAAACTCAGTGACATATGTACAAGAGAACAAACCCAGCCACATCATATATCAACATCTGATTAGAAGGTATGAGGCTTCTGTGTGTATTATGTTTAGTTTTTCTTTTCTTACTATCATTAATGGGCAGCACTTCTGTGATTTTGTTAGAGTCTGAAAAAGCCCACCGCCCGAGGAACGACTCCAAGAGACTTTTCTCTCATGCAACCAGCAAAGGGTTAAAGATTTATTGATTATCCAGCATGCTGGGGCTGTCTGATCATACATGAACAGGTTAGGGTTTATAAAGGCAAAAACCGCAAAACCGGGAAGGGGAAGAGAATACACGGTTGTTAAGCGGTTGCTAAAGTCTTACAATCAGCAATTATGATCTTAAGACATAGACAAATCACATCTTCATTATTAGCCCAGGTAACCCAGGTGCAACCTTTCTACTTTTAAGCTTGAGCAATCATGCTAGGGGGTTTTTGTGTGTTGCCAAGGGTGATGTAGTGCACTGCTATTGTCCGACTATTTGAGATCATAGTTTCGGACCAGAGTCTTACGGTGGGGGGGGTTGCTTTCCCAGAATGCAGTCTCAAGTGCTCCAAAATGGAGTCCCTACTGTCAAGGTGCTACTTCACTCTGTTTTATTTTCACAGCTGCACCAGGAAGGTTTAAACCTGTAAGCTTAAGCTTAACTTTTTACACCTGCACATATGCAATTTTAACTCTTCAATTTACAATATTTTTCATTGCCTATAACTGTTGCATACTTCTTTGGTTTGGTATACAAAAGTGATCTAGAACAAGGAATTTTAACTTAATGGTCAAGAGAATATGAATAAAAATAAACAGGAGGGCTGGCTTTGTGGCATAGCAGATAAAGCCTGCAGTGCTGGCATCCCACATGGGTGCCAGTTCAAGTCCCAGCTACTCCACTTCCAATCCAGTCTCTGCTATGGCCTGGGAAAGCAGTGGAGGATGGCCCAAGCACTTGGGCCCCTGCACCCACGCGGGAAAACTAGACGAAGCTCTTGGCTCCTGGCTTCAGATAGGCACAGCTCTGGCCTCTGTGGCCAGTCGGGGAGTGAACCAGCAGATGAAAGACCTCTCCCTCTCTCTGCCTCTCCTCTCTCTGTGTAACTTTCTCTTTGACTTTCAAATAAATAAATACATCTTAATAAAAAGGAGAGAAATAAATATGTAAAAGACTCATTAGAGCCTAAGAGAAAACCAAAGAATGTCAAGACATACTTTATGAATATACATTATTTAAGTATTTTATTAACAAGATTTATGGGCCGGCGCCGTGACTCACTAGGCTAATCCTATGCCTTGCGGCGCTGGCACACCGGGTTCTAGTCCTGGTCGGGGCACCGGATTCTGTCCTGGTTATCCCTCTTCCAGGCCAGCTCTCTGCTATGGCCCGGGAGTGCAGTGGAGGATGGCCCAAGTGCTTGGGCCCTGCACCCCATGGGAGACCAGGATAAGTGCCTGGCTCCTGCCATCGGATCAGCGCGATGCACCGGCCGCAGCGCACTGGCTGCGGCGGCCATTGGAGGGTGAACCAACAGCAAAAGGAAGACCTTTCTCCCTGTCTCTCTCTCTCTCACTGTCCACTCTGCCTGTCAAAAAAAACAATATTTATGTATACTTATGAACAACAGTGTCATGTTTCAAGGTAATCAATGTTTCCCTTTTTTGATATTTCTTAGTTTGGTAGACATAAATTTTATGAAAATGGAGTCGTCAGCAGCATGGTGCTATTGTGTAGGACTTTAAAGTATAAGCTGTATAATAGACAGCGATATTTTTATTGCAGTGGATATAATTTGTTGAACTCACCTTTGTATGTACCCAACTGCAGCAGTTTATTAGCATTAAGTTTAAGGGACAATATTCAATAAATGTTTCCTGGTTAATATTTTTAGTACATTATATTGGGTAGTAATATGAAATAATTAATTGCTTTATGGTGCAAGAGTTACTTCAAATAATTAGAGGACATTCAGTAAAATTAAATTACATAGGTCCACTTTTCTGGGAAATATTAGTGATTATTTTTTCCTCTCATTGAAGTGGTCAGTGCCTTGGTGGAAACAGTATAACCTGATGTGAAGTTCTGTCTCACATCTCCAACTAGCTGATTCAAATGAAAACCTCCAGCAACTGCCTGTGTGCTTTGCTGACATCATATCTCCAGGGAAGAGACTAAACAATAATTAGCTTTTATTATGTCCTAGTTACCAGATATATAAAGCAAACATAATCAAAGCATCTCTCAAGAGTGATGAAAGGATATTGGCTCTTGAAACCCTTTCTTGGGATGCACTCTTCAAGCCACATGTGAAAGCCACTGTGTATAGTCATGGTAGCCAGAACTTCCATGTAATTCTAATAACAAGAGGAAATATGCTTTGAGTTCCTTCTGCTACTTATTTTATTATTTTATTTTTGAGATAACATTTTAAAATTTACTCTATAGCCAAACGCTTAAAGTGCCACTGAATAGAGAGTTCAACAAATAAAATCTAAATAGACCAAAGTTCAGTGGGAATATAGGCAAGGGCTATAGACAATAATCAAATGAAAAGTTGTCACTTTCACTCATATACTGTAAATTTAAAAATAGTTTAGCTCACTATATTCATAGTAGTATAGCTTTTTTTTTTTTTTTTTTTTTTTTTTTTTTTTGACAGGCAGAGTGGACAGTGAGAGAGAGAGACAGAGAGAAAGGTCTTCCTTTGCCGTTGGTTCACCCTCCAGTGGCCGCCGCGGCCAGCACACTGCGCTGATCCGATGGCAGGAGCCAGGTACTTATCCTGGTCTCCCATGGGGTGCAGGGCCCAAGGACCTGGGCCATCCTCCAGTGCACTCCCTGGCCACAGCAGAGAGCTGGACTAGAAGAGGGGCAACCGGGACAGAATCCGGCACCCCGACCGGAACTAGAACCCGTGTGCCGACCCTGCAAGAGGGAGGATTAGCCTAGTGAGCCGCAGCGCTGGCTGTAGCATAGCATTCTTAACAATTTGTTTCCAAAATTTAAAAACAAAGTTTGACAAAATGCTCTATTTGCAGGAGAACTGATACAAAGAGATATTTCTTTCTCTTTTTTAATTTTTTTTTTAAATTAAGTCCCATGTATTAGAAAGAACATGTGGTATATCTCTTTCTCTGCCCCTATTAGTTAAACGTAGGGGGGTTATATGAAAATACATTGTTTCCTAAGCATGTATTTCGAAAGTGGTCCACTATTTTATTCCAAAACCTTATTGAAACTATACAAACTGTTTCTATTGGATTTAGGTCGCATGTCCTCAATTATATGAAAATGTTATTGCTAAATTTCAAGTATTCTTCATCTATCTTAATATCCTTTCTTTTACCAAGTTACTCAGTGTTGTTTATATGTAATAGCTGGTGTTGCATAGTCATATGAGTATGAAAAGCATTATACAGTATCAGCTGCTCATTCCTTTTATTAGCACTCATAATACTTCTCTATTCTCTTCCCAGTCTTAAGTTATTACTCTTACTTTAAGGAGTTTATTCATTTTTTTATAAACAAGTGAATACAGAAGATGCTACGTTTCATGCTTGCAGCAATTCCACGTCTACTTGCAGCTCTATTTGTAAAGTTTAATTAATTCTTTAATCCTGCTGCTGCTTTTGTTTCACTAGCTAATACCCTGAACAGTTTTTAAATGGGTATAAATGTACTCTGCTTTGTTGACATGCTTAAGTGCCTCTTCTAAGCTGTTTTACATGCTGCTGACAAATTGAAGACATTATTAGACTAGAAAAAGTAAATAATAATACTTTTCATGAGAAATCTAATCTAAATGCATTGTAACAGAGCTCTAAAAAATGTTCACACATTTCCTGTGAAGTGAGTTTAGGGAAAATGATACTCATAATTTATGGGTAAAATGTTTATTCTATAGGATCACAAGGCATTTTTCAAAATCCACTAAGTAACAGGATTTTCTTTTCTTTAGTCCAGGATTTTCTTTTACCTTTGGTGAGCCTCAGATCACTTTTCTACTATCCTTGATGAAAATCAACAGTGCCCTCTCCAGTGATGGGACTGAGTCAGTTCCATTCATGTGAACAAGTTGATTCAACAACTCAACCAGCATCATCACAGGTTTCTGTGACTTCCCTGAAGTGGTCACTACAGCAACCATACTCCTAAATGTCAGCTCAATTTCACCTCCTTCATTTTCTGGCTCTTGAACCTATCTTTCACACACACACACACACACACACACATATGTATATATATATATGTATATATATACATGAAAGATATATATATATTATATATATATATATATATATATATATATTAGGACCTGCAAGAAGGTCCTAATTGCTGTCCAGAAGTCCCTCCAAAACATTGTTTAGAAATCCATCTCCTAGTCCCAGGACATCACAGCACAATGTAATTCATGTTACACCCAATGTCTTCTATAACATGACTACTTATTCATCAAATACTTCTTGCTTTGTCCTTTTTCTCGGCAATGTATCTTTTCCATGTTAAACATTTATCTTCATTCTGTTACCCATCCCTTTTCCTGAATCATTAACATGCTGGTCATACATTTAACTACTGTTGAAAAGTGATAAAATTAGATATATTTAACCGCTCTTTTTGCTTTTGTTAGTCTGCCAATGAACTGACTGAGGTGTTCATTAATTTGCCTATTTATTCATTGATCTATGAATTCTTGATGATCACATTTTCTGTACCAGCATCTGTGCTAAGTGAAGAGGAACTCGACATTGAAATCTTGTTACGGGAGAAGATAAAAATGTATAGCTGGACTAGAATGTGTTTTCTGGCTGTATATCTAGGATAACAAAATTTTCAAAATTTATAGAAATGTTTAGATGAGGTATGCTTCACTTTTAAAGAAAATCATTTATTTGAAAGGGAGAGAGAGAGAGAGAGAGAGAGAGAGGCTTCCATCTGCTGGTTTAGTCCCCAGTTGCTGGTAACAGCCAAGGCTAGGTCAGATGAATCCAGTAGCCAGGAACTCCATCTCAACATCCAACATGGGTGTTAGAAATCCAAGTACAGGCCGGCGCCGTGGCTCAATAGGCTAATCTTCCACCTGCGGTGCCGGCACCTCGGGTTCTAGTCCCTGTCGGGGCTCCGGATTCTGTCCCGGTTGCTCCTCTTCCAGTCCAGCTTTCTGCTGTGGCCCGGGAGTGCAATGGAGACTGCTGGTAACTTGATCACAAAATGGATGACTTAGAGCAACAGAAATGTGTATCACAGATCCAGTGAATTGAAAGTCCAACATCAAAAGTCTGACAGGGTCATGTGCTCCCTGAACCTGTAGGGTAATCCTTCCTTGCCTCTCTCATGCTTTTTGGGGGAGATTTCTGGCAATCTTTGAGATTCCTTGGCTTACAGTTTTAGAATATCAGTCTCTGCCTTCATCATCACCTGGCATTCTTCCTGTATCCTCTGTTCTCCTACGACTGTTGTAGGTTGTATTGGGTGCCGAGACTACTCCAGTATAACCTCAATTTAATAACATCTACCATGACCCCATTTTCAAATGACATCATATTGGAGGTATCATGGGTCAGGGATTCAACATTATCATTTTTGGAGGGACAAAATTCACTTGAAGACTAGTGAAACATTGAGGAAATACAATAGTTTCTTTCCCAGCAGGGCTTCATTGATCTTCATTGGTGAGACCACTATATGAAATATATGCTTTTTTAAAAAAATTATTTGTATGACCAACTTACAGAGAGAAATAAAAGAGAAGGAGAAGGAGAGGGAGAGATAGAGAGAGAGAGAGAGAGAGAGAGAGAGAATCTTCCAACTACTGGTTGATTCCCCAGATAGCTGCAAAGGCCAGGGTTCAGGAACTTAATCTAGGTCTCCCACATGGATGGCAAGGGACAAAGTACCTGGGGCATCTTCCACTGCTTTTCCCAGGCCATTAACTAGGAGCTGGATCAGAAAGGGAACAGCCAGGACTTGAACTGGCACACATATGAGATGGTGGCATCATAGGTGGCAGCTTTGCCCGCTTGCCAGAGTTGGCCCTGAATACATGTTTTGACTAATATTTTCATATCATTTTGAATAGCAAGCATGCTTTGTTCCACACAATGTTTTAACAAATCATTAAAAAGTTATTTATCCATTTGCATTCCAAATGCATATTTAGAGTTGCATTTATGGGACCATAATTCAAAAACAAACAGCAATTTTTAGTACAAAGATCTGTGCTGGTAGCTGTAAATTGTCATTTATAAAACAGTTTGTGATACTGGACTAATTTGCACTATCCAAAGATAACATTGTTCTGTTATGTGCTATTAGGGTGTTCTCTCATAAACTGTCTGCTTTCCAAAGTCAGTCTGAAAAACAGTCTCAACTACAATCTGCATCACTTAGTGATGGAGACTGGATCTGAGACACTTGCAGCTAGGCATTGTTGTCAGCGCACGAACATCAAACAGGGGCTTTTGGCCAGAGCACCTCTGGGCAATGGAATCTCTGGGACCTCCGCTGATTATGCAGGCCAGGGTTAACTGAAATAATTTCGTGCTAGCCACACTTCCTCTTATTTGCCTTTCCCATCCCTCCCATTCTCCCTCCCTCCATCCCTCCCATTCTCCCTCCCTCCATCCCTCACTTCCTTCCTTGCTTCCTGGCTTCCTGGCTTCCAAGAACAGGTTGTCTGTTGACAAATGGAGTGAACAAAACAAAGAAGTAGTAGGACAAGAACACATGTATTATTTTAGGACAAAAGCCAAGGTAAGCTTGTTAAAAGAGGAAGATTTTGGAAATACCTGTATCTTCCTGGGTCAAGTAGCAATCTGGTTAATCTGGATCCACATGACCATGTTGCTTTGCAGAGGTCAGTTAGATTTGTAACTGTTTCAATGGAGGACCACCAGCACCTGATGCAGAAATCTTTCTAAATATGGAATTAGCTAAGTGCATAAATTCATATTTGAGGGAAAACAGAGGAAAAAAAGAATAATAATCTCTCATGTTTTTTCAAGATTTCTTTACACAGAGTTACACAGAGAGAGAAGAGGCAGAGAGAGAGAGAGAGAGAGAGAGAGGTCTTCCATCTGATGGTTTACTCCCCAATTGGCCGCAACGGCCGGAGCTATGTGGATCTGAAGCCTGGAGCCAGGTCTCCCACACGGGTGCAGGGGCCCAAGGACTTGGGCCATCTTCTACTGCTTTCCCAGGCCATAGAAGAGAGTTGGATCAAAAGTAGAACAGCCAGGTCTCGAACCAGCGCCTATATGAGATGTCAGTGCTTCAGGCCAGGGAGTTAACCCGCTGCACCATAGTGCCTGCCCCCAAATCTCCCATTTTTTAAAATTTTTATGTTGTTTCAACATAAATTATTTATAGGCAATTCAAGTTATTTGTTCTTTATAGAAATATTCATGTTTTTTTTTAACTGATTCTTGGACCAAAAGCATTATGCCCAAGTGAACAGTCTTTTAAAAACACTTAACAACAATGACAAGCGTCTCAAGGTTATGCCCTATCCTGTTTTTCCCCTTTATGCCATTTGTAACAGCTATGGTCTCTGACAGTTAGTTAATTAAATGTGCCCACAGTGTCTATGTTGGTTGTGCAATTCTTCTAAGAATGCAATTTTTAAAGGTAGCAGGAAGAATAGTTAACCTTGATGAGTCTGTTAGCCACTATAGAATTGTATTCAAGGAGATGAGAAAAAATTAGGTTGCTTGTACAATGCATAAATAAAAATCCCCTAGAAACAGCCTGTTGTTGAAGGCTCATAATCTATGTGGTGCTTCAAAAACAGGATGAGAAAAGGAATCTAGTGATTGCACAATTGAAAAAAACA
The DNA here is from genome assembly GCF_964237555.1 of Oryctolagus cuniculus. NCBI lineage: Eukaryota > Metazoa > Chordata > Mammalia > Lagomorpha > Leporidae > Oryctolagus > Oryctolagus cuniculus. The sequence continues at coordinate 95,165,896 of NC_091444.1, read as the reverse complement.
GCCTGATGCCAGCCTGGGTTCTCCTTACCTATTAATTTAATTTGTTACATCTTCCTGAAGAAGTGTTACATGACACTTTTATTATGGCTGTTTAAATGGTTTCCTTTGATTCATGTTTAAAAACTGTTCAATTTGAATTGGCAAATTGTATTAGGGTTTGGTATAACACAAGCAATACTCAGCATTTTATTTTTATCTCCAACATCATGATTAAATTAAGACATTTGCTGAAGAGAATAAGTTAAAGCTACGTCGGATTGGGGTATGTATAATATTTTTTTCTATTTTTAAATTTTTTATTTATTTTATATTTATAATTATAATTAATTTTTAAAGATTTATTTATTTATTTGAAAGACAGAGTTACAGAGAGGCAGAGGCAGAGAGACTGAGAGAGGTCTTCCATCCATTGATTCACTCCCAGATAGCCAGAGGTCCACTGATCCGAAGCCAGGAGCCAGGAGCTTCCTCCTCCAGGTCTTCCACATGGGCGCAGGGGCCCAAGGACTTGAGTCATCTTCCACTGCTTTCCCAGACAATAGCAGAGAGCTGGATCGGAAGTGGGGCAGCCTGGTCAGAGATAACTGCACTGTAGGTGGCGGCTTTACCCACTATGCCACAGTGCCAGCATCTGAGACAATTAATATAATAAAGTGAATTCAGAAAGCAATTCTTAATATGAGACTAAGAAGCAGATATGGGAGTTTTATTTTTAAAATTTATAAAATCCACGTTTTGTATATTTCTTTTTTAAAAAAGTATTTTAGTAGTACATATTTATAACATATGGTGTGACATTTAAACAAATGTACACAATGTGCACTGATCAAATCAGGATAATTAATCTTTCCTCTTTAATATGCTCAATGCTCAGATGATGAGAAGCCCCACGAAAATTATTCTTGTTTTTAATATCTTTGATTTATTGCATTTTGGTAATGTATTGCAATTTCCACGTGCATTGGCTGTCCTATAAGGAAGAACTATAGTAGTTCCCTTTATAAACTTCAATATAAAGACTTGCTCAGTGTAGTTAAGAAGCAATGAGTAAATGACTAATGATATATTTTTAATCTGATGCTTGCAAGAGATTATCTATTATTTATCCACATTTAGAAGAATGTGGACTTGAAGTAGAAGTTGAAGAATTGGTTTCAATCCATGAAATATATAAAATCTGTTCTATGGGAAGAGGGTATAACCTTTAAAATCTTTGGTTTTATTCCACACCTGAATCAATGGAGAGTTCTTAGAGATTGGGAGCAGAAGTGTGAAGTGTTTCTCTGTATGTTTATAGGACCAATCTTTCTGCTGTGGTGAAAACAGCTCTGATGGTGCTCATATAGGAGCAGAAAACCAAACTGGGTACAAGCCTACTTAATCAATCCAGGTGAGTTATGATGACTTGTACTGGGGTGTGATTTATAATGGACTGGAATGATCCTGAAATCATTTAATTTCTCAATAGATTGATATGGGTAGGAGAGCAAGAGAAAATTCACAAATGCAACCATTCCACATGGTTTGAACAACTGAAGACATGGAGTTGTACTGAACCGTGGAAAAAGGCGGGTGCATTTGTTTTGGGTGGGGATGGAGGGCAGTTCACTTTTGGATACGTTGAGTCTTTGATATCTATTACACCTCAAAATGAAGAATCAGATAGGCTGTTGAATATGTAAGGCTGAATTTGGGATCTTGGCATATCAACTTGAGTCGTCTTGTCATAGGTCAAAGCCCTAAGTGTGATTTTCCAATCTACTAAGCGACATTTTCAGGAAGTTCACCTGGGAGGCCTCATGGGGACAAGCTGACCTCTATGGAGACTTTGAGCATGGCCTATGCTTTAAAGCCCATGTGGGGAAAGGGGAGTTTGCAGAGCAGGATCAGGCTTCCCTGAAGGCCATGAAGCTACACAGAGCTGAACTCCCAGCCTTGACAGCTCTATTAGGAGGCCCTTCAATTGGGGGCCTTCGACTAAGGCTTTCCTCAAGTGCGTCTGCCAATACTCCTTATGATGGCAGGAAAGGAAAGACCCTTGAACAAACTTTTCTGATGCAGGCTCAGCACATTTCTGCTCCTCGCTTTTTCCTCACTCTCTTTGATTCCCAGCCCTGTAAGACTCTGAGAGTTTCCTTAGGGCTCCCTCTGTAGTGAGATGATTTGCTCTGTCTAGTGTGTATTGACACACAAGATCCTCAGTTGGCTCTCTTCTGGGAGAACAATGAGAAGCTGGTGCTTCTCAGGTTTAATTCTCTGTTTATTACATTGCAATACACTGGTGGAGGTATAACTATGACTTTCATTTCTGTTTTCTGTCTTACTCTGCTAGTGTGACATCTGGCGTTTCAGTTCTCTGGATCTCAAGCTCAACTCTGGACAAGCACATTTTATTTTATTTTACTTTATTTTTTGACAGAGTGGACAGTGAGAGAGAGAGAGACAGAGAGAAAGGTCTTCCTTTTCCGTTGGTTCACCCCACAATGGCCACTGTGGCTGGCGCGTTGCAGCCGTCGCACCACGCTGATCCGAAGCCAGGAGCCAGGTGCTTCTCCTGGTCTCCCATGCGGATGCAGGGCCCAAGCACTTGGGCCATCCTCCACTGCCTTCCCGGGCCACAGCAGAGAGCTGGACAGGAAGAGGAGCAACCAGAACAGAATCCGGCACCCGGACCGGGACTAGAACCTGTGGTGCCGGTGCCACAGGTGGAGGATTAGCCACAGGTGGAGCCGCGGCGCCTGCCAAGCATATTTTAAAGCTGTGATGCTGGATGAGGCTGTAAAGTAGTAAATGTTTAGAGAAGAAAGGATAGGAGAGAAGAATGTGTATTTGCATATGGTGACATGGAGGGGCTTGTGAGAAGAGAAGAGTCTATTATTGGAGAATGTCTAGGTGGGGCCATGATATGCTATTTTGCATGACAATTGAAGAAAGTGCATTGGAAAGCATGCAGTTATCTCTATACATTATCTTTATACAATGCTACTGAAATGGCAAGTAAAGTTAGAAATGAGAAATTATCACCAGTAGGACAATATGTAGGACATTAGTGAATTTAAAAAGAGTCTTTTTTTTATTTTATTGATTTAATGATTGTGGTAAATTAGAGTGAGCCTATATGAGGATAAAAAGGGGGGGAGATTATAAATATCGGATATATTCTGTTTTCAGAAGTTTGCTGCACAACAGAAAAGACATGGTCTTCCACAGTACACGAAATGAACTCAAGCTATTTTTTCAAGAGTTGTCAATACGAATGACTCTTATACTCATTGTGGGAAACAGGAAACATTGAAGTAGACAATAGAGCTGCTGAACAACGTCATTCAGCAGGCAAGAGCAGCTGAAAAGAGCATGATTTTGCATGAAAAGATGGAGTTTTCATGTAGGGTAACAGCCATCAGAGCAGGAACAAAGTAGAAAGGGCATTGGTAGCCTGGCGTTTCCCTTCTGATTCCCTCAGTAAGTCCAGTGAAGTTAGAAGCAAGATCAACAGCTAACCTTGATGAAGGAATACTCAAAGTTTAAGAATTCATAGTTTTGAAAATTGTAAATTTGTTTATGCGAAGAATTACTCTAAATATCCAGTATCAACACAGATAACTCTGGTTTTCCCTATAAATCAGGCCTACGATAGGTGCTCTACTGCAAGCATGTGCTCAACCCAGACTGAAGAACAAGTATGACTTTAAGGGAATGAGACTTTACAGTGAGAAAGCAGCACTAGAAAAGTCTACGAAGATACTATGTTATGTCTAGTAAAGAACTGTTTCTTGGAGTTGGAGAAACTTCAGTTTCTGGAACACTGGTCAGAATCCCCAGCATTATTAAAAGCAGCAGTTATGATGTGAGTCCTGCTTGCTCCATCCATGCCACATGAAGACAGAGGCTCAGACTAACTCTTGGTAATGCACTCATGCTGGTGTCCAGAATTTCTGAAATGTTCCTGACTCCATAATTTTATCAGAGATCAAAGGAATATTATAAAGTTGAATTTACATTATTATGCATTGTTAATTTGTCACAAACATCAATAAAATTGGTGTTTGCCATAGAGTACTAGTTACATAAATTCTACTGCTTTCCCAGGCCATAGCGGAGAGCTGAATCAGAAGTGGAGCAGCCGGGACTCCAACAGGTGCCCATGTGGGATGCCAGTGCTGCAGCTTGGGGCTTTAACCTGCTGCGCTAGAGCACTGGTCAAGTTACATAAATTCTATAAAGCAGATTCAAGTAGTCCATCTTTGGAGCAACAGGATACACTGAGAACAAAAATTTTAAATATTAAAAATATATAAATCAAAACTTTATAAGGGCCGGCGCCGCGGCTCACTAGGCTAATCCTCCAACTTGTGGCGCCAGTACACTGGGTTCTAGTCCTGGCTGGGGCGCCAGATTCTGTCCCAGTTGCCCCTCTTCCAGGCCAGCTCTCTGCTGTGGCCAGGGAGTGCAGTGGAGGATGGCCCAAGTACTTGGGCCCTGCACCCCATGGGAGACCAGGAGAAGCACCTGGCTCCTGCCTTTGGATCAGCGCGGTGCGCCAGCCGCAGCGCACTGGCCGCGGCGGCCATTGGAGGGTGAACCAACGGCAAAAGGAAGACCTTTCTCTCTGTCTCTCTCTCTCACTGTCCACTCTGCCTGTCAAATAAATAAATAAATAAATAAAACTTTATAAGAATATCTACTATGAAGAAGTTTTAAAAAATACATGTATGCATTTATTTGAAAAGGCAGAGTTACAGAGGGAGGGAGAGACAGAGAGAAAGATCTTCCATCTGCTGGTTCATTTCCTAAATGGTTGCAATGGCCGGGATAGGGTCAGGCTGGCCAGGAGTTTCATCTGGTTCTCACACACAAGTGGCAGGGATGCAAGCATTTGGGCCATCTTCTGCTGCTTTCCTAGACATATTATGAGGTAGCTTAACTGGAAGTGGAGTAGGAGAGGAAACAAGTGCTATGGTAGGCAGCAGCTTAACTCTCTATATTACAATGTCCACCCATGTTATGAAGAATTTTATCTTAAAAAGAATACCCATACCCATATGTTATATCAGTCAACCAAATGACCATCATTGAACATTATAAGTTTCAAGTATTGTGGTTTTATTTTAATTTTTGGTTCCATTAAGAACTGCATATAAATGATACAGTAAAATCTTTCCTTTAAACTGTTATCTCTTCAAGGACAAAGCTTGTCCTGAAATTATTTTCTGTTATTCAGAACAATTATCAGAACATGAATATCAAAGGGATACTTAATACATATTTATTGAATTTTATCTTTTAGTCTCCTGAAAGAAACATCACCTGGCAATCATATTTTTGACAATGAAATTTTTAATATCATGAGATATTAAAAACATGTTTTAGATTGCAAATGTTTATTTCTCTTAAGGGGGAAGATACTTAAGAATCCTTTCTTTTCCTATCCTCATAAAGTATTGGCAGAAGCACCTGAGGAAAGTCTTACTGGAAGGTCTCCATTAAAAAGGTATCCAAATACACACCTGTGCTGGGAGTGTAACCATGTACAGGAGCACAGCCATCCCTGGACTCTTGATCCTGTGTGTGGAGGGTGGAAAGTGGAGGGTAGGAGATAAACTCCTGGACTTTGAGGGCAGTTGAAATAGGAAGTATCAAAGCCAACAAAATAAGCATTTAAGGTATGTTTGTGCTACTTGATTATGAAAGAATGAGGCAATTAATCCAAGAAATGGTTTTGTTCCCGATGAGACATGCTGTTTGAAATTTTTATTTCTAGCTCTAGTTGAATATATTGGCAATTTTAACCAATGAATTTAAGTTTCGATCTTAAGAATAAAAGTACATTTATTTTGTGATGCAGAGTATTGAACTGTGGATTATAACAGAGCTGAACATAAAGCTGAAGTAAATAAAATAAAACTGCTATATATATATTTTTTTTTACAGACAGAGTGGACAGTGAGAGAGAGAGACAGAGAGAAAGGTCTTCCTTTGCCGTTGGTTCACCTTCCAATGGCCACCACAGCCAGTGCGCTGCAGCCGGCGCACCATGCTGATCCAAAGGCAGGAGCCAGGTGCTTATCCTGGTCTCCCATGGGGTGCAGGGCCCAAGCACTTGGGCCATCCTCCACTGCACTCCCTGGCCACAGCAGAGAGCTGGCCTGGAAGAGGGGCAACCGGGACAGAATCCGGTGCCCTGACCGGGACTAGAACCCGGTGTACCGGTGCCGCTAGGTGGAGGATTAGCCTATTGAGCCATGGCGCCGGCCGCTATATTGGTTTTATTTATTTATTTATTTATTTTGACAGGCAGAGTGGACAGTGAGAGAGAGAGACAGAGAGAAAGGTCTTCCTTTGCCGTTGGTTCACCCTCCAATGGCCGCCGCGGCCGGCGCGCTGTGGCCAGCGCACCGCGCTGATCCGGTGGCAGGAGCCAGGAGCCAGGTGCTTTTCCTGGTCTCCCATGGGGTGCAGGGCCCAAGCACCTGCGCCATCCTCCACTGCACTCCCTGGCCACAGCAGAGAGCTGGACTGGAAGAGGAGCAACCTGGACAGAATCCGGCGCCCCGACCAGGACTAGAACCCGGTGTGCCGGCGCCGCTAGGCGGAGGATTAGCCTAGTGAGCCGCGGCGCCGGCCGATCGCTATATTGGTTTTAAAACAATTAGGGAAGATTTCTAGAGCTATGGCACAGAAAATACTGTGAGAAGAATACACGCCACAGTCACTTCTGACACAACACAGTTGAATAAATGTCAGCAAACGTCAGAGCAGTACGTGAAGTCAGAAGCTCATCTTGCCAGAAAGGTGAACGCTTGTAACAGACACAAATTTGAATGTATCTTCTAAGAAGAATGAAATTCTCGGTCATTGGCCCAGCTTGTAATAGGCGGGAAGGGAACGGTGTACTTGCGATTAGGCTAATCTGGGACCCACAGAACACCGACATCCGTAGGGAAGAATGAGCTGAAAAAGTTCACAAAAGACACAGGCAGGAACTCGGTTGCCGTTTGTGAAACTGGCTCAAAATTAATTATAATAATACAGCTATGTCAACATAAAAATGTTTTGTTATACAGCCAATATTTATTTCTGAAAATCAGAATTCTATATAAATTATTTAATTAGCAACTCCCTATTATTTTAAATGTGAAATTATTTTATTTGCAACTCTAAACACATAACGGGTGTCCTAAAATATAACTGAATTAAGAAAACTAACTGTACATGAACAGTGATTATATTAGGAGATAAATTTTCAAAAATTTATCCCCAATTAACTATAATATATATTTAATTTAAAAAGTTGTTTTGGGGAGAGGAATTTATCTCTCAGCATCAGCAAAATTCAAGATGTATTTCTTAGTGCACATACAATTAGCTTTGTAAAATACTCACATGATTATGATGTTCATTAAATTTTATTTTCAATTTAACAACATTTTTCTAACATTTTATTACTATAATAACACAACATTTAAATGATATAAATAAATGATTTCTCTATAGAATCAGCTTAAATTAAACAGAAGTTAAAGTTGATCTTAGAGTCTGACACGGTGGCGTAGCAGGTAAAGCTGCTGCCATACTGGCACTGGTTCAAGTCCCAGCTGCTCCACTTCCAATCCAGCTCTCTGCTATGGCCTAGGAAAGCAGTAGAAGATGGTCCAAGTCCTTGGGCTCCTGCACCCATGTGGGAGACCCGGAGGAAGATCCTGGCTCCTGGCTTCAGATCAGATCAGCTCAGCTTCAGCCGTTGCTGGGAAATGAACCAGCGGATGGAAGATCTCTCTCTCTCTCTCTCTGCCTTTGCCAGTCTGCAAATCTGTCTTTCAAATAAATAAATAAATAAATAAATAAATCTTTAAAAAAATCAATGCTTGTGAGAGCTCCAAGCAGCCCCCCTTCCTGGGGTCTTTGGTTATAGTGCCTGTGGGTACCTTTGCTATCTAGCACTACCTGCTAAGATGATTGTACAGATGGGCTCTGCTTAGATGTTTTTGGTTACCCATTCCCCTGAATTCCTCCAGTGTTGGGCCATTGTCTCAGAGGCTGATTGGCTTTGTTTCTCTTGCTATGCTCTCATCCCAGTGTCTATGTCCCGCTGGTTCCTGTGATTACCCTACTGAGCTCTGGCGTTCTTCCTTGAACGCTTATTTTGAGTTGCAGCTATTTGTTTCTTTCCTTGGTTCTTCACTTTAGAGAAAGAAGTGAATGTTGGACACTGCTATTTGGCCATCTTGGAAGCTTCTTAACTGTCTGTTTTTAAAAACAGAAATATAGAGAGGATTCCAAGATGGCAAAATAAGGAAGAACCTTTCTGCTATAGTCTAGGGGAAGATAGTTTTAAAAAAGTGGAGAGAATACGATCTCAGGGAACAGGGGAAAACAAACTGCATTGGAAACTCTATAGAAGTTAGAGGGATGCTGTGGATCTATGTGGAGGGTGTGGACATGCAGCAGGAACATGCACACGGACACAACACAGTACCCCAGAAGCCGAGAGCTCAGCACCAGCTTTGGAGAGTGAGGTGAGACTAGATTACAGTAGCCCAAGACATTGGCGAGAAAGCTGTGGGGAAGGCCTGGCATGAGTCTGGCCTGGAGTGGGGGATGGTGTACCTGCCAACCTAGAGGGGAAAAAGCGGCATGTCTGTCTCTCCCCGAGCCCCCAACAGCGACACCCTGCAACTGGCTGGGAGAAGAGGGATGCCAGCTGTCCCAGTTTATGTCCATGTGCCCAGCAACCAGCCAGGAGAAAATACCTGAGTCTAGCTGGGAGGATTGGCAGGGGGCTGGGCACCCATGTAGGACTGTGAGGTGCCCCCAGCCTCCCAACACGTCACAGGCTTTGGGGCTTAGACTGCCTAAGCAGAGTACCCACTGGCTGTGGGAGTATCTCTGCTTCTCTGTGGACAAGTCGGACTGGCAGGGAGGAGTGGATACTTGGTACCCCGTGACTGTGGGAACCTTGTGTGTTGGGACTGTGGAAACACTGTGGTTTTGTGGGAGGGCACAGGGCATGGCTGGGTCTCAGGGCAGACACTGGGGACAGTGCCACATGCTCAGGGCTCCCTGATTGCCTAAGGTGGGTCATTGCTGCAGGATTCGTACTCACAATTAGGACTTCATGGATCCTCTTGCGGCAGCACAGACTAATATTACAGCCACTGGGGCTAGTGCCAGGGCATTGGTTGCCTTGGAGGAGAGGAGGTGAAAGTGAGACTAGGTCACAGAGCTGATTAAAAAAAAAAAAAAAAGATTTACCATGCCCAATCTTAGATACTCCCCTCACCTTGGAGCCCTGAACAGAGCTCCCTGGCCACACCCAGCACATGCCTCTGAGTATTCACTGAAAGAGCAGACACTCCATTAAGCCACAGAGGCATAGCCCAAAGATAAAAGACATCAGAGGAAAAAAGAAATTAGCAAGTATCTCTACAAATGCCTGAAAATAAGCACAGCAATTCAAGAAACAAGAATAAGGAAGACAATATGATGCCCCCCAAAGGAACACAACAGTACTTCAATATTCTAATGTGAGCATGAAAAGATTGATGAAATGCTGGAAATGGAATTCAAAATAATAATCATAGGATTACTCAGAAGTAATGAAAAGAAAATCCACAAATTAAAAAATCCATATGTGATATGAATGAAAATTTCCTATAAAATTGAGATTTTAAAGAGAAGTCAAAATGAAATACCATAAATTAATAATTCAATAGATCAAATAAAATATGGTGGAAAGCCTTAACAACAGACTCAGTGAGGCAGAAGAAAGAATATCTTAGGTAAAAGATAAATCTGGAAATCTTACAGTCAGACCAAAAAAAGAAAAAAAAGAAGAAATTAGAAAAATTAAAAACAGTGTTGGAGATTTATGGGAAATAATCAAACAAACCAACTTACCATCTTAGGAATGGAGAGAATGAATTAGAAGTCCTTTTTAGTGAAATAATTTCAGAAAGCTTCCCAACTTTGGAGAAAGAAAGGAAATGAGGGCTTGTTCATTATTATAATTAAATTTTTATAATTGTTATAACATGATTATTAACAAGTGAAACAGAAGAGGGTAATAAAAGCATTTTAAAGAAGGTTTGAGGAGCCCACAAAACTACAAAGCTAAGCATTTCAGCACCGTTTTGTCTGTGCCAACTGCTATATATATTTTGAAATGAAGTAAATTTTACCTAAATCAGCTTCTATGCTTGAACAGAAATAAATTTGTTCCAAAACCTCTGTACATAATGCAATATTCCCTAGCTTGATGGTGCAACAAACTGAAGCCCATTCTAAGATTATAATTTTGTAACCAAGAAACAGATTCTCAGCCAATCACATCAGATGAAACTCCAGCCAATTAGCAACTCAAAGTTGCCTAAACATCACCATAAGAAAAATCCTGATTGCAGACAATAAGGTTTGTTTGTATGTCATTTTGTTTCTCTGGTTGTCTATCAATACAACAACTACAGTTCAGTGCATTTGGTGTAATAGTTAAGACCTGGGAGACATACATCCATGTTAGAGTGCCTGAGTCCAGGTTCCATTTTAGCTTCCAATTCCAACTTCTTGTTAGTGTGCAACCTGGGAAAAAGCAGCTGATGGTTCAAGCACTTTGGTCCTTGCCATTCACTGGGGGCCCTGGATTGAATTCTGAGTTCCGGGCTTTGGCCTGGCCCAGCCTCAACATTTGCAAGCATTTGAGGAGTGAACCAGCAAACAGGAAATCTCTGTCTCTGTCTCTCTGCTTTTAAAGTAAATAAATAAGCATAACCAATGTATCTGATGGGGCAGAGGATTCTGAACTATCTTATGTTTAGAATTCTGCCTTCTTCTACAACTTTTTCATGCTCAAGTAAACCTAGTGAAATTTAATTACTATGATTGTTTTATTTTGGCACAAGAGTGAGATATAATGAAAAACACATATCATGAAGTATTGATTGTTCATATCATGTTCATATAACAGTCCTCATGGAAGTACAGGGATTATGAAATGCAAAAAGCTTTTGAGTATTTTGACAAAATTTAAAAATATTCAAGTAGTGAAGAGTAAAACAAGGAGCAGTAGGTATGGATGAACATAAATTTCTAAAGGACTTTATGTTTTAGAAATAAAGTTTATATGAGAAAACATTTAAAATAAAATTTGTAAAAACTCTTCTGCTCTAGAGAGAATTAAGGGTAAGGACATTCATCATAACTTGTCTGAATAAGTTTGGGTTTTAAAGACTGTTTTCACTTTTAGATAAAGATGTACTATCTTTAATTTGGGAGTGGACAGAGATTCTATTAAGTGAATAAGAATGGATTGGCCCCATGGAAACTTCCATTGCATCTAGCTATCTGCATGTTGTTTTCTGAATTAAGAATATACCCTTCTTGAGTCTGATTGCTATCCTAAAAGTCTTCCTAATTATCTTTTTAGAAACTGTCTTGTTATCCCATCTAGTTTTGGGGCATTACTTTGTTACTTTTCCTTATGTATTAAATATACCCTTAGGAGATCAGTCAGAGTCAGTCTGTTAATTCCATAAGCTCATTTCATCTAAAAGCTCATTGTGCCCTAATCTCTAAATCATTGTTCTCAGCTTCATCTGTCGGATGTGTACAATGTACTTTGTACATGGTTAATACCCACAATCTTCCTATAATGGAACAGTGGAGTCAATCCATTAATATGTGCTCTCTGCTTAATACCTTCCATGAACTCCACCTGTTTTAAATATTTGGTCATTTAGCTGCATTAATAATATTAATTTTCTGAGTTTATAATTAAATATATTTTCAACAGCAACTCCAATAGAAAAGAAACGCATGCCCACAATAGAAGGAGAGATGGATAGTCCAGGGGAGTTAAGAGGCTACAATTCTGACTAGGTGCAGCTGTGTTAATAATATGTTTTCTTTTTTCAAAGAAGGTTTATTTATTCATTTGAAAAACAAATGGGGTGTGAGAGAGGAGAGAGAAGAGATCTTCCGTGTTCTGGTTCACTCCTTGAATGTTCAAAGCAGCTGGGGCTGGGCAGTCTGAAGCTGGGTGTCAGAAATTACATCCAGATCTCCCACATGGGTGATGGGGGCCCAGATACTTAGGTCACCTTCCGATGCCTTCCCAGGCGATCAGCGGAGAGCTGGATCAGAAGCAGGGCAGTTGGGACTCGACCCAGTGCCCCTATACGGAATGCCAGTGTCACATGTGGTGGTATAACCAAATGTGACACAACACCAGCACCAGGATGATTTCTGTGAGTGATTCTTGAGGAGAGGATATATTTCACTCATGGTGGGGTTATAGAAATCATCAAACATTATTTATGCTGTAAAGTGGGAACAATGGGAAACTTCACAGGTCCTTTGGATTTATTACTAAAGATAAGTATATGAAAAATTAGTATCAGCTTTATTTGGATAAAGCCAGTTGTACACTTTAAATAATGTAAAATTTAATTATTTTATGGATGGGAATTCTTAATTTATTAATAGGTTTTCAATCATATTGGTCAGCTAAAATTTGCACTGTGGCATAAAAATTTGTCAGGCATATATGAACTGATAAGATTATGTAAATATGGTGAAATTCAATAATCTATTCTAGTGTTCAGTAATGTTCCAGAGAAGGAAATGATGATTCTTCAATGGACACAAAATGATGTGCAAATTTCAAAATAGATTGTGAGATCCATTTGGAATAGAATAACAATTTACTTCAAGGAGAATGTCTGGTGTTTAGTGACTCTTTACCATGCAGAACAATATCCACTATTTCTCTCATAATTTGGCATTTCCAGAAAATTTGCTATGTAACATGTACTGACAGCTCAATATAATAAAGTGTCAGAAATGTATTGGATCCCAGAGAAGATTCAACAATCCTCCTCGTTTATACACAAAAAAATTGTGTCTGTAGCAATTGATCCCAATACTAACAGGTGTTTCTGTATAGTGCTTGCTATTTTACAGTGTACTTAAAGCACCTCTACAAAGTAGGTATTGTATTATTCTCATTTTATAAATGAGGAAAGACAAAGGTCAAGAGATGAAGTTACTTGATGAGTTTATATAAGACATCAAGGTGATCTGAACCAGAACAAAACAGAACATTAGGATCCAATGCTGGAGGTTATATTAGTGCAACACATTGAATGAATACATAGAATGAATGAAGTTCCCACAGTCTAATAGATTTTTATTTAAAAAAAGTATTTTGAGAAGGAGAGAGAGAGAGAGAGAGAAAGAGAGAGGTTCTTCACAGGTTCACTCCTTCAATGGCTGGAGCTGGGCTGGCCCATAGTTGGGAGCTGGAAACCAATGCAGTTCTCCTATGTAACTGGTATGAGCTCAGGAAGCTGAAGTCAGGGTTGGGAACCAGGAATCAAAGCCAGATACTCAGATAGGGGACATGAGCATTTTAATTACTAACTAACTGCTGCCCCCTGAGCTTTTTTGTTTTTAGTATTTTTTTCTTTGCTGAGATAATTTTTATTTATTTATCTTTTTAAATTTTAATTAGTTTTGAACAGATACAATTCTATGAACATAATATTCCCTCCCTCTTTTTCTCCCTCCATCCTTCCGTCTCTCTCCTTCCCACCCTCCTTCATTTTCCCTTTCTTTCTTTTAGTTTTTGAGATAACATATTTTAAATTTACATTACAGTAAAAAGACTTAATACTTCACTGAATATGAAGTTTAACCAAAAAAAAAGCAAAAAAAAAAGCACTTATTTTAGTGGGAGTATAGACAATGGCTATAAACAATAATTGAATGGAAAAATGACCATTTTAGTCATACACAGTGAATTTTAAAATAATCACAGATCATTAAAACTATAGTAGTATGACATTCTTTTTTTAAGATTTATTTATTATTTGAAAGGCAGAGTTACACAGAGAGAGAAGGAGAGGCAGAGAGAGAGAGAAAGATCTTCCATCTGCTGGTTCACTTCCCAATTGGCCCTAGCTTGCTGGAACTGTGTTGATCCGAAGCCAGGAGACAGGAGCTTCTTCAGGGTCTCCAACAGGGTGCAGGGGCCCAAGGACTTGGGCCATCTTCCACTGCTTTCCCAGGCCATAGCAGAGAGCTGGATCAGAAGTGGGACAGCAGGGACTTGAACCAGCAACCATATGGGATGCTGGTATTGCAGGTGGCAGCTTTACCCACTATGCCACAGCGCCGGCCCCAAAATAACATTTGTAACCTTTTTAAAAAATTATTTATTTATTTGAAAGGCAGAGTTAAAGAAGTAGAGAGAGAGAAGCAGAGATTTTTCTATCCGTTGATTCATTCCCCAAATGGCTCCAACAACTGGCTCTAGGCCAGGCTGAAGCCAGAAGCCTGGTACTGCATCTGGGTTTCCCACATGGGTGTCAGAGGCCCAAATATATCACCCATTTTCTGTTCCTTTCCAAGTGATTAGCATATGAAATGCCAGTGTCAGAGGCTGTGGCATACCCATTCCACTACATCACCGACAATCCCCCTGACCCCAGTAGCTTTTTTTTTTTTAAGATTTATTTTATTAATTTGAAAGTCAGAGTTACACAGAGAGAGGAGAGGTAGAGAGAGAAAGGTCTTCCAACTGATGGTTCACTCACCAATTGGCTGCAAGGGCTGAGGATGCGCCGATCCGAAGCCAGGAGCCAGGAGCCAGGAGCCAGGGGCCAGGGGCCAGGAGCCAGGAGCCAGGGGCCAGGAGCTTCTGGGTCTCCCATGTGGGTGCAGTGGCCCGAGGACTTGGGCCATCTTCTACTGCTTTCCCAGGCCATGGCAGAGAGTTGGATTGGAAGTGGAGCAGCTGGGACTCGAACCAGTGCCCATATGGGATGCTGGCACTGCAGGTGGCGCTCTACCCACTACTCAACAGCACTAGACCCCCTCACAGGTTTTTGAAAGTGGACTGGTGAAGTCACTGTCTCTGCCCTGGATCTGTCCATACTGTAGAGCTCACATAATTACACCTTTGCCCCAAATCTGAAAAACCTATTACTAAGTTGGTAACCATTCTTAACCCAATTTCCTGTGTTTATTTCCATATTTATTAGACCTGATTCCGTAATTGTCCTGGTTCTATTTATTTCTTCTGGCACTTTCGTTCCTCAGGTGACACTGACTTATCCCTAAGGATACCAGAACTCAAAACGCAAAGAAGTCTATCTCCACTTCCCACTTGCTCTTTCTTATTTTATCACCCTTATTGTTGGCTTTCTAGACGGAAGCTTGGCCATTTTTCCTGTGTCCTATGGGTCAAATTATTATTTTGAAAAGGTTTTCAAAGTATCTTTTAAGAAAAGACAGCATTTTATAAGTCCCATATCTATTTAAAAAATCCATTTCCATTTTAATCACTCCCTATAAAAATTTTAATGACCATATATCAGCAGAGCTATAGGCGAGTTATTTAAAAAGTACCGTGAATAATCCCCAAAGTCCTTTCTACTTCCTGAGAGCCGGTGATAGTAACAGATAATAATAATTTAACACACCTCCTAGTATTAGCTGGCTCAGTAAGAAGCCATCCCATTTGGCCTGCAATCGCTTCGTCAATCACACTTGGGCGAAAGCCACACTGAGCTTGCTCAGTGTCACACCATCTCATTATACTACGTAAACTACAGTAGGTCAAACTTGTAGGAGAGATAACAAGTGAGCAATTCTCACTGTGCTGTGCATCTTACTGAATAAATACCCAGATGTTGCGCTTAACATAGAACAAAGCCTAATAGGTGTCTTTCTACTTGTGTTGAGGTATCTTAATTGCTACCACAAAAAATAATGGATTAATCAATGACACTTTCATTCTTGTGGAGTTTTTACTGAAGAAAAATGTGTTTTTCTGAGTAAAATAAACTGAATTTTCTTCACATTATTTTCTCTTCCATAACAGCCGTGGTGACATAAAGGGATTGATTATACAGCACATGCAGTTTTGGTTGAAATTTCTGCCTTTTTTGGTATCTTCTAACATGCATTCCTTTAGAATTCAGATTCTTTTTGGGTCATGATGAAGACTTGAATAGTAGGTTAATGTAATTACAGTGGGAATAAAGGAGGGGAGGGACAAGAACATAGGTAATGGAATGTTGCTGTTGCCTCTGGATTTGTTCAAAACACTGATGTGGGGCCCTCAATTGATGTGTCTTATTAAAGTGTTTGCACACAACTTTTCCTGCCTTTTTTTTTTTTTGTCTGTATATTAACTCGTGCTGAGTATAGGGAAAAAGATGTGCTGAATAGACCTTAGACTAGGAAAATTGGGAGGTTGATTTTTCTCTCTCATTCCACTTCTATGACTAAATTACTTTGGCCTCTTGGCAAAGAGCATGCAGCGACACTGTGAGGACTGTCTAGCTCCTTTCGCGCCTGTGTTATAATTCTGTGCACCTCTCTGACCTCTGTAGCTTCATTTTCTCATAAACTTCACTTGTTCCCTTGGAGCTACTCTGTCTGCAAAAACATGAGAATGCTTTCGAGTTCTGGGGCAATCCATAACTAAGGACTATTGCAGGAGTATGAACGACCAGATGATTCACCTCCAGTTCAGACAAACTCTGGGGCACAGTTCACATCCAGAGTGTACACAAGATTAGACTAAAGCTATCCTCTGTGGAGGAATTATTTTCTGATTGCACTCCTGCTGGCGTTCCTCATCTTTTCTCTCCCTCTTCTTCACCTACTGCCTGGTTTCTCCCGGGAACCGCACTTTCATCAGCTATGTGAATACCTCCTAAAACAATCACACTGACTTGTGTTCCACTCCAGAGAGTCTGGTGAAAGACTCAGACTATTCTCTCAGTATTGTAATATCTTCCACTGGGATCATGAATCAAGTAACACATCTGTAGACTAACTCCTGATTCTTGGATCTCTGTTTAAAATAGGGTCCCCTGAAAAGGCTATCCAAAGCGACTCCCTAAGACTAAAGAAGGATTATCAGAGAAATCCATTTTGAACTATGAAATGATCTCAGGAATCGTCTATGCCAATTCTCCCATTTCATGAGTGAGTCACTGACGTTGAGACAATGACTGGTCCATGTCTCTGCACAATGATAAGCACAACTGTGAAATAGAAATCATCGTCTCCTGAATCTGAAACTACGCTTCTTTCTGAATGAAATTGTGTTATGAACATTCAGCAAATCAAGTTCTCATAGCCTGAGACTCATAATCACTGTAGTTTCAAGAGAAAATCATCTTTCTTGGTATTCATACTCAGAATGTTTCAGCTCAGCTCATCGAATTCAGACACTAGTTGAGCCTGGAGACCAGTAATATTAAGAAAACTTTCTTGTAGTATGACTACTACTCTTGAATTGTATGCTTTATTTTATTGTTTATTAGCATTGTTTTCAATATAATATTATTATATGTATTTATTAAAAAAGTTCATGCAAAGTTTGTATCATGAAAGCACTTTGCACACTATTTTGAGGGACTAAAAGAGATAAAACTTGAGTTTGAAAAGAGTCCTTATAAAAATAGCATGAACTCTGCTAAAACGGAGGCAAGAAGAAACATCTAATTCATGATGAAGGTTAAGTGGAAGACTGACAAAATCCTTGACGTTTTATGAAAAGCTTATGGGGACAGTTTCCTGAAGAAATCATCATTTTACAAATAGAAAACTCATTCTGAGAAAGGATGACTTCAACACTCCACTCTTATCAATGGACAGGTCATCAAGACAGAAAATCAATAGAAATACATTGGAGTTGAAACGTACTATAGAGCAAATGGACCTAACACACATTTACAGGACATTTCAACCAATAGGTACAAAATACACACTGTTCTCTTCAACACATGGAACAGTTCTCGGATAGATCATATAGCAGCTCACAAATCAAGTCTCAGTAAATTTATAAATATTGAAATCATACCATGTGTCTTCTCAGACCGTAAAAAATAAAACCTGAAATAAACAATACAACGAACAGTAGCAAACTCACCCATACTTGGAAATTGAACAACTTACTACAGAATGATCAATGAGTCCTTGAGGAAATTAAAAAGGAAATAAAAAACTTTATTGAAGTAAATGATAATGAAAACACAACATATAAAAACCTGAGGGACAGCAAAAGCAGTATTAAAAAGGAAGGTTTTAGCATACATTAATAAAAGGGAAACGTCTTAAAGACCTAATGATATTTCTCAAACACTTAGAAAAACAGGAACAAACCAAACCCCAAATCAGCAGGAGAGGGGAAATAATAAGGCTCAGAGCAGAAACAAATGAAATTTCAACTAAAAAATGAAAGATCAAACAAAAATTTGGTTTTTTGAGAAGATAAGCAAAATATATAACATTTTAGCAAGACTAACAAAGAAAAAAAAGGAAAAATAGCTAAAAAAGTAAAATTAGAGATGAGAAAGGAGGCTTTACAACTGACACCACTGAAATACAAAGGATCATAAGAAACTACAATGAAAAATTATATGTTAATAAACTTGAAAATTTAGAAAGAATGAATAAATTCTTGGCAAAAACTTAGTGACATTAAATCATGAAAGTATAGAAAATCCAAACAGACCCATAACAAGCAATGAGATTGAAGTAGTAATTAAAGTGCTCCATCAAGGAAAAGTCCAGGACCTGATGGTTTTACTACTGAATTCTACAAAACTTTCAAAGAGCAAGTAACTCCAATAATTTTCAAAATACTGAATGGAGTAGAACATTGTCATATACTTTTTATTAGGATGGAATGACTTTGATAGCAAAACTGCAAAAGACATGGCACAAAAAGAAAAATACAGATCTATATCCTTAATGAACATAGATGCAAACATTCTCAACAAACTACTAGCAAATTGAATCCAAAACTACATCAAAATGGTTGTATATCAAGATTAAGTGGAATTTGTACCAGGAATGAGAGGATGGTTCCACATTAGCAAATCAATAAATGCCATAAGCATATCAATAGTGTGAAGAACAAGAAGCATATGGTCATCTCCAGAGATGCAGACAAAACATTTGATAAAATTCAACACCTCTTTGTGATACAAAACAACAACAACAACAACAACAACAAAACTTTACAATTTTTGTATAGAAGGAATACACTTCGGCCAACTCCATGGCTCACTTGGCTAATCCTCTGCCTGTGGTGCTGGCACCCCAGGTTCTAATCCCAGTTGCTCCTCTTCCAGTCCAGCTCTCTGCTGTGGCCCGGGAGTGCAGTGGAGGATGGCCCAAGTGCTGGGGCCCTGCACTCCATGGGAGACCAGGAGAAGCACCTGGCTCCTGCCTTCGGATCAGCCCAGCGCTGGCTGTGGCGGCCATTAGGGGAGTGAACCAACGGAAGGAAGACCTTTCTCTCTGCTTCTCTATAACTCTCTCTCAGTCTCTCTCTCTCTCACTGTCTAACTCTGCCTGTCAAAAAATTAAAAAAAAAAATAAGGAATACGCTTCAAAATTATAAAGGCTATATATCACAAACCAACAGCCAATATCATATTGAATGGGGGAAAGGCTGGAAGCATTTCCATTGAGATCTGGAACACGACTAGGATGATCATTTTCACTATTGTTACTCAGTATAGTAGTGGAAGTTTTAGCAAGAGACATTAGGGAGGAGAAAAGAAAAAAAGGACATCAAAATTGGAAATGAGGAAGTCAAATAATCCATGTTTGCAGATGATGTTGTGCATGGAAAAACCCAAATACCTCACTGAAAATCTGTTAGAATTGATAACTCAATTCAGTAAAGTTTCAGGTTGCAAAATAAACATACAAAAACCAGTAGCTTTTTGTATACTAATGATGAACTCACTGAAAGAGAAAATAAGAAAGAAATCCCATTCATAAGAGTTCCAAAAAATCAAATATTTTAAAGATTCATTTATTTATTTGAAAGGCAGAGTTCTAGAAAAAGAGAGAGAGAGAGAGAGAGGCCGGTGCCGTGGCTCAATAGGCTAATCCTCCACCTAGCGGCACTGGCACACCAGGTTCTAGTCCCAGTCAGGGTGCCGGATTCTGTTCCGGTTGCCCCTCTTCCAGTACAGCTCTCTGCTGTGGCCAGGGAGTGCAGTGGAGGATGGCCCAAGTGCTTGGGCCCTGCACCCCATGGGAGACCAGGATAAGCACCTGGCTCCTGCCTTCGGATCAGCATGGTGCGTCGGCCGCAGTGTGCCAGCCATGGCGTGTCAGCCATGGCGGCCATTGGAGGGTAAACCAACAGCAAAAGGAAGACCTTTCTCTCTGTCTCTCTCTCTCACTATCCACTCTGCCTGTCAAAAAAAAAAAAAAAAAAAGAGAGAGAGAGAGAGAGAGAGAGAGAGAAAGTCTTCCATCCACTGGTTCACTCCCAAAATGGCCATAACCACTAGAGCCGGGCCAATCCGAAACCAGGAGCCTGGAGCTTCTTCTGGGTCTCCCACATGAATGCAGAGGCCTGAACACTTGGGTCCTCTTCTGCTGTCTTTCCCAGGCCATAGTAGCTGGATTGGAAGTGGAGCAGCTGGGACTTGAACCGGCATCCATATGGGATGCAGACAGTGCAGACGGGACTTTAATTTGCTTTGCCACACCATTGGCCCCAATAATTTTTTTGAAAGAAAAACTTTTTATTTTGAAACTATAATTCAGTACCTAAATGGCAATTTGTTTCATTGTAGTTTATATACCAAAACCTGACCCAGATTGATTTTCCCACTTAGCATTCATTCTCCATGCAATGTCTAATATCACACAGAACAGATTCGTTATTGCAGAAATAATTATTTTCTTTGTCACACTTAAACCTTGAATCATTTATTGCCATGAAAACAGCATGATAACGACAAAAAAAAAAAAAAAAAAAAAACAGACAGGTCAATGAAATGATATAGAGAAACCACAAAGAAACCCATGTGTCTGTGGCCAACTGATGTTCAACAAAGGTGCCAAGAGAACTTACTGAGCAAAGAGCAGTTGCAAGAACTGGGTATCCATATATTGAAGAATGCAAACAAATCCTTATCTCAGAAACCAAGCAAAATTGATTAAAACCTTAAGTGTAAAGCCTGAAACGTTAAACCTACTAGAAGAAAACAGAAGAAAATACCACGACACCTTGATCAAATTCCGCATGTATCAAAACTGCACAGTATGACCAGTATAAAATAATTGCTAATTAAAAATTGAGTAGAAATAAATCTCAAGTGTTAGTTCAGCATGTGTTGCAGTGGTGTATGAGAATATATCTTCCTGACATTCCCAATAACACACGTCACTTTTCTGTGCTATGCAAAATAAGCTGCCACTCTTCCAAACTCCAAATGCCCTGTCTCCCAGAAAAGCATTTACTCCGTGTCTGACTCCAGACTTTCAACATTCCCTCTCTCCTGCTTACACACAAGTCATTCAAAGATGGTTCTCAATATGCCCTCACCACATCTACTGGTTGGACTGCATCTGTGTCTGTCTCTGCCTTCCTTCTTGAAGTCTTGGGCAATTGGTATCCTAACAAGGTCAAACCACTGTCTTGATGGGCTCGACCCCTTGCTACCACATAACTCACAATCATGACCTGGCAGTTCTCCTTCATCCTCAGTCTCCCTCTCTGCCCTGGTTCATTCCCTTCTTCCAACTCAGGTTGCAATTTTGAACATTTTGAAATAGAAATATCTTGTCCTTTCATTGTCCCCATTTTCTTTTCTCCCTGTAATGTACTCCTTAAAAGGATTTGTTTAATCTTATCTCCCATTCCTGTCTTGCCTTTTCTCTTCAAACCCTCTCAGCCAAGTTTTCACCTATTTGCCATGAGACTGCTCTACTAATGTAAAATACAATTCCCATTTTGCTAAGTCCAGGACTTAGAAAAATATTTTGCATGGAGCGTGAACTTTAAAAATATTATTGAGTATGTAAGTGCTCAATAAATGCTTGTTAAATGGAGACCTAGGAGGAAAAAAAGGAATGACAGACAATTCCTGTGGTTTCTTCAATGGCTCAGCTTCTTCTTCTGCACGTTTCATTCGCTGAACTGTCTGGAGACTTCACTATCTAAGCTTGTCACATGAATCCATTAGGGCCTGTTATTTCTCTCTTCCACCTTGCCTCTCATGTTACTATATTGCTTACCTTATCTGGCAGTCTAGGGGTAAAAAATGTGTCTCACAGAGCAGGTGCTTAGGATGATTATACGGTAGAACATGGGGTCCCAAGGGCCATTTTGTATACATAGGATTCTCTTCTCTACTGTAAAGGGAAATAGGTGGAAAAAGTTAAAGTCCCTTTCCTTTCACATCATATCTTAAATCAAAGGGTGAAATACATGTTGTATATAGGAAGCTTCAGACACATTGGCTCATAATTACAAAGCAAATAATGTGGCAATTTTTGCTGATATGTCTGAATTGAGAAGCAGTTTGGCATTAACAGCCAAGAAACTGTATGCTTATCAAGGTAATAGGACTCTTCAAATATCTCATAGAAAATGTGTTATGTAAAAAAAAAAAAAAGAATGAAAACTATGCATGGATGTCAAAATTCTCTTGCACCAAAATAAACGTTTCAATTTCATTTTGGCAAAATCATTTTAAGTCCTCTCATACGTTTTCGCATATTGTACCTTTAAGAAAATAGGCAGAGCCGGCGCCGTGGCTCAATAGGCTAATCCTCCACCTTGCGGCGCCGGCACACCGGGTTCGAGTCCCGGTCGGGGCGCCGGATTCTGTCCCGGTTGCCCCTCTTCCAGGCCAGCTCTCTGCTGTGGCCAGGGAGTGCAGTGGAGGATGGCCCAGGTGCTTGGGCCCTGCACCCCATGGGAGACCAGGAAAAGCACCTGGCTCCTGGCTCCTGCCAGGATCAGCGCGGTGCGCCGGCTGCAGCGGCGGCCATTGGAGGGTGAACCAACGGCAAAAAGGAAGACCTTTCTCTCTCTGTCTCTCTCTCTCACTGTCCACTCTGCCTGTCAAAAAAAAAAAAAAAAAAGAAAATAGGCAATTAGCCTCTGTTTGTATTTGCAGGGAGAGTAGCCCAATGACTGAAGCGGAGAGTAGGAACAGGAGGGCATGGCTTTAGTTCCTACTGCCTCAGTAGTTTACCTGAATGCAGCCAGTACAAGGGACCCAAGACCGAATGGGTTTGATACTTTGAGAACAAAGCAACAATATGCTTTACAATAAGCACCAAAATATTCTCCAACTTAGGACAAACAGAAAAAAAGTTACATTGACATATAATAATATGTAAAGTATGAATGAATCAGTTAAATAGGAAAACGTAAATAATCAAAATTTATATGCAACAGTGTGCCTTTATACATTTCCTTTACTCATTATTTTAAAATGTTTTTCTAAGATTATTTAATAAATTGATAGGCCAGTCAATTATATCTTTAAAAATAAGAATGTGTTTTCTCATGCCCCTACCCACTTTCCAGTAAGTAATTGCTCTCCAGTTTGAGAACACATGAGGAGTAAGGGATTTGCTGTTAGCTGCAGGCCATAGGCTGGGGTGGTCTCCCATATGTGGTGTTTTTTGCTTCACTTCACCTTGGAGATTAATTTAAATCATGTGTGCATGTACTAGTGGGGTTGTTTTCAATAAGATGTGCTACTGAATGATATGCTACTTCATTCTACTAATTATAAGTCAAACTCTAGGTAAGAAAAGGAGAAAAAAACAACATTGGAGAAATGGTATTTAAAATGTACCACATTACAAAGCATGACAAATCAGAGTGAATACTCTTGGCACCAAAAAATATTTTATAATTACCTGGTTAAACTAATTAGAGAAGTCATCATGTGCAGAAATGTTTAGCTAAAAAGCATAGATATGTCTAAAATAAATGGGATAAAAAGTGAAGTCACTTTTATATCATTGTGAAACCTTTATCTCTTTTCTTTCCTATGGATCATCCATAGACACTGCATTTTTATTTTTCCTGATGCAAAGTGGTCATGGTGCAGAATATGATTTCTTTTTACTCTCTTTGCTGAAAACCCTACAGGTCAAATAAGGCATCTTCCAGCTACCTAGAAATGTAAATCAGGGGTTCAGTAGGATAGGTGGTGAGGACATGCATTTGCAGGAAAAGGTGATGAGTTAGAAAAAATGCTTGGTACACTTAATGATTAAACATTATAAAGTGTGTGTAACTTGGAAAATACAGAGACAAGAAAAAGTGTCAGGTATCAGCTTAGCAAAAGCAAAGTGCATTCACTGTAAGTATATTTGCTTCAACTATCATAATACATTGGGCTACTCTTTTATGATTGTTTATAAATTTAGTAATGTGCAATGAGAATTTTTGAACCCACAAAATAATCTCCCACAAGAACTTTAAAAATGGAGATGTTTCCCTTATCTTTTTGTGCCACAATCACTCAGTTCCTCCCCTTCTGTAGAATTCAGAGGTGACTTCTCTAAATAAAATTTGTGAGTGAATAGTTTCAGGATATTAACAATATATTTACGTTAATCTTTGCAATTTTCTGAGGGTCTCATATTGACCCTATTTCAGTCTTCCAAAGTAGGAAGGAAATTCACATCCGAATAATAAAACAAAAATAATCTATTTTAATCTGAGATCCGGCATTAAACTTTGAAGTTCTCAAGAGAAATGACAGATACAAAGGTAGTTAATTCTTCCAACCTCAAGACCTTGATTTTTGAATCTCAATGTCACATAATTTTTGGCATAAAACAACAAAAATCGGGCCCCAGGACTTAATAACTCTCATGATTGATTTTTTTTTCCCATCAAAGGATTGAATTAACCAGAAGTTGGTTAGAAAAAGAAATACATTTCAGACAGAAAGTAGTAAGACTTAGGAAGAATGAGTTGGGATATGGTAATTCCAAACTAAGAGAACTGCAAATTGATTTTGACATTTCTGAAATAAAATTTAAGTCTATACAATTGGAGGAACAGGGTGAACATAGACATTGTGTGCAACATAAAATTTGCATTGAAACTTGAAATTAGAGTTCACAAGAATTGAAACATGTATAAATCATTGCATGGCAGATGTTTGATCTTCCAGTCATAGACTCCAGCTGGGATGCTTAAACACTGGAGTAATGGGGTTCCTACCCAACACTGGAGTAATGGGGTTCCTACCCAACACTGGAATAATGGGGTTCCTACCCAACACTGGAGTAATGAGGTTCCTACCCAACACTGGAGTAATGGGGTTCCTACCCAACTCCAGCTCCTGACTCCTGTTTCCAGGTAATGCGTATGCCGGATAGCATCAGCGATGCTCTAGTAATTGAGTCTCTTCCACCCATGTGGAAGCCATGAAATAAATTCCCAGCTTTGGGTCAACCTTGTTGTGGCTACTGTGGGCGTTTGAGGAATGAACCACAGCATGATAACTCATTTTCTCTCAAATAAAATAAATAAATAGTTTCATATCTCTATAAGTATAATAATTCTTAGAAGCAGAAGTTAGTGATGAAAGTGTCTTGGCCAGTTCCGCGGCTCACTAGGCTAATCCTCCACCTGTGACGCCGGCACCCTGGGTTCTAGTCCCAGTTGGGGCGCCAGTTCTGTCCTGGTTGCTCCTCTTCCAGTCCAGCTCTCTGTTGTGGCCCGGAAAGGCAGTGGAGGATGGCCCAAGTGCTTGGGCCCTGCACCCGCATGGGAGACCAGGAGGAAGCACCTGGCTCCCGGCTTCGGATTGGCGCAGTGTGCTGGCCATAGCAGCCATTTGGGGGGTGAACCAACAGAAAAGGAAGACCTTTCTCTCTGTCTCTCTCTCACTGTCTAACTCTGCCTGTCAAAAAAAAGTGTCTAATTTAGTAACCTATTATTTAAATATATGCCAGAGCATGTCCTGGACATAAAAAACATATTCAGTTCACCTTAAAGATAGAGGGACATACAGACACACAGTCTCTTTTTTAATGGTATTTGCATTCTTGCTGATTCAGTTTTCATTGCTTATATTTTACTATGAAAAAGATGAAATTGGAGTCGAGTTATCTTGATGATCTATAAGCCCATCTGCAAATAAGCATTAACAAACAACAGCCACACAGTGAATGTTATAAGTAAATTAATTGGTTAATGAAATAAGTAATGACTTTAACATATAATTTATTTGTACTTTTTCCTGTGTTGGGTAAGAAAAGCAAACAATAATTATATAAAAATAAAATGCAATTAATTTCACAATTTTACAAAACTGGTGGATCATTCTGGTGGTGCATTTTTGATTGTTATTTGCTTTCTAAACTTTTATCAAAAACACTACTTGACATTATATATCCTACATTTTTGGGATCAAAAGAGGTCATACTCTACTAATCTATATTAATATAATGAATATCATTCAATATATTAATGTTTTGCATGTGTTGAAATAATTTTTCTGGCCAATGACATCATGTACTACTTGATGATCTTTTATATTAGTAAGTTACATTATGTAAGAAAATGCCTTAATGATTTTTGAATGAATGCAGTTCCTAGGCCAGGATTCTGAATATTTCTAACTATATATCACACTGAACTCAAGCTAGATTTGATGTATTCAATTCTTGAAGCTCCTTCCTACATATGGAAACTGAATTCAATAATCTTTATCAGTGTATTAAACCATGATACAGGAACGTATTAGCTGAACTTTCCTGTGATGCTTCAATACTCCCGACTCTTCTTGTAAATATAAATGCAGATGCAAAGAGAAGTGGGTTCACAGTGGAATTTTCTCTCTAGAAAGCAATATTCAACCACTTAGTCGAGTGAGAAAACATCTGAAATATATAGAATGCGTTTTGAAATGCCCCAACCCCTTTTCTTTCCAGCTGAGTGAGCTTCTAAACACTGTCTTCTCATTTAAATATTTCCATCTTCCTGCCATATGCTGTGTTATTTTTTAATGGAAAACGTGTGGTTAAAAGTTATCAGCAAAGAGTTTTTTTTTTTTTTTTTTTTTCAACAGATAAATAACCAGGTGGAGCCGTTCTTACCATTTAAAATAGATTGGACAAAGCCTATCAGGTTGCATTTGTTTTAATCTGAGCCCTGGTGGAAGAGATTAAAAGAAGCAGATTTGCTCATCACAAGTAGAAGACAATCGCTCTCATCCGTCTTTTAACTGGATTTGGCATTGTGCAGTCATAAACCAGAAAGGCATGTTAATCCATAAATATCACCTTCCCCACAGCTCAATTTTAAGATTAGAAAGTCTATTCAGTTGTGTGTGTGTGTGTGTGTGTGTGTGTGTGTGTTTCCATTTCAAATAACAGGGTCATTAATAAAAAAAACACATGACTGAGAGACTTCTGCTGCTTTCCATCTTCATAGAAAATTCATACTTCCTCAGGTCAAATATTCTGGAGCACTATTAAACTGACACAATTGGGCTGGCATTGTGGTGTCATAGGTAAAGCTGCTGCCTGAGGCACTGGCATACCATATGGATACTGGTTCAAGTCCTGGCTGCTCCACTTCCGATCTAGCTCCCTAATAATGTACCTGGTAAACCAGTGGAAGATGGCCCAAGTGCTGGGGGAGGGGGGGGAGGAGGAGGAGGAGGAGGTGGAGAAAAAAGAAACTAATTGCCAAAGATAGACCAAAATTAAACTTAACAGAAGACATTTATTGGTCTAATATTTGGGATTGACTATGTGTTCGTTGCTTTCACTTATTCATACTCAGCCAATTATTCTGCAAAACAAGATGAGTTGCTATGGCAGACATACTCTAACGGGGCCCAGTGAGGCTTCCCTCTGGTACAAATGCCCTTGGGCAACCCTCTCCTCCTGAACGAGGCCTTTGACTTGCTTTAAACAAGTCAAACACGGCAGAGGTGTGGGGTGACTTCCAACTGCGATTGCCATGTGGTTGAACAGCCACATTTTGTCTCCTCACTTTACCTACTCAGCGGGAGCACTGGCGAGGAACTGAGCTCCTGAACCTAAAGGCCTGCAAGAAATGGAACCATGCGGACAAGGCTTGTCAACAGCGTCATCCCCAGTCAGACCTCAGCTCCAGTCCATAATTTATTGTAGATGGGAAACCCTGGAGCAGAGGACCTAGCCAAGCTGTGCCTAGCTTTCTGATCCACAGAAACTCTGATAAAATAAACGTTTATTGTTTTATTCTGTGAGTTTGTGACAAATTGCTACACACAGCAGGAGATAATTAATAGATCATTATTATAGCCCTGTTATAGTTATAGCCATTAAAGTCTCACTTCTAACAATTCTTCACTTCTAAGGCAGAAAACAAAACAAAAAATTAATTAATTAAAAACTTAAAAAATTAAATAAACAAAAAACAAAAAATATGATCTGAAACTATAGTAACTGGGCTTGAATCTTACCAATTGCATTTTTAGCTTGCCTGTTAGGGGATTGTCACTTTTAATCTGCTTTTTGATTTTCAAGGCACTCATACATTTTGTCATCAGATATTCATTTTTTAAAACATGTACTCATTTATTTATTTGAGTGGCAGAATGACAGAAAGAGACAAGTCTTCCACCTGCCAGTTTACTCCCCAAATGACTACAACAGCCAGGAGGCGGGAATTCTATCCTGGTCTCCCACATGGATGGCAGTGGCCTAGGTGCTTGGGCTACCTTCTGTTGACTTCCCAGGTGCAGTAGCAAGATGTTGGAACAGAAGTAGGGCAGCCAGGATTTGAACCAGCTCTCAGATATCCATGCCACTCTTCCAAGTGGTGGCTTAACCTGCTATGGCACAACAGCAGGCCCTGTCTTCAGATATTCACATGCAAAAACAGTTTGGAGTCCATACTGCTAATGCTACAGATTTGGTACTCACTAAATGCCCAGCTTCACAACTCCTGGTTTTCACTTTGCAAAGAAATATCTAAATGCCAAATAGCATTTCTGTTGTCATTATTTCAGAGGATTGCTTAGGATCCTGGGAGAGTCATTATTGCTATTTGTGAACAGATTCCACACTAGCAATATTCAAACATTTAACAAGTACCTATTAAATGAATGAATGAATGAATGAGAACAGAAACCTTACACTTGTCTTTGATTTTAAAATCTCTTAATGTTACATTAACAGAATCAAGGGTGGTGGCTATTTCCTAGTCTCCTTTTAGGTAAGCATGACCATGCCAGCAAGGACAGGACAACAATATGTTTAATTTTTTCATTGGCTTAAAATATGTTATGTAGTTATATACTGACAAAATCATTCTAAGGCCAATGGAGCGATTTTATATTGCCTTAGATAATCAGAATACATGAATTAAATCAGTAAGACATTGCTTTACTTACCCAGCATTAAAGAATCATTTTTAAGAGATATTTTTATTTATGGGGTCGGTGCTGTGGCAAAGTGGGTAAAGCCACCACCTGCAGTACCTGCATCCCATGCCAGTTTGCGTCCCGGCTGCTCCACTTCCAATCCAGCTCTCGCCTATGGCCTGGGGAAATAGATGAAGGTGGTCCAAGTCCTTGGGCCCCTGCACCCACGTGGGAGATCCAGAAAAAGCTCCTGGTTCCTGGCTCCTGGCTTCAGATCTGTGCAGCTCCGGCCGTTGTGGCCAACTGGAGAGTGAACCAGCAGATGGAAGACCTCTCTCTCTCTGCCTCTCCTTCTCTCTGTGTAACTCGGACTTTCAAATAAATAAATGTAAAAAAGATATATTTATTTATTTGAAATGCAGAATTACAGATAGGCAGAGGCCAAGGCAGTGAGAGAGAGAGGTCCTCTATCCACTGCCTTACTCCACAAATGACCGCAACTACCGGAGCTGGGCCAATCCAAAGCCAGGAGCCTGGAGCTTCTTCTGGGTCTCCCATGTGGATGCAGGGGCCCAAGGAACATCTTTTGCTGCTTTCCCAGGTGCATCAGCAGGGAGCTGATGTTAGAAGCATATGTTAGAGAATAAATTTTATGGATTTTCTAGCATAGCAAGATAGGAAAGTAGTACATTAGCAAATACATGAAGAATGCTACTCTACACTATTAATAAATTTAATTTTCAGCACGCACTAAGTATTAAGTATATGACCAAGCACTGTACTAATGACATTCCTGTTCTTAAAGTAATTAATTTCCACAAAGGCCATATGTGATATTCTAATTTTATAGATGAGAAAGTAAGTTTTGGAAAGATAATAAATTCTCTCAGAAGTGATACATTCAGTTATGTAGGAGAATAGAAATTTAAATATAGCTATTCAAATTTTTAAAAAGATTATTTATTTATTTGAGAGGTAGAGTTATAGGTAGAGAGAGGGAGAGACAGAGAGAAAAGTCTTCCATCTGCTGGCTCATTCCCCAAATGACCGCAACAATAGGAGCTGAGCCCACCTGAAGCCAGGAGCCAGGAGCCAGGAGCTTCTTCCAGTTCTCCTAAGTGGATGTGGGGGCCCAAGCATTTGGGATATCTTACACTGTTTTCTCAGGCCATAAACAGAGAGCTGGATCTGGAGAGGAGCAGGTGGGACATGAGCTGGCACCTAAATGGAATGCTGATGCCACAGGCAGAGGCTTAGCATACTGCACCACAACGCCAGTCCCAGCTATCCAAATTAATTACTAAACTCTTCTGCCTTTCCACATCAAGACTATCTATATATGCATATATGTATAAACATCTCAAACACTTTTCACACCTCCATAGTCATCGTTGAAGCACAAACTGTTATCATCATCATCATCATTTTATTGATAGCCAATCATTAGTAAATTCCATAAAATTGTAATTTATTTCAGTAAAAAGGGAAATGGCAGAAATCTTACCATATTAAATAAAAAAATTTCTTAGGAGACGCTTTGCCAATGATACAATTCACCAATTCTGTTGTTAATATATTCATTTTTTTTTTTGACAGAGAGAGAGAGAGACAGAGAGAAAGGTCTTCCTTTTCTGTTGGTTCACTCCCCAAATGGCTGCTATGGCCAGCGCACTGCGCCAATCTGAAGCTGGGAGCCAGGTGCTTCCTCCTGGTCTCCCATGTGGATACAGGGCCCAAGCACTTGGGCCATCCTCCACTGCCTTCCTGGGCCACAACTGGGACAGAATCCGGTGCTCCAACTGGGTCTAGAACCCGTGGTGCCGGTGCCGGAGCATCAGCCTAGTGAGCCGCGGCGCTGGCCAAAATGTTCATTTTCAAAAATCTTATTTATTTATTTGAAAAACAGAGTGGCAGAGAGAGGCAAGGGTGGGGGGATTTTTTCATCCACTGGTTCAATCTCTAAATGCCCACAACAGCCAATGCTGAGTGAAGTCAAAGCCATAAGTACTCTACCCAGGTCTCCCGTGTTTTTTGGTAGGAACCCAAATATTTAGGTCATCATCCACACCCTCCTATGTGCATTAGCAAAGAGATGAATCGGAATCAAAATAGCTGGGACACAAATCCATACTCTGATAAGACAGTTCCCCAAGTGGCAGCTTAACCTGGCCCACCACAATGTCTTCCCCTGTTTTCAACCATTTCCTTACCTTACTATTGTAAATAACTTGGGGAATTATAATGAAGTTTGTAAATACATTGAGAATAATGTGTTCAGAAACTTCTAGGTCATAAAATACCAAATATATTAATTATTTGTATTCAATTTTATTTTCCACTGGGGTGGGGTCAGTTTTTTAACATTAGTCAGTGATCCCCAAATCCATTTTTTAATGAGAGTATTTAAGGGCAGTAGCAGTCAAAGTCTCAAAAACAATTTTAGAATTGCCATCATCAATCGATTTGTTAATACTATTCCTGAGGTTGATAATTTTTCCAATGAGAACTTCATAGAGAGGAAACAAAAAAATCTTATCAATGTGCTCCTATTTTTAATAAAATAATATGTTATAACAGTATTTCTTTCTAGTGAAAAAGACTATGAGGCCAGCGCCGCGGCTCACTAGGCTAATCCTCCGCCTTGCGGCTCCGGCACACCAGGTTCTAGTCCCGGTCGGGGCGCCGGATTCTGTCCCGGTTGCCCCTCTTCCAGGCCAGCTCTCTGCTGTGGCCAGGGAGTGCAGTGGAGGATGGCCCAAGTGCTTGGGCCCTGCACCCCATGGGAGACCAGGAGAAGCACCTGGCTCCTGCCTTTGGATCAGCGTGGTACACGGGCTGCAGTGGCCATTGGAGGGTGAACCAACGGCAAAGGGAAGACCTTTCTCTCTGTCTCTCTCTCTCACTGTCCACTCTGCCTGTCAAAAAATAAAAAAATAAAAAATAAAAAAAAGACTATGAAGCAGTCTTTTCATATATGATCTTATAATTGCAATAGAGGCACATGGAAGCGAACACAGGAATTCCAATCACTATAATTGGGCTCAAGTCTGTTTACTTACCAGATAGGTTAAATGGGATAGCTGGCCAAACCTTTTCTGTCTTATTTTCCTCAAGTGCAAAGTAAAGAGATGAACTCATGAGATTACAGGAATTAAACAACAAATATTTAAATAAGTGATTAAATCATTGTAACTGTTATTATCCATTGTGAGATTGTAATATTTAAAGTGAATTAGAATAGCTGAAAATATCTTGAGAGTTCTATGTTGAAGATACTTTTGTATAATTAATGCATGGAACAGTTTATGGAAGTGGGGTGTGTATATACAACATGTGATCTCAAACCAGAGGTTTTAATTTAAAATATTTTTGGAATTTTTTTTCTTATTTCCTTGCTTGCTTGCTTGTTTGCTTTTCCTTCCTCCCCTCCCCTGCTTTTTTTTTTTTTTTTTTCTAATTTAGATCCCACATTTAAGGGAGAACATGCGGTATTGTCTTTCTGTGTCTGATCACTCAACATAATGGTTTCAAGTTCCAATCATTTTGCTGCAAATGATAACATTCATGTATCTATTTGTGGGTTCAGCATTGTGGCATAGCTGCTAACGCCACTACCTGCGAAGACAACATCCCATAGGGGCTCCAGTTAGAGTCCCAGCTGCTCATTTCCCATCCAGCTCCCTGCTAATGACCTGGAAAAGCAGCAGAGGATTGCTACGTCCTTGGGCCCCTGCACCTATGTGGGAGATCTGAAAGAATCATGGCTCCTGGCTTCAGCCTGGCCCAGCCCTGGCTTCTGTGATCATTTGCAGAGATAACTAGTGGTTGGAAGATTCTCTTCCCTCCCCCACCCGTGTATGTGTGTGTGTGTGTGTGTCCCTCTCTGTGTGACTCTGCTTTTCAAATGAATTAAATAAATCTTTGTTTTTAAAACATTCATATGTCCATTCATCTGATGACAGATACTTTGGTTGCTTCCATATTTTGGCTATTGTGAACAGTGCTGCTATAAATATGGTAGAGCAGGCATCTCTTTGATACAATGTGTTCAGGATTTATGGACACATACACAGTAGTGGGATTTCTGGATCATGTGGGAAGTCTATTTCTACACTTTTTTAAAAAATCAGAATATTTCATTTACTATTTTGGGGATAATCTATTTTAATTCACATTACAGTTACAGGCTTATTGGCTCCACTAAACAAAGGGTTCAAAAGCTAAACAGTAAAAGACCATAGGTGAGTGCTAACAAAAATCAAATGAAAAGATATGTACATGTATATACATATATAGGTATATACATACTGCTTCAATAAAAAGTGGGCTATTGGGCACCTTAAACCCTTAAGTTTAGGACACCTTTTGTTGATTTGCTTGTAATCAGTAGATTGCTAAAATGACACTGATTAACTTATAAGGATAGATAATCAAGGTGATATAGAGTTTTGTTCCTTTTTTCTAACTTGAATACTTTTGTTGGATCCCTAAGCCACTCTATAACTTCTTGTTCTGCCTCAGCCTGGTCAGCTCAGACTCTGTGTGATCTCTGCTGAGTAGACATGCATATTAGTGATGAAGAGTCCATGTGCCTATAGTTCCTCATTACAGAGAAAGCCCAGCCATTCCAATCTTCTTGATTTAAGGTCTAGAAATCATGATGGAGAGAACAGATATCCCTATAGTCTCTTCCCCAATTCCTGATCATATAATGTTCTCTAAGAACAATAATGTGCTAATTTTTATTAAGTTTTGGATGTTAAGTTACATAGCAATAATAATGGAAATTCAAAGAGCATGGATCAAAATGGAGTAAAACTTCTCCATAGCAATCCTGAAAGATGGATGCTCTAGTACATCATGTTTCTAAGAAAATTTTCCTCACCAAAAATTTTATATCCAGGGTGAGCATTGAGATTCAATCAGTTAAGCTGCCACTCTGTATGCCTGTATGCCATATAGGAGTGCTAGTTCAAGTCCCAGCTCCTCCTCTTCCAATTCAACTTTCTGACTAATGTACTCAGGAAGGCAGCAGATCATGGCTCAAGTATATGGGATCCATCCACCCTCATGAGAGATTCAAAGGGAGCTCCTGGCTCCTGGTTTTGGCTTTTGTCACACCTTTTTGTTGTAGCCATTTGGGAGAGTAAGCCAGCAAATGGAAGAGTAAGCCACCCCACCTTTCAAAAATATCTTTAAATAAATTCTGCGTTTAGAGAAACCACCGCAATGAGTGAAAACAAAGACTATTTTAGATCTAAAAAATAATTTTCATACATAATTTCTCAGGATGTTCCATCAAATATGGGAATAAAGATAGAGAAATATTGGAAATCCAAGAAGCAGTAGGTCCTGCATGTATGAATCCAAGGACATTTTCTTACTAGTAAAGGGAGAACTCAGAATGATAATTTTTCATCTGGCTTTGTTAGAAGCCAGGACCACTTTAATAGACACATCCTGGAGGGACCATCACATGAAAATGATTCAAACTTGCCATATCTCAAAAGTTTGAAAATATTACAGCAATTTAGACATTTCCTTATGGAAATCCCAAAGGTCATTTAGAGGTAAAAATTTTAAAAAATCGATAAATATACTATATCCACATAAAACAATTTTTAACTTCAGGAAAGAAGAAATTGTGAAAACAAAATAAACTACAATTATAATATTATGCATTGTCTGCTTGAATGTCTAGTGTCATATTAATGAAAGTTGGCAAATAAAACACTGGGACAGAAAGGCCATCATCTGAAAAGTAAATCATATATTTGGTGTTTTTAGAAGCAACGAATCACCTTTTTTTTTAAGTAGAGAAGCTGAGAGACTATATTTACTTGGCATGTCAAGAAAAGTTATTTTGCAAAATGCAGTTAAACAGCCAATGAAAGAGCATCAATGCCAGCTGAACTTACTGCTCTGTGCAATCTGTTAAATTCAGTGTATGTGGGTATGTGTGAACAGGAAAAATCTGTCACTGCCAATATCCTTGTGAAAACATTCAAATAATGCATAACTTGTTCTTTTAAATCTGACGGATGAGTTAGTTATTTGGGAATAATATGTTGTTACAATTACTGCTCTCCAAAGACTAACAACATTGAATTTTCCCTTTTTTTCTGCTTAATCACCTCACTAAGTGACTTTGTCTGTGTATGACTTTTTTTATAGTAATGTTAATAATTTTTTTAGTCTCTCAATATATCACACTGGTTCTATCTTCACATACCTTGGATCTGAAATTTCTCACAGCTGCCATGCTAAACACTTTGATCCAAAACAGCATTTTCTCTCTGTCTCATGAGCGTCTGCAATAATTTCTAGTCCATTTTTTCCTAATGAAAATTTAAAATAGACATGTCCACACACAATATATTTAAAAGGAAAGCTAGGCATTAAGACTCTTTTTTTTTTTTTTTTTTTTTTTTTTTTTTTTTTTTTTTTTGGCCAGGCAGAGTTAGACAGTGAGAGAGAAAGACAGAGAGAAAGGTTTTCCTTCTGTTGATTCATTCCCCTAATGGCCGCTACGGCCAGCACTGCACCTATCCCAAGCCAGGAGCCAGGTGCTTCCTCCTGGTCTCACATGCGGGTGCAGGGGCCCAAGTACTTGGGCCATCTTCCACTGCCCTCCCAGGCCACAGCAGAGAGCTGGACTGGAAGAGGAGCAAACGGGACTAGTGCCTGGTGCCCCAACCAGGACTAGAACCCGGGGTGCCTGCACCGCAGGCGGAGGATTAGCCAAGTGAGCAATGGCGTCGGCCCTGTTAAGACTTAAATCTAGTTACTTGAGCCCCTCATGACTACTCAAATTGTTGCTATTTTCTCAACACTCAAAAGTGGCTTTTGCTGATGCTACAACTGAATTCTCCATCTTTAACTCATGCAAAGAATTGCTACATGGACCACAGTAAAAGTGCTAGCAATCCCTCACTCCATTTTTACAGCTATTTGTTTATGGATTCTTAGCTTTTACAGTTATCATGGTGTCTGAAACTCTGCTATTCTTTGCAAAATATAATTCCATTTATATGATTTTAAAATGCAGTTAGCATAGGAGCCTTGATCTGTCACAAAGTAGTCTATCCCGCTCTTGGTTCTCTCTAGCCCCCTCCTCTGGTCTCTTGGCTCTCTCTCTTGGCTCCTCTCATCTCTCTTCTCTCTCTTCTCTCCTTGCTAGCTTCTCTCCTCTCTGTTTCTCTCTTATTCTCTCTTTCCCTG
This sequence comes from Oryctolagus cuniculus, assembly GCF_964237555.1. Classification (NCBI taxonomy): domain Eukaryota; kingdom Metazoa; phylum Chordata; class Mammalia; order Lagomorpha; family Leporidae; genus Oryctolagus; species Oryctolagus cuniculus. The sequence continues at coordinate 95,129,507 of NC_091444.1, read as the reverse complement.
TGCTGCCCCTTCACTCCGGTCTGTTGGGTCTTCCCCAATAAACCCTTTCCCTTAAAAAAAAAAAAAAAAAGTAGTCTATCTCATCAGAAAATAGATATGATTGGATTTTCACTTAATAAATATATTAATATTTGTAATATTTATAATTATTAATATATTTTCATTAATTCAAAGTTTTCAAAAATCAATCTTGGTAAATTCTCTGGGAAAGCACCAGTAAGCAATATCATCGGAATTAAAGAGCACATGATCATAAATAAATTAAACAGGGACAATAAAGATAAAAAGGAAATTATATAAACAAATTTAGATTAAATACATTTGAATAATTAGATAATTTAAAAAATTCTCACAAGAACATAAATTGTTAACAATGATGCAAATAAGATGGAATGCATTATAATCATGTAATGCTAAACAAATCTCCACAAGTTCAATGAATTCTAACAAAATAAGTCAAGAAATAAATAATGCCAAATTTATAGCAAATTTCCAAATGTAAAAACAGAAGTGGAAAGGGTTGGTACTGTGGCATAGTGAGTTTAAGCCCTGGCCTGGAGCTATGGTATTCCATGTGGGCGCCAGTTTGAGTCCTCGTTGCTCCTCTTCTAATCCAGCTTGCTGCTAATGCGCCTGGGAAAGCAGCAGAGGATGGCTCTTATCCTAGGGCCACTGTACCCATGTGGGAGACCCAGAAGAAGCTCCTGGCTCCTGGCTTCGGATAAGTGTGGCGGTGGCCATCGGAGGGTGAACCAACAAAAAAGGAAGACCTTTCTGTCTCTGTATCTCTCTCACTGTCCACTCTGCCTGTCAAAAAAAAAAAAAAAATTCCCTACCAGTTGTCAAGATGTATAATAAAACACTATTCTATTCACCACATTTCTGAATGAAGTAACATTTTCCACATTCTGGGGATTAGAACATGGGCATTTTTCTGGTAGAAATTTGAAAAAATGAATCTCATAAATTTAGAAAAATGAATCACATATAATTCACATAATGTGCAAAACCTCAAAACTCAATTGTAGTATTAATATAAAATAAAAGTTTAATGATGAAAATGTCTAGGTTATACTTGACTTTTAGAAATATGTCTTAAAAAGACTACAAAAAAGGTGAATTACTAAATTCTACTACCTTAAATTTCAGAATTAAAATATTCTGTTAAGAGAAGAAAAGGCTAGAAACAGATTTGGGAAAGTATTTACAGTGTAAAAAACTGATGATTACAAGAATAAAGCTCTGGTTATGTCACATTGTCCGCCCCATTCTCCTTTAAGTTCAAAACATTGGCTTTCAGGCAGGCGCTGCAGCTCACTAGGCTAATCCTCCACCTGTGGCGCCGGCACCTCGGGTTCTAGTCCCAGTTGGGGCGCCGGTTCTGTTCTGGTTGCTCCTCTTCCAGTCCAGCTCTCTGCTGTGGCCCGGGAGGGCAGTGGAGGATGGCCCAGGTGCTTGGGCCCTGCACCCCATGGGAGACCAGGAGGAAGCACCTGGCTCCTGGCTTCGAATCAGCGCAGCGCGCCAGCCGTATTAGCCATTTGCGGGGTGAACCAAAGGAAAGGAAGACCTTTCTCTCTGTCTCTCTCTCTTTCACTGTCTAAATCTGCCTGACCAAAAAAAAAAAAAAAAAGAAAAAAATTGGCTTTCAAGACCCTATAAAATCCTGCATCCATTTTTTCCCCTCTAGATTTTTATCCTTTTCCCTTCTAGAAACTTTTTATCAACTCAGGCCCCCCTGAACACAAAATTAATTTTTATATTGTTTTCAATTTTAGTAAGTTTCCATCTAAGTACAATTATATATATTTACATATATATATATATATATTTAATACTACAAACCGAGTGCTGTTTCCTTGGCACCAGACTATGAAGTGTGGAAACTTCATTGTTCACTCCATGGTTTCCTTCTCATCTGAGAATGTGCCATTCCTCCCATTTGTAGTGAATGAAGCATTTGTGCTCTTTATCTCTTCATGATTCCATTTCTTTCAAAAACTATCCAATCTTAGATTTTTTTTGGGGGGGTCTCTCTCTCTCTCTACTAAAATTCTAAGGACCACAAATATATTTTTTTTTTATTTTTTATTTTTGACAGGCAGAGTGGACAGTGAGAGAGAGAGACAGAGAGAGAAAGGTCTTCCTTTGCCGTTGGTTCACCCTCCAATGGCCGCCGCTGCAGCCGGCGCACCGTGCTGATCCGATGGCAGGAGCCAGGAGCCAGGTGCTTTTCCTGGTCTCCCATGGGGTGCAGGGCCCAAGCACCTGGGCCATCCTCCACTGCACTCCCTGGCCATAGCAGAGAGCTGGCCTGGAAGAGGGGCAACCGGGACAGAATCCGGCGCCCCGACCGGGACTAGAACCCGAGGTGCCGGCGCCGCAAGGTGGAGGATTAGCCTATTGAGCCACGGCGCCGGCTCAGGACCACAAATATATTAATCTTTTACCATCTTGATTAAAACTTACTTTTCATTCTGTCTGCATGCTTCTTATCCTTATTGTCCTCCCTGCAGTGTCCATATCCACCACCTTATTAACTTTTAAGCTGCTGCAATTATTCTTCAGTTTTTAAAATGTAAAATGTCCTAGAAAGAAGCAAATGATGTGTTTCTTACTTTCCAACTCATTCTTTTTAAAAATATCTTTCCTGTGGAGCCGGCAAGCCATATGGGCGCCGGTTCTAGTCCTGTCTGCCCCTCTTCTAAATCCAGCTCTCTGCTTTGGCTTGGGAAAGCACTGAAAGATAGACCAAGTGCTTGGGCCCCTGCACCCGCATGGGAGAACAGGAAGAAGCTCCTGGTGCCTGGCTTTGGATCAGCGCAGTTCCAGGCCAGGGTGACCATTTGGGGAGTGAACCAACAGAAGGAAGAAGTTTCTCTCTGTCTTTCCCTCTCACTGTCTGTAACTCTCTCTCTCAAATAAATAAATAAAATCTTTTAAAAAAATCTTTCCTGTAGCCACTGACCAATATCTACCCTTTTCTTGCTCATATTATCTAATATTTGGCCAATATGATTCCTTGATCTCCTGATTTTATTTATTGCTAACCATACAACAACTGTTTATGAATGAATACCTACCTATTGTGAAATTAATGATGGCAGGGGCCAGCGTAATGGTGCACTGGGTTGATCCTCCGCCTGCGGCGCCAGCATCCCATATGGGTTCCGGGTTCTAGTCCCGGTTGCTCCTCTTCCAGTCCAGCTCTCTGCTGTGGCCAGGAGGGCAATGGAGGATGGCCTAAGTGCTTGGGCCCCTGCACCCACATGGGAGACCAGGAAAGAAGCTCCTGGCTCCTTGCTTCGGATTGGTGTAGCTCCCGCCATGGCGGCCATTTGAGGAGTGAACCAATGGAAGGAAGACCTTTCTCTCACTTTCTCTCTCTCTCTCACCATCTGTAACTACCTGTCAAATAAACAAATAAAAAAAACTTTAAAAAAAAAAGAAATTAATGATGGTAAAAATAGAGTGAAAAGGGACATTGTAAAGGTACAGATAAGGTTTTATTTTGGAATTATTTTGAATCTCTTTAATTCAGGATTTCTGTCTATTTTGTAACACCGGAATAAACTGGTATTTCTATTGGTTGTCAAAATTGATATATTTTACTTTACTTATCCTTTAAAGAAATGTTGTTATGATCATACCTTACTAATGGAAGGTATAACAGATTGCTGCTCTAATTAATGACTTACCTATTGAGTATAATATATTTATTTTTTATTTTTTAAGATTTATTTATTTATTTGAAAGTCAGAATTACAGATTGGCAAAGGCAGAGGCAGTGGGAGAGGTCTTCCATCCACTGGTTCACTCTCCAAATACCCACAATAGCTGGAGCTGGGCTGATCTGAAGCAATGAGCCAGGAGTTTCTTCCAAGTTTTCCATGTGGGTGCAGGGGCCCAATGACTTGGACCATCTTCTCCTGCTTTCTTAGGTCACAACAGACAGCTGGATCAGAAGTGGAACATATGGGATTCGAACCTGTGTTTATATGGGATGCTGGCACTACAGGTGGTGGCTTTACCTGTTATGCCACAGCGCCAGCCCCAACTAGTATATATTTATTATCATGTTACAAGATTATTTGAAAAATAAGTTACGCAATAATGATAATGGTGTTGATGACGTTTAGGGCACTGACTTGGTTCCAGAATTGCTCTAGGTATTTCACATGTATATTTACATTCCATCTTCTCAGGAACCCCATGAAGTAGGAACCATGGCTGTTATTTTCAAAGAAAAGAAATTGATTAACATCAACTGCTAACATCAGTTTGAGATCACATGGTCTGAAACCACAGTCCACACTGAGTCATGTTGCACATCAACTTTAGCTATCAGCAGCACTTTCTTAGTCATTTACAATCTCCCCTCATTAATGCCTTTGGAATTAGATCCTTGGAACTATATCTGATCCAACTGGTGTTGCCACGGAAATAAATAGATTATTTCATTGGTGATGATCATTGAAATAAATGCATTACTTTATTTGAACATACCAAAATAGTAGTGGTGGCTAATTTGTACAAATTTACTAGTAAAGTATGAGAGACATATATTACTTGCTCTTTGGATTTTATTAGGAAATATTGTTTAAATATTCATGTTTTATCACTTAGTCACATGAGTATTAAAGCACATGAAATATGAGTTTATAGTGATATTAAATAAGTTATCATTTAGTAGTGTTGTTCATTTCAGTTTTCTTCTTTCATTTTCATGGTGATTCTGTTTCTGACACTGAAGGGAACTTCTTGTATCAGACACAGAGGTTCTCCATCACATAGAAAAGAGTACAAACCAATGTCCTTCAATACTCACTGTGTTTTAGTTTGGTATTTATTGAGAATAGTATCTGTAGGTCAGTATTACTAGCTAATGGATAATTCAATCTTCCTTGGTAGATAGATAAAGGATAGATAGATAGATAGATAGATATGCATATTTAAAATTTAAAACTTCCATTGGAAACTAACGTTTATTTCATTGCCTTTCTGACCAATAAAAATATGTTGTAAGGGCCTGAACATTTTAGTGATACAGAAATGAGGTATTCTATTATAAAAGAATATATTTTTTGACACATGTTGCTATTAATGCCTCTACAAGTGGTATGGAGTCTTAGCTTCATGATGTTTGGGAGAAGGTTACATTGAAAAGAATTACACAATATTACCTGTGGAAAAGGAAAATATTAAGTTTTAGTTTGAGGATAGGAAGGTTTTGTGTGAGACTAAAAAAATAGGCACTAGTCAGTGCAAAAACTAATACCATTAGGGTCGGCGCTATTGTGTGGTGGGTGAAGCTGCTGCCTGCTGTGTCGGCATACCAGGTGGGCACCGGTTTGAGACCCGGCTGCTCCACTTCCAATCCGGCTCTCTGCTGTGGCCTGGGAAAGCAGTGGAAGATGGCCCAAGCCCTTGGGCCCCTGTACTAGCATGGGAAGACCCGGAGGAAACTCCTGGCTCCTCGCTTTGGATTGGCCCAGCTCCAGCTGTTGCAGCCATATCCACCAAACTCTTTACATGAGAAGAGGGACTTGCTTCTCGTGGTATATTTATGTCTGATACCTGTTGGCTCCACTTTTTTAGGCTCCATAGGAAAACATCTTGTCCTACCGAAAATGATGAAAAGAAAATTAGTGGCCTTCGCCTCAGCTCACTTGGCTAATCCTCCGCCTGCGGTGCCGCCATCCCGGGTTCTAGTCCCGGTTGGGGCGCTGGTTCTGTCCCGGTTGCTCCTCTTCCAGTCCAGCTCCCTGCTGTGGCCCGGGAGTGCAGTGGAGGATGGCCCAAGTGCTTGGGCCCTGCACCCACATGGGAGACCAGAAGCACCTTTGCTCCTGGCTTTGGATCTGCCGGTGAGCCAGCCACAGTGTGTTGGCCATAGCGGCCATTGAGGGGTGAACCAACAGAAAAGAAAGACCTTTCTTTCTGTCTCTCTCACTATCCACTCTACCTGTCAAAAAAAAAAAAAAAAAAAAAAAAGGAAAAGAAAAGAAAAGAAAATTAGCATTAATTTCACTAAAACAATGTATCATATTTTATTTTTTAAATGCTTATTTTATTAATTTGAAAGACAGAGAGAGAGAGAGGAAGAGGCAGAGAGGTCTTCCATTAGCTGGTTCACTCCCCAGATGACTGCAATGGCAGGAGCTGCACCAATCTGAAGCCAGGAGCCAGGAGCTTCTTCTGGGTCTCCCACGCGGGTGTAGGAGCCCAAGGACTTGGGCCATCTTCCACTGCTTTACCAGGCCATAGAAGAGAGCTGGATCAGAAGAGGAGCAGCTGGGACTAGGACCTACGCCCATATGGGATGCAGGCACTTCAGACCAAGGCTTTAACCCGCTGCACCATAGCGCTGGCCCCACAATGTATCATATTTGAAAGTATGTCTGTCATATGTACCTCAATTAATTTGGGATTTAATAAGGTAAGGACATAGAAAATTCTGAAGGAATTCCACAATCATAATAATTATATTTTTAATAAATTTATTAAAAATGTCCACTTTTGGAGAACTTTCCTTTGAGTAAGACTATAAATTAGGGATTTAAAGATTGTGAATTTTTGAAATAACAGACAGTTAAATGTGAGCACCATGAATAACACTAGGAAAAACTTTAACACAAGTTTTGATATTTTTTTTTTTGACAGGCAGAGTTAGTGAGAGAGAGAGAGAGAGAGAGAGAAAGGTCTTCCTCCCGTTGGTTCACCCCCCAAATGGCCACTAAGGCCGGCATGCTGTGTGGATCCGAAGCCAGGAGCCAGGTGCTTCCTCCAGATCTCCCATGCAGGTGCACGGCCCAAGCACTTGGGCCATCCTCCACTGCCTTCCAGGGCCACAGCAGAGAGCTGGACTGGAAGAGGAGCAACCAGGACAGAATCCAGTGCCCCGACAGGGACTAGAACCCAGGGTGCCGGTGCCACAAGTGGAGGATTAGCCTAGTGAGCTGTGGCGCCGGCCACAAGTTTTGATCTTATCAATACATATTTAAAACTTTTCTCCATTGCTCTGTTTAGCTTTTATTCTCCAGATACAACTGCTATTAACTTTCTATTGCATGTAGGATGTGTAAAGATACTTGAGTCTGACTAGTATTATGTGATGTAATACATTTTCAAGTTGAATTTCTATAATAAAATAGAACACAGAGGATATAAGTTTTCTAGGTAACTGACTCAACTTGTTGTTTCAGTAAGGAATTAAGACTGGGTCATATTTTGACCTCCATTATTCTAAGAAGGGGCAGAAAATGTAGAGGATACATGTGTACTACATACGTGTACATAACATATGTCTAACATATAATAATGTATATACCTGAAAATACACTGGGCCTAGAATGAGATAATGATACTCAGTAAAAGGCATATCCTCTTGTAATCAGTCAAACCCGCTCAGAGGCCACCTATACTACAAATGGAAACATTCAGAATCACTTTTTACATTAACACTGTTTCTAAATATGCTCAGTCATTAATAGATGCCTCTTCATATGAACACCTGGTAATATGAAGAAAAACATAGCCATCAGGTCAGATGCATCGGATATTTCTTATGAAATAATCTATAATACATTTCACTACCACAATAAGGCATAACTATGATATGGATGATCATAATCCATCAAGAAGAGTTTCCCGGGTTGGGAAGAGGGGATAGAATAGTAAAATCTATAACCTGAAAAATGACTTGTCAGTGTGGAACATGATGAGCCATATCTTTGTGAAAAGTGGAAAAATAGCTCAACTCTTTAGAAACAAATGAAACATGTCATTATTCCATCTCAGAATTGCTTGTTTAGCACTCATTATCTTTAATGGTTTCCAGGAACAGCTGAACAAAAACCTAAAGGGGTATATTTAAGATATCTTAAATGATCACTTCTTCATCTGTCTATTGCATAAGATGCATGGTCTTCAAATCTAAATAGAAGTTTTGTCCTCATCAAGCTATGGGGAATAAGTAATTGAGTAATAATTGTTCTTGTGTCTGGCACAGTGGAATGAAGCGCTTCCTCTATTCTCAAATTTTGCAGAATATATTGTAAGAACTAGAAACTATAAAGGCAACTAATATCTGGGTTTTAATTATATTACAGAAATGCACCTTTCTATTTTTCATTCCTGAATGAATTGCTACATTGAGATGTCATTTTGTTCTGGAGAACTTCCTTAGTTTCTTACACAGTCCTCACATTGTTTTTCAAGGTGAGGGAACAGACCACTGGCATTTTGCATTGATGGCTCTATATTTTGTGCAACCATCCCACATCCTACTGCAGGGCATCTGGATCCCTAGTCCTCTATACCCTGGGAATTGTTCAGTAAGTACAACCAAAGCAAAACAAAACAAGACCCAGACACACTCCTACACATTTCCAACCATCATGAGGTGAAAGACCATTAGATATCTCAGTTGAAGAAAGGATTTCCCAAAATGTCAATTTCACTCCTATACATCACATTTTTGTACACTATTAGTTACCACAGAACAGGGAAAACATGCAGCATTTGTCATGTTGGGACTGGCTTATTTACCAAAATGTCCGTATGTCTTATCTTGGGTTTTCTAGGAGCTAAGAAATTAGAAAGGGAGAATATTTTGTGCTGGTGCTTTCTTGAAGGAGTACACACTCAGGTGAGTCCAGTATGGAGTGAGAAGGAAGCAGCCGGTGCATGGAAAGGGGAGGGCTCTGCGGACCTGCAGGTGCCCCGGAGCAGGAAGGTTCTATAAAGCTGCTCTCACCTGAAGCAAGGAGCCTGGACTTGCAGAAAACAGTGCTACCTCTCAGACAGTCTCAGAAAGACCGCCCTTTAGGGCAGGGCAGTTTTCCTAAGGACGAAGCTGTGATCTGGTAACAAGCATCTCTCAGCATAAGTGACCCTTCCTTGCCTGTTAGATGCCTCAGGGGGCTTTACATCCTTCTTTGTCAGAATCCTAGTGAATACTTCCAAAATTTGTAATTTTCGAAGCTTCTCACTAATTATTCAAAATCAGATTACTTACAAATCAACATATGTAGCAAATGAACATAAATGTTGGCATTCAAGGAGTATTTAATACCAAAGAATCATTTTTATAACATACTTAATATAATATAGTATACATTTATAATATGTATGGTCTATTATATTTGGCATAAGCATGTATCATAATTACAGAATACAATGTGTGGTCACTAACCCTACTATGTAGTATATTTAATATAACTATGTTAGTAAGACTATATACTAATGTATATAATGCATATTATACTATATATAGTATATATACTTGCAGATAATATGTTATATTTTACATATACAGTATACCATAATATATTTTCTTAATGATATTTGTTCAAGTCACTTTTGTTTCCATTTTTATAAACTCTCATTTTGTCCATAAAATTTTGGTAAGGCCGTTTTAAAATTCATCACTCCTCTGTTAATGCCTCTCCAGCTTGGATCTGGCCTCTCCTTCCTCTGATTCCTGATCATTTACATACTATTTTCACTTTATCTCTATCTCAAATCCTACCATACATATTCTGTGTATTTTTGTGAGTTAAAACCATTCTGTCTACTAGCTGGGATATCTTGGATAAGTAAATCTTGATGTGCCTCAGTTCCTGAATTTAAAGTGGAATAATAATGGTTGCCACTTCAACTGGTCTTGTGAGAAATAAATGAAATAACAATCATTTAAAACTTATTTTGCTTTGAGTTATTAGCAAAAGTTGGAAAGGTCTTCTCTTTTTAATAACATTCATTCATTTGAAAGGCAAAGTTGCAGAGATAGAGGAAGAGACAGAGAATGAGAGATCTTCCGTCTGCTGATTTCCTCCCCAAATAACTGCAACAGCCAGGGTTGGGCCAGGTAGAAGCCAGGATCCAGGAACTCCATCCAGATCTCCCATGACGGGGACATGGGCCCAAGCCCTTCTTCTGCTTCTTTCTCAGGCACATCATCAGGGAGCTAGATAGGAAGAGAAGTAGCTAGGACAGGAACCAGAGTCCATAGGTGATGCCAGCATTGCAGGTAAACCTGCTACTCCCCAATGCCACTCCTAATAGCTATTTTCAATGCTCCTGAACCACCACTTTCAGCAAAATGATCCCTTTATCAGTTCATTGGAAGACTGGGTTTCTCTTCAGTCTTTGTCCATTCTTGTTACAGTGCCTGCCTTTGGCAGTATCCACACAAATCCTATTTTTGAAGGCATGCTCAATTGCTTGTATGCACTGGCTTTCCTAACTACTTTGGCCCTCACTAATTTGTCTCCTTCCAACTTGACAGTACATAGACTATGTTCCACACAATTTAGCACTCAATTACATGCTGTCTTATATTCACATTTGTGTCATGTATTATAATCATCTTCTTAAATACATTGTTAACTCCCTGAGGGTGTCACATGGTATGCTGCTAAAACCTACACAAAGCTCAACTCAACTTTGACTTCATAGTAGGTGCCAAGAGAAATTTTGATGATTCATGTATTCATCAAATATTTAGTGAGCATGTGCTAATATGACATACTTTTGAGGTAATATCTTAACAGTCTGCATTAGGTACATTTACATGCAAATCTTATCAAGTCTCGTACAGGGTATCGAGTCCAGAAGCATGCTAGGCGATACAGGGCAAGGAGGGTGTAAGTTTTCTCAACTCATCATAGAAGCTGCACTTGGATAAAGGGTGCTGGTCTGTCTCTGCCCCAGGAGAGATCTTTCCAGACTTCAGAAGCCTCCTCCTCCTCCAAGCACAGTGCCCATCTGAGTGTGTTCTCTAGGAGATTTTATTTATTTATTTTTGCTAGCTTCTCCTTGCAGAATTACACTTGACATGTAATAATGACAGGAGGGCATGCCTGTTCATCCTGGTGAGCAGTATGCAGTGACATGCAGCAGCCAGAGGTCCACAGGAAGGGAGCAGCGCAGGCCTAACTGAGTCTTGCCCCACTCTTCTAATCCTGCAGACTAAGGGATATTTTGCAGGCAGTCTCCATACAGGATGCCACGTGGCACACCTGAAAGCTCTACTGGATCAGTGGTACCTTTATAAATTTCTTCTCTACATAAAATTGAGAGGCTGAAACAGAAAGGATAAGTGATGATTTTATAACTCAAATAATGATAATAAATATACTAAACCTTTATATAGGCTTCAAAATGTTCATAGAAAGTAACATTAAAAGGTAAGTTTATTTATATGCAAAAAAGTTTTGGAAAATCACGCATTTTTTCATAATTTGAAATTTCTACTAATTTTGTGAAGACTCCTAGGATGCATGATTTCTTAATGCAGTCCCAAAACATTATTTTCATTTCATTTTAAGGGCAAATATGGGAAAGAAAGATGAGAGAGAGAGAGAGAGAGAGAGAGATCCACCATCCACTAGTTCACTTTGCAAATGATAGCAACAGCTGGAAATTTGTCCAAGCTAAGGCTCAGGACCCTGGAATCTAACCTGGATGGCAGGGACCCAAGTGCTTGAGCCAACAACATGTGCTCATTAGCAGAAGGTGCATGGGAAGCTGAACTCAAGACAGGCACTCCAATATGGGATGAGGGACTCCTAAGAGGTCCCTTAAACAGAGTTCCCCGCTCTCTTTCCATCTCTCTCTGTCACTCTTTCAAATAAATAAATCTTAAAAAAAGAAAATAATATGTACTATTTTCTTCTCCAGAGACTTCTACCAAAGTTGTCTCTCAAATTACTGTCAAAAATTAAAATAAAACTTTGTTCAACATTCAAATTGTTATTGATAGCAATGCAGCTTTTTTCTAATAAAGGTGCACTTCAGAATACCACATCTTATTTTTAGCGCTGTTTATAAAGCATTTCATTATGACAAAATTAAATACTTTCATTAAATCACATGAAAAAGTTTGAGTAGTGAAACCTTTGTTACTTGCATTTTAAGATTCGAGACTGCATTTGATAATTGAGTGGTGCATTCCGGAGAAAGAAACAACAGAATTAGACAAAGTTCAGCAAACCATATTATTAGCTGAACATTTTTCTTCCTACTATCAATCATATCAGATGTTACAAGTTGTAAATATATCTTTCTTTAGCAAAGAAATATTTGAGTCTTGAAATTAAAAAAATTAAGATGCTTTACTTTATTTTAAAAAGATTTATTTATTATTTGAGAGGCAGAGTTACAAAGAGAGGGAGAGACAGAGGTTGACCATCTGCTGTTTCCCTCCGCAAATGGCTGCAACAGCTGGAGCCAGGCCTATCCGTAGCCAGGAGCCGGGAGCTTCTTCTGGGTCTTCTAAGTGGGTGCAGGGGCTCAAACACTTGGGCCATCTTCCACTGATTTTCTGAGGGCATTAACAGGGAGCCGGATCTGAAGTGGAACAGCCAGGAATCCAACGGTGCCCCTTTGGGATGCCAGCGCCATAGTCAGGAGCTTAACATTTTACAGCACAGTGCCAGCCCCAGGAATTTTGCTTTAAAAATATAGCTTTTTATCTTGATATTACAGTACATAAAGTTTTCCTTTAAACATTATCACAAATTAAGAACTATTTAATTTCAAAGATTCTAAAACAAAATAGTTGAAATTATATTATATTTTATAATGCATTTTCATCTTCAGAGTAGAACTTAATTGGACATACTATATAAATTGTATATATGTGAATTTTCACTATAAATATAACTTTGTGCTTTTAAAAAGATTTTTATTTTTTTATTTATTTGAGACAGACAGAAGGAAAGATGAAAAGAAAGATCTTCTATCTACTGGTTCACTCCCTACATGGCTGAAAAGGCCATAGCTGGGCCAATCCAAAACCAAGAGTGAGGAACTTCTTTCGGGTCTCCCATGTGGGTGCAGGGGCCCAAGCACTTGGGCGGTATCTACTGCATTCCCAGGCCATAGCAGAGAGCTGGGTTACTAAAGGACAGCCGGGACTAGATCCAGCACCCAAATAAGTTGCCAGCACAGCAGGTAGAGTCTTAGCCCACTACACCACAGCACAGCATCACCGTTGTGCTTTTTTTTAAAGATATATTTATTTATTTGAAAGGCAGAGTGAGAGAGAGAAAGAAAGAAGGCCATCTTCAATCCGTTGGTACACCCCTCAAATGACAGCAATGACCAAAACTGTAGCAGGCGGAAGCCAGGAGCCAGGGACTTTTCTGGATCTCCTATGTGGGTGGCAAGGGCTCAAACACTTGCATCATCTTCCGCTGCTTCCCCAGGATCCTGGATCTGGATCTGGGCTGAAGCAGCTGACCTGGAGCCCATACGGGATTCTGCACTGCAGATGGCCGTTCAGCCTCCTGTGCCGCAGAGCTGGCCCAACCGTGTACTTCAGGGATATTTAATGTCATTGTTAACTATAAATTATAAAATAATTTATAATTTTCACTGGAGTTTCGACAATTTTGATAGTTGAGGTTTAACACAATCTAGTGACAGCAGAGAACTTCTACATATATTTTTCTAATTGTACTTCTTCCAAGCGTATGATATTCTACATAGAGTTGCCCATGTGAAAAGCACTTAAAGGGCAAAGGAAGACTTCAATTCATAGCATTTTCTCTTGTGCGTTATCATACTCAGGATGACACAAATGCTAAAATAGAAAATTAGGGGCTGGTGCTGTGGTGTAGTGGGTAAAGCCGCCATCAGCAGTGCCAGCATCCCACATGGGTGCTGGTTTGAGTCCCGGCTGCCCCACTTCCAATCCAGCCCCCTGCTATGGCCTGGGAAAACAGTCAAAATGGCCCCAATTCTTGGGCCCCTGCACCCACATGGGAGACCTGGAAGAAGCTCCTGGCTCCTGGCTTCGGATCGACGCAGCTCTGGCCATTGCGGCCAATTGGGGAGTGAACCAGCAGATGGAAGACCTCTCTTTCTCTCACTCTACCTCTCCTTCTCTCTCTGTGTAACTCTTACTTTCAAATAAATAAATAAATCTAAAAAAAAAAAGAGAATATAATTTCAGGTAAAGAGATAGTTTGAGGAAATCAGTGGGAACCTAGCGTAGATATTGGTGGTAGTATTTCCTTATTCCTAACTAATTCAAATGTTCTTGAAATTCTTTATATCTGTCATTAGTCCCTGACTTATGATTTTAGTTGCTTGATGTATTATAAACAATAAAATCAGAGATGAGCAAGGAAATAAACAACAGATACCAGAAATAAAAAGAAGGATCAGGAATTACTACAAAGAGCTGTATCAACAAATTGGGAAACCTAGAAGAAATGGGTATGGACACATACAACCTATGTAAATTGAGCCATGAAGACATAGAAAACCAAAAATGCCAAAAGCTACATGCAGATTTAATCAGTAATAGCAGCCTTCCCAACAAAGAAAAGTCCAGGACCTGATGGCTTCACTGCGGAATTCTACCAGACATTTAAAGAAGAACTAAATCCAAGTTTTTTCAAAATAATTGAGAGAGAGGGAATCCTCTCAAACTCCTGAAATGAAGCCAACATCACATTAATTCCTAAACCAGCAAACAATACAATAGAGAAAATGAATTATAGACCGATTTCCCTGATGCACATAGATGCAGAAATTCTCAACCAAATACCGGCCAAATTCAACAATACATCAGAAAGATCATTTATCTGTAAAAAGTAAGATTTCTCTCTGGTAGCAGGGATGGTTCAACAGCCATAAAGCAATAAATGCATTAAATCACATAAAGAAACTAAAGAACCAAAACAGTATGATTATCTCAATGGAGGCAGAGAAAGCATTGTATAAAATGCAATATACTTTCATGATGAAATTCTTAAGCAAATTGGGTATAGAAGGAACATTTCTCAACACAATCAAGGCAATTTAAAATACCCATGTCCAGCATGTTATTGAATGTGGAAAAGTTGAAAGCATTCCCGCTAAAATCTGGAATCAGACAAGGATGCCCACTCTTATCATTACTATTCAGTATAGCGCTGAAAGTTTTACACCGAACCATTAGTCAAGGAGAAAGAAATTAAAAGGATACAAGTTGAGGAGGATGTCAAATTATCCCTATTTACAGATTACATGATTCTATATAGAGAGAATCCAAAAGACTTCACTAAGAGACTATTGGAACTCATGAGTTTGCTAAAATGGCAAGATACAAAATGCACACAGAAAAATCAATAGCTTTTGTATACACACAGACAATGACATGGCTAAGAATGAACTTTTTTAAGTTCAGTCCCATTCACGATAGCCCCAAAAAGAAATAAATACCTTGGAATATCTTTAAACAAGGATGTTAAAGATCTCTATAATGAAAATTATAAAACATTAAAGAAATAAAAGTAGACACAAAAATGGGAAACCTTCCATGTTCATTAATTGGAAGAATCAATATCATCAAATTGTCCATACTACCAAAAGCAATTTACAGATGCGATGCAATTCCAATCAATATACCAAGGACATTCTTCTTTGAATTTATCTTTGAATAAAATAGGAATGGGAATAAGAGAGGTCAGAGGAAGAAGGGTGGCAATGAGGGAGGAGAGGGGGAGGCTAGGGTGTGAAGAATCACTATGTTCCTAAATTTGTATATATGATATGCCTGAAGTTTGTATACCTTAAATAAAAGGTTTCTAGGTAAATAAAAAAGTAACCAACAATTTGAGCCCAAATATTGTAAAAATATTTAATGTTATGCATATTTCCATGTTAGTGTTAAACTTTTAGCCAAAAGTTTAATTTTAGCCTATTGGATGTTTGGATCAACTTTATTCCCTCTCCCTGTAAATCCTTGATGCTGTATCTGCCTTCTACATCACAGCCAGCATGCTTCCATAGTGTCCCATTCTTTTCTATCTAAATATTTTCTCTGGATTTCTGTCCTAGTGATGAACACTCTGACTTTTTGCTTTCTGGATGGTATGAAGCACTGGGGAAGATTGTATTTTGTTTCTTGTTGTTATAATAGTGCTTTTCATTTGGAGTCAACCTTAAAATGACTTCCCTAAATGGTCATAAACATGGATTTTTCCAGCACTGTCTCTGTAACATCATTAAGCATCCTCTTTGGAAGCTGTTGATCAATACTTTACCCATTTACCATTTCATGTCTTCTGTTAAATTTAGCAGTTAACAACAGCTGGGACATGGATTAGTTGATCCTAAGAGACAGAAAAATTTTTCTCCTTTGTTAACTGATGTAGTTAGGCATGGGATAGTTTTGTATTTAACAAGCCCTGAAACACCTCAATGTCTTATAAGAAACCAGAATAACCATGTTCCTTATTCATCATCATCTCTTAAAATAGGCCCAGCGAATGGTAAAGAAGCACTCTGTACTGGAATACATCTGGGACGCGCTGTTGCCAAAACACCTCCAAGTTTTAAAGGGACCCTATAAGCTCTTAGAATCATAATTATCTTTTCAAGACCTGCCAGGGTATTTCAAAAAGTTCATTGACATAGGAATTAAAAGCACAAATCTATTTTGGTGCTGGTATTTTTCTTTTGTGGTACATGGAAAATACGTACCATCACAGAGTTTGCATGACATGTTTTTGGTCCCCAAATGAATTCATAATTTTAATTCCATTGTTTCACGAACTTTTTGAAATGTCCTCCCATATCCCACTTGGACTTTCATTTCCAGTGATAGATTTCTCATATGATAAGAGGAGCTTTCTTTCTTTGTTTCTTAAAATTACATTTATTTGTTTTGGAGTCAGAGAGAGAGAGAGAGAGCGCGCGCTATCATTTGCTGGTTCACCCTGTATGTGCCTGTATAACACCTGGAATGGGACAGCACTGGGATTTCAGTCCAGCTCTCCCACAGGAGAAGCAGGAACCCAATCACTTGGGCCATCACTGCTGTCTCGAAGGGTGTGCATTAGCTGAAGTTGCAGTCAGGATCTGCAACCAGGTATCAAACCCAAGGATTCTGACACAGGCACAGGCGTCATAACAACCATGGTTCCGCTCAAAACCCAGCTGAAGGGATTTTCTTCGAAGGCACTTTCATTTATCTCTCTAGCATCTGGCATTGGCTGGAGAAGTGTTTGTTCCCTCAACCTGTTTTAATAAAGGAAAGGGCTTGTAGTTATTTCTGCCACAGTTGTAGTCTCCTAGAAAAGCACTTTCTATGATGATGGAAATCTTTCTTTCTTTCTTTCTTTCTTTCTTTCTTTCTTTCTTTCTTTCTTTCTTTCTTTCTTTCTTTCTTTCTTTCTTCTTTCTTTCTTTCTTTCTTTCTTTCTTTCTTTCTTCTCTTTTTTTTTTTTTTTGACATGTAGAGTGGACAGTGAGAAAGAGAGAGAGAAAGGTCTTCCTTTGCCGTTGGTTCACTCTCCAATGGCCCCCGCGGCCGGCGCACCACGTTGATCCGAAGCCAGGAACCAGGTGCTACTCCTGGTCTCCTATGCAGGTGCAGGGCCCAAGCACTTGGGCCATCCTCCACTGCCCTCCTGGGCCTCAGCAGAGAGCTGGCCTGGAAGAAGAGCAACCAGGACAGAATCCGACGCCCCGACCGGGACTAGAACCCAGTGTCCCAGCGCCGCAAGGTGGAGGATTAGCTATTGAGCTGCGGCACCAGCCGGAAATGTTCTTTCATTGTGCTACCCTCTACAACAGTCACCACTCACATCTTGCTTCTTAGTACTTGAAGTGAGGCTACTGCAAAAGATTAAATAATTTTGTTCAATTTTAAATTCCATGTATGTTCAGTTAATTTAAACGTAATTTTATATAATCAGCTATAGGACTAGTGGTTATTGTGTTTGGCAGTATAGCTCACAATGATATTTCTGCCCCCATATCAATGATGAGTGTAAAGATAGGGGAGGATTTCTACTGTTACTTAGCTCACACCATCCAAAAACCAAATGCTAGAGCGTCTGTGGAAGAATGTTCTCAAAACAGCATTGAGGCTTCAGTTTTACATGTATGTCTCCAGTTATTGTCGCATCAATGTATACTGACAGGTAGGTATTATTAAGGAAACAAAATTTTCTACAACACTATTGATGCAAATCTTATTTCCACTGGATTTTAAGCATACATAAACTTGCAGTATTTTGGTTTTCCTGTTCTTACTCAAGAGCAATCAATACTGAAGTTCATAATCCTGTTGTTAAAAAATTTTCCTGGCTGGCGTGGCAGCTCACTAGGCTAATCCTCTGCCTGTGGCGCCAGCACACCAGGTTCTAGTCCTGGTTGGAGTGCCGGATTCTGTCCTGGTTGCTCTTCTTGCAGTCCACCTCTCTGCTGTGGCCCGGGAGTGCAGTGGAGGATGGCTCAAGTCCTCGGGCCGTGCACCTGCAGGGGAGACCAGGAGAAGCACCTGGCTCCTGGCTTCGGATCAGCACAGCTTGCCTGCCACAGTGTGTGGTGTGCCGGCTGCAGCCGCCACTGGGGGGTGAAGCAACGGAAAAGGATGACCTTTCTCTCTCTCTCTCATGTCTAACTCTGCCTGTCAAAAAAAAAAAAAAAAAATCCTGAAGACAAGATCCTTATTTGATGAGTTGAAGAAAGGGAACAACCATTGGCTTTAGTGTTTGAAAAAAATAACAAAGAAATGAGAAAACAGGCCGGCGCCGCGGCTCACTAGGCTAATCCTCCGCCTAGCGGCGCCGGCACACCAGGTTCTAGTCCTGGTCGGGGCGCCGGATTCTGTCCTGGTTGCCCCTCTTCCAGGCCAGCTCTCTGCTATGGCCAGGGAGTGCAGTGGAGGATGGCCCAGGTGCTTGGGCCCTGCACCCCATGGGAGACCAGGAAAAGCACCTGGCTCCTGGCTCCTGCTACCGGATCAGCGCGGTGCGCCGGCCGCGGCGGCCATTGGAGGGTGAACCAACAGCAAAGGAAGACCTTTCTCTCTGTCTCTCTCTCTCACTGTCCACTCTGCCTGTAAAAAAAAAAAAAAAACAAAAAAAAAGAAAAGAAATGAGAAAACAATAAAAAAAAGAGGGAAACTCAAAAGATTTTTGACAGCTCAATTATAGTTTAAAAATCTTTATCTTTGTGAAATAGTACAATGAATTTTATTTAACAAGGTAGAAACAAATGTTTTTCATAACTAGGAGAACTTTCATGATATCTTGGTACTCACAGCTGTTTATATACAATAGGACTAGGCTTTTGGGGGATGATTCAGTAATATAACCATCTATTAAGTGATATCAGTCAATATGAATATTTCCAACAGCATGTCTTTAGCTTGATGAGACTTATCTTTTTTTCTCCTTCAATGGAAGTCTCTCAACAATTATTATTTTAGTGGTAACCTTTACCAAAATAAAAAAAATGCTAATAGGATTGAAATATAGTTCAAGTATCTTTTTTTTTCTTTTCTGTAAAATGAAGCATATGCAATCTCTAAGTCAATATTGATGTCTAGTCACATGACCAAAACCTACAGGACTTACAAGTGTTGTCACAAACCAGTTTCCTGGGAAACACCTTGAGACATTATTTTTATGTCAGAAATTCATTGAAATTGTCTTCAAGTTGTACATCTTTGGAGAGTGGAGGAAATAGAACTGGCCAGAGAGGGGAACTGAATGCTGAATGAAGATCTAGTCTCAAGAAAGGCTCAATGCCACCTGCAGGGAGCTCTGGAGCTAGGAATGCACTGTAAACTGGTCTTGCTGAGACCAAGGGACCTGTGTACTCTCCATGGTTGAATCACCAGCATGGGCTGCTCTAGGACATGGGCATGCCTTGGGTGAGCTCTCTGTACAGCTGAGCACAGTATCCGAGGGACTCAGCCAAGCGCTGTCTCAGCTGCGTTTCTAGAAGCAAGGCAGTTGAATATTCTGGAGCTGGATGGGAAGTCTGCAGTTACACTACGTATTCCATTTCAGTTTAAAGAATTTAGATAGAGCCAAAGTAGATCATAGCATATCGTTGGCACTGACAGGAGGTGGTGGCTTAACTAAGGGGCAGAGCTTGAAAATTTCGAAAATCTTGAAATTGATAGCATCTACAGTCAAAGTTAAAACTAGCACAAGCATTAGTGGCTCGGTTAAAAAAAATCTATTCCAGTGTAGCTTGCTCATATGAAAAATCCGGAAAGCAAAGGTTATTATAGGGCATAAAGACACAGAAAATCTTGACATATACATTATAAGCATCTTCTTTAATCATATGATCTTAAACCATTGCTACTTTGGTTCAAATAGATAGAAGAAGCTCTTATAATTTCCCAAATAATGGAAAATACCAATTCAGTGATATAACCTGTGTTAGAAGGGGAATGTTCCTTAAAAAAGATTGTTGTATCTGAATGCAAATTTATTATTGACAAATGCATTTTCTCCCTTGAGGAATCATGCCTCCAGCTGCTTTCAAGGTAGGAGCTGTTCCAAAGGAGTAAATATGTCATGTTTATAGTTATTTTATTTTTTGAAGGACCATATTTTAAGTTATTACTATTATGCACATGTGTTATGACCTACTGTGATTTAAACTTTAAGTACTTAATAGTACTTTTACTGGTATAAAATTGTAGAAGTCATATAATATCTCTAAGAGTGTTTGAAAAAATGAATTCTTAAAATCTAAGCTTTTTACAGAAAACAAATATAGAAACAGATTTAAGGAAGATCCACTGAAAATGTCTACAAAATGAGCAGGTTTTCATTTTATTTGGGAACTGAAGTATTCATATTGCTTTTGTGCATTCTTCTCTGCCCTAGGTTAGTTTTATGGCAAGAAAAAGGATAATGAGGCTTCATATATATATACACACACACACACAAGGGCTGGTGCTGCAGCATAGCAGGTAAAGCCTCCAGCTATGGTGCTAGCATCCTCTGTAGGTACCAGTTCGAGTCCCAGCTGATCCATTTCCAATCCAGATCTCTGCTGATGGCCTTGAAAATCAGTGGAAGATAACCCAGGTGCTTGGGACCCTGCACCCACGTGAGAGACCCTGGCTCCCGGCTTCAACCTGTCCCAGCCCGGGTGTTGCCATATGGGGAGTACACGGGCAGATGGATGATCTCTCTCCTCTCTCTCTGTCTCTCTTTAACTCTGCCTTTTGAATAAATAAATAAATAAATCCTAAAGAAAAAGAGATGATACTGGTGAGGAGTCAAATGGAAATACGTAGCATGATATTGAAACATTATTGGAAACTGGAGGGAAGATGCTCTTTGTCATAACATAGTAGAGAACTTGGCACAATTGTATCATTTTGGATAGAAAGCAGAACTTACAGACAATGAAATTGGTTTGGTTATTTAGCTGAAGAGATCTCTATGCAAAGAGTTGAAGGAATAATATGATCTCTGTTTGCTGGTTATAACAAAATGAAAGAAATAAATTGAGCAAAGGTTTTCAAGTAAAAAGAAACCAGATTTTATCTTATTCTTAAAAGGTTTATTTATTTATTCATTTACTCATTTATTTATTTTATTTATATGGCAGAGTAACAGAGAGAGGGAGAGACGCACAGAGAGGGCTTCTATCTGCTGACTGACTCCCCATATGCCTGCAACACCTGAGCTGAATGAGGTCAAAGTCTGGAACCAGGAACTCCATCAAGGTCTCCTAGGAGGGTGGCAGGTGCCTAAGTGCTTGGACCATCGCCCTCTGCCTCCCAAGTGCACTAGCATGAAGCTGTAAATATCGAGTTCCTGGGATGTGCACCGGCACTCCAATACGGGATGTGAGCATCCCAAGTGGCTGATTAACCTGCTGTACCACAAATTCCATCTTGAAACTATATTTTAAAATTTGAAATGTTTTCTATGTATTGGTATTGCAAAATGTGAGAAAACAGACCCTGGAGAGAGCATCAAGATTTTGATGGGCAGTTGTTTGCTAAACAAATCATATGTGTATCTTATGAATCTTATCAACCATCTCACCAGATAGTTCACACTGAGGGAAACAGACACAAAGAACAATATAAAGACTGTAAGAAACTGGGATTCTACAGATAGGGCTGGAGCTCTCTTTGGTTACAAGCATGTACTGTACTCTTCACATAACAGGGAAGAATGAACTCAAGGTTATTTGGGTATGGCCCAGAATACAGGTGAAGCCACTGCTTTCTTCTCTAAGGCTGTGCTTCACCATGACCCAGAGCAGGGCCACCACTCTGCAAACCACTGAGAATAAAGCGTCAAGACTCGAGGCTTTGAGTTCGCATTGGGATGATGAACATTGGGGGAGTTGTTTGGGTGGGGTGACATTCGTTTTGCACATGGGAAGGATATGAATTTTAGGAGTCCAGGGGACAGCCTGAATCATATCTCCCAAAGAGCAACCCCTGCATCTCAGAAGGTTACATTGTTGGGAACAGGGAGGGTCTCTATATAGATACTCAAATTAAAATGATGTTATTACAGTGGTCTTAATCCAATATGACTGGCATCTTTACAAAAATGGAAAATTTAGACACAGACACAAGTAATACAGAGGGAGGATGCTGTGAGGAAACAGGAGGGGCAGCAGACGGGACTGATGCCGTCAGAAGCCAAAGAACACATGAGAAAACCAGAGGACCAAAATGGGGACGAAAGATCTCCCTTAAGGTTTTACAGGGAGCTTGGCCCTGCTGACACTGTGATCTTGGGCTTGTAGCTTTCAGAACTATGTCCCAATTACATATATAAAAGCACTTGTTTTGATTTCGGGGACAGCAGTAAAAAAATCACACAGGTTCTTAGAGGCGGATACTTGGCTAGATTTTGGTTCTGCCATTTTCTAGTTATGTTAATTTGGGAAGTTGAGTTAATCTTTCTAAGCTTTATTTTCACCAAATATAAAGTAAATATAGAAATAATGCCCAAATCATAAATAACCCTGTTTTAAGGGTTTCTTGGGGTATTTGAAGTACTTGGCAATCTCACTCAGAACTCTGCAAGGAAAGGAAAAAAAATACCTCAACAGTCTCTAAATTAGGTGCTTCAAAAATTCACCCTATGCAGCAATAAATAAAGTGTTCATAGCCTATAGATTCCAAATTATTCTGTCTGCTCTTTTATTGCTTTAGCATATGCCTTCTCATTAAGCTTCCTTTCAGACTGCTAGCAAAGGTCATGTTTTCACCAGTTATACAACACATACAAGAAACGATGTCTCCTCTAAAGGAGACTAGAGTAAGCCTAACCCTCCAGATGTCTCCAAGGAACAAAGAGGTTTCAGCCCTGTGGAGCTGGCCCTGCTCCCCCAGGGGTCATGCTTCTTCAGGTCTTTGTCATTCTGAAGAGCATTTCTTGAGACACAACCTTATGTTGTGACGTTGTACAGTAATCTCTGTTCAATATCAGACTTATAGAATCTTGATTTCCCCTTGTCAATGTTGCACTGATGCAGGTCTGCAGGAACACATGTTTTTGAACTTCCTTAATAGTTTTGTAAAGAAAAATATTTGTTTTATTTCAAGTAAAATTTATTTACTTTTATTGTTGAATACTCAGCTATTAAATGTACAGTACATGTTACCAGTATGTAAACTTTGTTACCCTATAATCATTAACTTTTGTTTCTATTGTGTATATATGTATAAAAATATATATGTGTTTATATGTATCTATAAATATATATATATATATATTTAGGTAAAATAATCTTGCCAAAAACTACAGCTTTCTATAATTAAACTTAGGGTTATCTAATTCCAAATTTAAACAATAAGTCAGGAAAAGTATTATTCTTTTAAAAAATACTTTATTTACTTGAAAGGAAAAGACAGATGAAGACAGAATGAGAGAAAGAGAGGACATACATTTTCTGCTTCACTCCCCAAACACCCACAACAGCTGGAGCTGGGCTAGGCTGAAGCTATGAGTCAAGAATTTGATCCATGAGGAGTAAGTGCACAGTGACTCCTGTTGTTGACTTAACAAATTGACACTCTTGTTTAAGGCCTCAGCAATCTCCCCATGCTCTAGTCATGAGTTGCCAAGGCCATGGAAGGCCCCTGAGCTTACTGACTTTGATCTTATTTCGACAAGGCCATGGTCAAAGTGGAAGTTCTCTCCTCCCTTCAGAGAAAGGTACCTCCTTCTTTGATGGCCCGTTCTAACAGGAGTCACTGTGCACTTATTCCTCATGTAGCATCTCTGTCCTTAATGTGTAGTTCAATGTGAATTAATGTTATGACTAGTGCTCAAACAGTATTTTGCACTTTGTGTTCTGTGTGGGGGCAAACTGATGAAATCTTTACTTAATATATACTAAATAGATCTTCTGTATATAAAGATAATTGAAAATGAATCTTGATGTGAATGGAATGGGAGAGGGAGCGGGAGATGGGAGGGTTGAGGGTTGATCCAGATCTCCCAGGTGTGTCACAGGACAAGCAGTGGAGACATAACCTGTTGTCTCTTCAGAGTGCACTTTAGTAGGAAGCTGGAATCAGGAGTGAATCCATAACCAATTCAGACACTCCAATATGAGATATGGGCATCCCAAGTGGTGTGCTACTGGTCTTCCCAAATGCCTGCCCCCGAGAAAATTATTGTATTTAGATAACATTGCTTGTTCACAGATTAGGCACACTTCTGAGTACACTGGCTTTTCCTCCTAGATCATAAGCACTATACGCTTGTTCTCAATAGATGAATATTGATAAACAGGGAAAAAAATCAAAACACCACCAGAACCTTCCAGCCTTGTCCCCCTGATAGTGGCTCTAAATTCCTGATCTTTAGTATCTCCTAGGTTGGATTGCCTAGTCTGATGCCTCATTCTGAAAACCTGGGTGGTAATTTCTCATGTTGCAGATCTGCCCCAGAATGTAAAACGAAGAGTAACATGGCAACAATTGTAGGTAGAAGTTTCTTTCTTAATCGTTATTACAACTTCCCTGAAGTCATTCCAATATTAATTTATTCATTCAATCCAATCTGTGGAAACTAACTACTTAATAAGTAAAAGCAACTAAAGTGTCCTTCTTTTTCATTTTTGCTAACTGAAGTTCATTTTTAAGTTTTTTAGGGGCAAGCGTTTAATTGCAGTGAGCTGGTTTAATTAATTGAATACATTTTAATGCAATTAATAAGTTGAATTCTTACTGCAGCTCTCAGGTGAGTATGTACTTTGAGTCATAAAGATGCAATTTGCATGTTATTAAAATAATCACAAGGGCATTAGTTTTAAAAATAAGGTAATCTTTAATTTTAGCGCACTTAAATCATTTGGTTATCAAAGAAAAAAGAGGTAGATAATCACATCATTTATTAAGAGGTTATGCCATCTGCAACTTGGGGATTTTTCATTTGGACTTCATGACAGAAATCATACTGATGCTCATCTTTCTCTTTAGCAGTATACAAAGGCCTACTTCGATCCCTCTATTTGAAAACATCCCTTTCCTCAAATCATCTGACAAAGTTCTTTATAAAAATCATGGTAGGCAGGGCCGGCACTGTGGCGCAGTGGGTTAAAGCCGCAGCCTACAGCACCAGCATTCCATTTGGGCAGTTGTTCGAGTCCCTGCTGCTCTACCTCTGCTCCAGCTCCCTGCTAATGTGCTTGGGAGAGCAGAAGAAGATGGCCCAAGTGCTTGTGGGGTCCTGGAAGAAGATTCTGTCTCCTGTATTTGGCCTGGCCCAATCCTGGCTGTTGTGGCCATTTGGCAAGTAAACCAGTCAATGGAAGACGTGTCTCTCCTTCTCTCTATATATGTAACTCTGCCTTTCAAATAAATAAATAAATAAATATTTTTTAAAAAAAGGAAAAAAAAATAAATCATGGTAAGGACATAGCTTGCTTGAAGGTAACCACAAATTGCGGCAACTCGAATGCCTCGCTCAGAGTGATCCTGGATGCAAATCCACAGTTTGTTACAGTTGGCAAAGCTTTAGAGAGTTTTCTGTTTCTCAGCTATGTGCACAGAGAAAATTCATCTGTGCCAAGAATATGTCTGAGCTCCTGTCATTGGTGAATGGTTTGGCTGGTTGGTCAGGGGTCTGGAAAATAAAAATTACAAGTCTGGGGATGAGTTCTGGAGGAAAGTCAAACTTTTGGAACTATGGGGATGAGCACAAACAATGAGACTCCGATCATTGTGACAATGTTGATCATAGTAGGGAATTCCTACAAAACAATATTAGGGTTTGGTCAAGCAGACGCTGGCTCAGTGGGCCTGAAAATGGAGTAGCCCTGATAGCAACAGGATGGCTACTTTCAGACTCAACATGAGACCCCCCTTAATGCAGCTCATCAGCTATGGCCACTGTTGAATTCTGATTTGGCAGGGGCAGAAACCAAATTTGACAGCCCTCAGTAAAGTACACCTCAGTCATTAGACCACAAAACACTTGGTGGTTATCAATTATGTTGGAATCCATTCTACTATGATTGGCACAAAAGTAGATTCCCTACTGAGATTGCTATATGTTCTAGATATGAATTTGCTCAAGCAGCATCAGTACCTGTGAGCTCATAGAGTGTCTGATTTATGTTGGTGAAAGCTGGCATCACATCATTCTTGACTTATGTACATTTTGTGATAGAAATTGAACCAATAGACTCAAGGCCACTGGTTCTACTACCCCACTCTATGCTGCTCCACCCAGGTGCTACCAGCCTAACATAATTTCAACATGGCCTTTTTTGTTTTAAGATTTATTTTTATTTTTTTATTTATAAAACAAGGCAGCTAGAGAGAGAGAGAGAGTGCGCGATTATTATCTGGCTCATTCCCCAAATGGTTTCAAAGGCCAGGGCTGGGCCAGGACAAAGCCAGGAGCTGGGAGCTTCTTCCAGGTCTCTCACGTAAGTGCAGGGGTCCAAATACTTGGGTCATCAGCATGGCCTTTTAAAGCTAAAATTCTTTTGGGTTTGGAACACTGCCTTTCAGATTTGCTATCTGCTCTCAGCCAGTGGCCCTTACATCCATATCAACTGGAAGACACACATGTGAGAACTAACATGGAGGAAGTAGGAGTTACCTCATGCCCTTTGCCCCATGAACTACAGTGTGGAGTTTGCGCTTCCTGTGGACACTGAGTTTTGCCTGGTTGGAGCTACAGCAGTATTCTCATGCTGGCAGGCAGTGTCCACCAATGTCATGAGAGATGCTCCTAACTTGAGTGAGAATGGGAAGGGGGCTCACCCAACTGCTCTCATTGCTCCCAAGCTAACTGTGAATAGGTAATCACAGGGATGACCTGGGCTCAGCAAAGTAACCTGGGCTCAAATCCATAAAGGGGAAGAACTGATTTCCTTCTCCTGGAAATGAATGTAGGGCAGTAGAAATGCTAGCTGATGAAGCTCATCTATTCTCAGAGATAAACTACAGTATCAAGCACTACACATTTCTCTAGCGGCACTCTTGTTATTTTTTAAAGCGTTATTCCTTTGTGTGTTCAATATTACAATGGAGTCATCATAATGTTGGTCTCATGCAGGCAGAAATTTCAGGAAATTATTCCCCTCACACAGGGTGCTAAACCACATCCCTCTCATCCTTCCCCAGCAGCCTTCAAACAATCACTAAGAAGACATAATGTAAAACTCTCCCTCTGGGGCATAAGTTCATTCAATTATCAAATTTTCCTCTGTGACTTGGAAAAAGGAGAGAGAGGATACAGAGTCATTTGAAGAAAAAGAAAGTGCTCCCACCTGCTGGTTCATCATCCAAATTCTTGCCATTGCCTCTGGCTAGACCTAAATTCAGAAGTCTGAAACTTAATTCATGTCTGCATTAATCCCAGTGTCTGCATTAAGCAGGAAGCTGAAGTGAAGAGTAGAGCCAGGGGCTGGCACTGTGGTATAGTGGGAAAAACTGCTGCCTGCAGTGTTGGCATCCCATATGGGCATTGGTTCAAGTCCAGGCTGGTCCACTTCCAATCCAGCTCTCTGCTATGGCCTAGAAAAGTAGTTCTTTGGGCCCCTGCACTCACATGGGAGACCTGGAAGAAGCTCCTGGCTCCTGACTTCTTTGGATTGGCACATCTCTGGCCATTGCAGCTATCTGGGGAGTGAACCAGTGGATGGAAGATCCCTCTCTCTCTCTCTCTCTCTGCCTCCGCCTCTCTGTAACTCTGTCTTTCAAATAATTTAAAAAAAAAATGAGAGTAGAGGGCTGGCGCTGTGGCTCACTTGCTTAATCCTCTGTCTGCGGCTCAGGCATCCCATATGGGCGCCAGGTTTTAGTCCCAGTTGCTCCTCTTCCAGTCCAGCTCTCTGCTGTGGCCTGGGAGGACAGTGGAGGATGGCCCAAGTGCTTGGGCCCCTGCACCCGCATGGGAGACCAGGAGGAAGCACCTGGCTCTTGGCTTCGGATCGGTGTAGCTCTGGTCGTAGCGGCCATTAGGGGAGTGAACCAACAGAAGGAAGACCATTCTCTCTGTCTCTCTCACCATCTAACTCTATCTATCAAATAAAAAAAGAAAGAGAGAGATAGAGTAGAGCCAGATATTGAATCCAGATACTCTGATATGGGGCAAATTCCACTTCTTTTCTATTTACTATTAACTGTCCTCACTTTTATTTTTTAGGAATATGTATGTATTAATTTGTAAGTAAGAGTAGCAGAAAAAGGTGAGTTGAGAGAGAGAGAGAGAGAGAGAGAGAGAGAGATCTTCCATCCATTGGTTGGCCTGATTCATTCCTCAAATACCTACACCAGCCATGGATACACCAAAGCCAAAAGCCAGGAACTCCATCCAGGTCTCCCTAGTGGGTGTCAGTGGCCCAAGTACTTGAGCAATCATCCACTGGCTCCCAGATCAATTGCTGAAGAACTGGATTGGAGGCAGAACAGCCAAGACTTGATCCATAACTCTAACATGCAATGCTGGTATCATAAGCAGTGGCTCTACCCACTGCACCACACTATTTATCCCTGCTCTCCCTTTTCTGTCTTCCTTCCTTCCTTCCCACCCAGTTTGCACTTCCTCCCAGAAAATCTACTGACATTCCCGAACTTGTCTCAGGGTCAGGTTACCAGATGTAAGATGACAGCGTCCATATCAGGAGACTCAACTACAGGTGCAATTAGATGATGTGGCATTGCAAGCTAAAAGCTCTCCAGATAGGAAGGAGGGAAAGCATTTTGACATGACCTCGAGGAGGTAGGAGTCCATCTCATTTACAGACCAGTGGCTAAGGATGTGGGAAAGAAGACAGCAGAGGCTGGACAAGGCAACTGGGAGCAGTCACTGTGGGTGCCTGTGAGGATGGCTTTCCCAGAGGGGTTGCATTCAGAGAGAGTTTTTCTGGGGACCACGTCAAAAGGCACAGAGGAATAGCAACAGGAAGGAGGAAGTGCAGACTGTAAAGATCCAAATAGAATTGGTGTGTAGACTGTAGGGCAGCATGAAAGACTTAGAGTTGGAGTCTTTGAGGGTGATAAAAGGAATGATGAGGTTTGTCCAAAGTTGACAGGTGAGGAGCTTCACATGTTGTGGGGTGGAGGGTGTTGCTGAGAGCACTCCCAGTTCTGGGTTATCCTGCACTGTGTGGGTGGAAGATGGGAGACCTGCAGAGAGATGAGTTTATGTTGAGAGCATGGGTTCCTTCTTGACTCCCCAGTGGAAGCCTCCACAGTGGCAGAGGAACATGCTACTCTCAACACTCTGAGCCTGGAGATACTGTCCTGAGCTTGGTGGGAAAGTGTTCATATGCTGAGCAAGGCAATCCCATTCACTTCTGTACCACTTGTAAAGAACCCCTATTTTCTCCCTTTATGCTGTTTACTGCTGCCATTTGACATAGCCTCTAACATGAATGTGTGACTTTGGTTTTATCCATTGTACACAGAACTATCAAGTATTTTACTAATTTTTCTCACCATTTTTTCAACATGACCTTTCCTAAATTAGGAATTGTCATTTGTATTTATCAATCTGGATTCTGTTCTTAACCACTCTGGAGCTAGAAAATCACTTATTCCTTTTAAGTCTTACTTCCAATATACTCTAGATGTATAGATCTAGAACTATTACTCAAACTAAATAAGATAAAATTTAAATTTGGTTTATAAACATAAAAATTACAAAGCAGGCATTGTGGCACAGTAGCTAAGCTGCCTCTTGGAATACTCACATCCCAAACTGGAGTGCCTGGGATTGAGTCCCACTTCCAAGTCCCATGCAGTTCCCTGTCAATGTGCCCAGGAGGCAGTGAAAGATGTCCCAAATGCTTGGGTTCCTGCAAGGCCCACATGGAATCCCTGGTACCTGGCACAGGTCTAGCCCAATACAGTTGTTGTGGGCATTTGGGGAGTGAACTAGTGGGTGAAAGATTTCTTTCTCTCTTTCATTCTGTTTCCCTGTGTTTCAAAGAAACAAAACTTAAAACAAGATAAAAAAATAAAAATTCTGTTTATATAGTGTGTTTTTCCTAAAATAATATTATTCTCTATTTTATATACAGGGAGAAGTCAGTTTAATTTTTAAAATGCACAAAAAAACTACTGTCATATGAATTTTTCAGTTTCATGGGAAAGTGTTACTTAAATTTTGCTAAAATGGAAACTTCAGAATGGATGCAATCAATTTTCTTGAGAATTGAAATAGACTAAATTAAATACACTAAATAAACTCTCCTGTGATTTATTGTGTGTGATTATCAGAAGAAGACAATATCTCCATTGTGTCTTATTAAAAAAATTGGTATATAATTTCAATCGGTTCTACCACAAAGATATATGAAAAATGAAGATGATTTTTGCCAATTTACCTGAAGAGAAGTACAGTTTTACAACATATGTATTAGGTATATTTTTAGAGCACTAAGATAATTTTCAAAAATTAACCCACAGCATGAAATGACAGCCTGGAAGTGTTTTGCTGTACTTCATTATGGAGACTTCCATAAAGTGCATATGTATTTTAATCCAACAGGCAAATTTCCATTACTGTAAGCTCCCCAAAATATCAGAATTCCAGTTGATATAAAATAAATGATTTTACAAAGAAAATAAGATACAAGTATCCTTTTTGGTAAGAGAAGTATGTGAAATATATGTGGCCCTTTTTGTGGTTACTTGCCATTAGAGCCTCTTGTTCAAAATGATCTGCTTTCAATTATAATAACAGATGTGATTTAAACACAAAAGAACTAAACCCTAATATTAGGGAATACTACCGTGTGAATATCTGTGTTCGTCAAAAATTCATGTTGAAATTGTAACCCCAAAGCTGATGGCTGGAACTTTGACAGAATGATTGTGTCATGAGGGTAGTTTCCTTATGAGGGAACTAAGATTTTTTAAAGGGGCCAAAGATGCCTTTGGCTTTGTTTTTCTTGTGTTAAGATTACTTTAGCTATATAGGGTCTCTTTTGTTTCCATATGAGTGGTAGCATCGTTTTTTCTAGATCTGAGAAGAACGTCATTAGTAATTTGGAATCACATTGAAACTATAAATTGCTTTCATTAGTATGGACATTTTTATCATATTAATTCTTCCAATCCACAAACATGGAAGATTCCTCCATTTTCTTATTTCCTTCTATTTCTTGCTTTAATGTTTTGTGATTTTCATTGTAGAGAACTTTGACTTCTTTGGTTAAATTTATCCCAAGGTATTTAATGTTTTAGCTATTGTGAATGGGATTGACCTTAGAAGTTCTTTCCCAGCCATGGCATTTTCTGTGTGTACAAAGGCTATTGACTTTTGCATGTTAATTTTATAGCCTGCCACTTTACAAAATTCTTTTATGAGTTCCAATAGTCCCTTAGTGGAGTCTTTTGGTTCCACTATATATAGAATCATGTCACCTGCAAATTGGGGTAGTTCGACTTTCTCCTTTCCAATTTGTCTCCCTTTGATTTATTTTTCTTGCCTAATGGTCCTGGCTAAAACTTCTAGATTTATACTGAATAGCAATTTTGAGGGTGGGCATCCTTGTCTGGTTCCAATCTTATTGGGACTTGCCTGTGACTCTTCCCTAATTCAGTGGATGCTGGCTGTGGGTTTGTCATAAATTGCCTTGATTGTGTTGAGGAATGTTCCTTCCATACCCGATTTGCTTAAGGTTTTCATCATGAAAGGATGTGGTGTATTTTATCCAATGCTTTCTCTGCATCTATTGAGATAATCATATGGTTTTTGTTCTTATGTTTGGTAATGTGATGTATCACATTGATTGATTTGTGAATGTTGAAACATCCCTGCATACC